>NW_022107431.1:23190848-23201257 GCF_000313985.2 Echinops telfairi | reverse complement strand
CTCAATATACAATTGCTCTTTGATATAAAGCTCTCTCTTACACATATATGAGTGTCTCACGATTTTTTCTCCAGTCAACTCAGACTAACACAGACCTTGACAGTTTGGGACTGGCATCCTTTTATGATGAATTTTCAACCAGAACTTGGGGTGAGTAATAATAAGGAAGAGACGGAGGAAAGGGAGTGCCAACATTCCAAGCCCAGGAACAGCATCAACAAAAGGAAGAAAGCAGAGAAGCTCAGAACTTGTTTAAGATACAGTCATTTCAGTAAAAAAGGAAAAGGATGACAGAACTGTTAGTTTAAGACAATAACAAAGGCGAGGGCTTCAAGAAGGTAGCAGGGGCAATGGTATTACAAGATAATGAAAAAAAATTTTTAATTAAAAAAAAGATAGTGAATTTATTTCCCACACACTTCTGAAGCCCCTACATATATGCAATGCCGTGTGTTTTCCCATATCTAATTATATCTTCGACTACCTGTGCATTCTGACATGTCTCAGATGTCCCAATTTACTACACAGACAACAGATTACCAGTTGCCATAGAGCTGGTTCTAACCCACGGTGATCCACTGTATCAGAGTATAACTGTGCTCCATAGGGCTTTTATTTTATTTTTTGTTATTTTTATTTTTCCCATAGGACTTTTAAGTGGCTGGTTTTATTTTGTTTTTCAGATGGCCAGGCCTTTCTCTTGCTGCACTCCTGGATGAACTCCATTTCTAAGCTTCCAGTTAACAAAAGCGGGCGCTGATCACTTGCACCCATCAGGGACATAGAGAATAGGCTAAAAGACACTTTGTGGTAATTCTATCAATAAGAAATGGGAAAGAAACAAGAGAGGAAAATATTTTGGATGCTTAATATCTGAAGGGATCATCTAAAAAATGATCTAAAGGTGAGATATTTCATACACCTCAATTCCCTATGAAGACATGAGTTCAATTATACTATTTAACAACAGTAGAAATTAGTGCATTATAAATTGTGAGCATCTGTTTTCTTATTACCTTCAGCAGTGAGTGTGTGAGCAAGCACACCCACAAGCTTTCTAACAAATATTATTAACCATGGCAAGGCTAAGATATACATTAAAAAGTTATATTTCGTATCAAAAATTTTGAAGTACTGGGTGAGGGACAGAGATTGATTTTTATGAGAATCTTTGGAATACAGTAATATTCTGTTTAGAAAGTATAATTTGCTATGACTCCGAGGAAAGGATTGATTTTCAGACTATTTAATTTTCTGTAAATATTTACCTCTGACAAAGTCACTGCAGGGTCACTAAATTCCCCAGAAAAAAAAACAAACTATGTCGTCTAATTAAGTTTGCAAGTCCCAGGAACAGCAATTGATTCCCTGATTCAATTTAGAAATTCCTCCATCGAATAAAATGTAAATATATTTTATTTATTTCACCAGAATGATGCTTTTAATATTTACTGTTTAATATCGTTCATTATACCACATTGCTCTAGATAGGCAAATGCAAAGAAAGAAGTAATGTACACTCAGTCATTCATAAAGGAAGCCAGAGACAATAAGAGACCATTCCTCATCCACTAAGCAGCATGAAGGAAAGGAATTCTCTCTCCAAAGAGGAAATAGCCCAAACAGGTGTTTCAGTGGCCAGACCAAAGCAAAGCAAAGTAAACGCTGTTCCATCTCAACTGCGGATGAAGCAGAACTGCCCCTTAGAGATTCCAATTCTGTAAATCTTTACAGAAACAGACTGCAACATCTTTCTCCATGGAGTGGCTAGTAGGTTTGAATCACTGCCCTCTCAGTTAGTAGCCTAAAGCAAAAAACCAAAAAGTACTTGTTGCTAGGTGCCTTATTCTAGTCACTTCTGACCCATAGTGATGCTGTACACAACAGGATGAAACATTGCCTGGCTGTAGGAGTTACATCATTTCATGTCAACTTGAAGAGATATAAAAGTTTATGGGGTGGAGTTTAGCCTGTCAATCAGGTCACTGCCTAATGGTGACTCTTTGTGGGCATGGTCTTCTCATAAGGAGGGTCCTGGGAGCGCGCGCATGCGCGGGCGCGCGCGCGCGCGCGCACACACACACACACACACACACACACACACACACCCTCTGCCTTCAGCTTCCTGCTGACGGGCCACTCTGGGACCTGCCAGAGCTCCAGAGATGCGTCTACCGCCATTGGCTCCACAGGACTTCACACCCCTTGGTCAGAGATATTCCTGCATTCTGCATCATTGCATGTGGCTTTGTGAGTCTGACAAGGGACTTGAACTTCAGTTAGACTGCACTGGGAGGTTTTCCTGATATACAATTACTCTTTTTTCCCCCCAACAGTTTTATTGGCACATAATTTACATATTATACAATTCAGTAGTTCAACCGTTCAATCATATCAAGAGAATCGTACAATCATCACCACATCAATCTTAGAGCACCCCTCACCCCCCCGCACCTCCTGTACCCCATGGTTAACCGGCCTTCAAAATGAGTCGTACAATCATAATCAGCTCCAATGCTACCTCCCTTCATGTCTTCATTATTTACCCCCGAAATCCCCTTTCCTTCCCTATGGCCCACCCCTGCATTCCCTACAACCCCTTGGATCAGTTATTCTCATTATGGATCCAGTCCTCCTGTGCTTCACAGCTGGGAGACACAACAGAAAACAATAAAAAACAAAATCATGCTAAGGTGGTCAGGTTGAAAACATAATAGTATAAAAACCCATAAGAAGGAAAAGACCCCCATCAACGTTCAAAAAGTCAGAGAGGAAACTTCTGTCATACGTAGTTCAATCCAGCATGATCAGCAGTACAATGGTCTCTGCCTGACAGTAAGGCTGTTCAGGACTCTCGCCTATGGCTAGAGTGGATCTGCCAATGACCGGGTCTGACTAGCTACTCTACACATGGGTTTTGGGCTCCCACTTCCTCTACAGTCTTCTACAAATTGGGTGTTCATAAATTTAGCTCTGATACTCATCTCTTCACCGTATTTGAATTTTGTAATTGTCATCTTTGGATCACACAAGCTGGTGTGCTTCTTCCCTGTGGATTTAGTTGACACCTCACATAGATGACTACTTGTTCAAATACAAGCCTTTAAGACCCCAGACACTATTTTGATTGGTAGCCAGGCACCACCTACTTTCTTCAACACACTTTGCTGTAGCACCCTTATCTTCAGTGATCATTTCATGAAGGTGAGTATCAAGCAGGGCCGTGATGTAAGAACTAATTGTTCTTCAGTTGGAACTAGGAATTAGTGTTTTGTTTTTTAATTAACTGTAACTTGAGAGTGAATACATATATCATTCCATAGTTCAATCATTTAAAACATAATTGTGAAATTGCTTCCATAATCTCTCCAAACATACTTTTCCTTCCTGGACTTGTTGACATTATTCCTTTCTTCTCTCTCCCACCCCTCCGTATTGCCCCTCCCTGCAAGCCTTTGTTATATTTTCTTTCCCCATAGGCTCAATGCTCCTGGGTTTCATTTACCAAAAACCAGAGAAACAAGTAACACAGCTTCAAGAGGGTGACCCCCAAATGGCAGTGCACCTCTAAGATATGCCCTAATAGAGACATGCCTAAGCAAAATATAACAGGATGGCCATCAGAGGATTGCTGGAATAATGCATATCTTAATACAGCACACAGAGCGTTCATGTAGCTGCACCTTGTTTGTCTGCCAACCAACAACACACCGCTCTGGGTACAGCTGTCTTCTGCTTCCTCAGACACCAGGTGTTCTCCGGTTTAAGTCTTCAGGTTACAAAGGTGTCTCAGGTAGAGTCCAGTTCCCCCAGGGGAGTTGCCATATGGGTTCTCACCAGTGCAGCCTAGAGTATGCTGTGCACACCAAAGATCCAGGGTTCAGTGTCCTAGTGTTCTCTGGCACCCAGCCTGAGTTCCCGGTATACGCCCTGTCACCCTAGGTCAATTCTGCCCACCTGCTGCTTGCCACTAAAAACCCTCCCAAGAACATCTTCGGTCTCTCTTCCCCTCCCCTGGGTATACGATTACTTCTTGATATAAATATCTTCTTTTACACATATAGGAGTGTCACTGGATTTGTTTATCTAGTCAACACACTGATCCTGCCTGGTCCTGCACCACCCTCACAATTGTTCCTATGCTTGAGCCCACTATTACAGCCACGGTGTCCATCCATCTCATCAAAGCCTTCCTCCTTTTCACTGCCTACCCACAAAATTACTAGCCACACTCAAACCAATGCTGATAACTAGATGGAAAGATGGATGGCTAGGGAGAAAATGCACAAATACATACATAAGTAGATAGATTAAACAAAAAAGAGAGCGCCAAGTATTCCAGAACACATGTAGCAACAAGAATGAAGTCTAAAACTCACTCTGCATGTCATTTTAGATCCAAGTGTTTTCATATCCCTTTCAACTGAAAATCCACAGCCATGTGCCCTTACCTGTAGATTTAGAGAAAAAAGAAGTTTTGATATACAATATATATGTTCTTTATTGCCTTGGATTGAACATGCAATGGTAGACAGTGTTCTACAATCTTGGAACAGCTTATTGCCTTTCTCTAGGCTCTGCTAAGTTGCAAAATCACAAACGATTTTTACGATGCTACTGTGTTTGCCAGTGTTCGTTCCTATGCGGGGGGGCGGTGTTTCTCTCCTTCTTTTGATTTTCTTTTATCACAAGAACTTTCATTTGATCACATGCGTGAAGGCAGACTGCCAGAGTTTCAGACATGCAACATATTCCTCTCAAATTTTTGCTTCATTGTCCTTAATAGTTAGATCCACACCATTCAGAGAAGACAGAATTTGAAATAAGTATGTTTGAGAAATATGTGCCAAGATAAAAGTTAGAATCTTAAGCCCTGTGCCACCCTCCTAGGAGGACTCTGGTGCCTTCTGAGTCACTGGAGAAAAGGGGAGATGAAGTGAGAGGGGGCCATTCACTCTTGTCCCAAGAGAGTAGAAAGAAGGAGGGCCTCCATTTCAATGTGTTTGCTTGTGATAAGGCACAGCGGTGGGGCTTAGATGACGTGGCCCCTGTTTGTTTGGTGGTGCATCTTCCCAGCAAAGAAAACAAATCGAGCTAATGAAGAAGTTCACCACAGTTCCAAGATATCAGACCAATATACAATACTGCAGTGCATGTCTGTGCGCAAGGAATTAAGAATCTAAAATGAAATGAAGAAAGCTATTTCATTTACAATCACAATCAAGAGAATTTTAAAAATACTTCTAAATATATTTGACCAAAGAAGTACAAGACTTACATATAGAAAAGTACCAAAGAAATGGAGTAATGCTGAACTAAATGGAAGACTATGTCTGTAAATGGAAAGACATTCTGAGTTCAAAGACTAGTAGACTTATTACCTCTAAAATGGCAATGTGCTCCCATGTAGATCTACAGACTCACGGTAATTGCTATCAAGTTTCCAGTTGCCTTTTTGGATGTGTACAGAGTGAAGCTTATCCTAAAATTCATATGAATATGCAAAAAAAATTAGAATAGCAAAACACGTTTTAAAAGAACAAATCTGGCAAGCACACCTCTCTCAAATTAAAAACTTACAATGAAGCTACAGCCATCAAAATAATGGTATTGGTCTAAGGCTAAACAGCATGGTGTTGGCATAAAGATACACATTTAGACCAGTGAAGTACAATTGAGTCTGGAATTCAACTTGTAAACCTATGGTCCATTGGTTTTAGTTAAAGATGCTGAGGTTACTCAATGGAAGAAATAGCAGTTTGTCCAGTGAATAGTGCATAGAAAACGAAATATAAGATGCAAACTAAGGAATCGGGCCCTTCATCACACCATCAACAAAAGCTGACTCAAAATTAATCAAAGACCAAATGTTATAGCTAAAATAGTAAAACTTTTTTGTTGAAGTGTAAACGTGCATGACTTGCATGACTGAGGTTACTTAGACATGACAGCAAAAACATAAAGAACAAAATTAAGAACAGATCAATTGAACTTCACCAGAACAAATAATTTGGGGCATCAAAGCACACCAGCAAGAAAATAAAAAGCCAACCCACAGAATGGGAGAAAATACAAGATCATATATCGGATAAGGATCTACTATCCCAAATGCATTTAAAAAGAAACATTTAAAAATTTGACAATAAAAAAGGCAAACAATTCAAAATGTGGGGAAGGATTGGACTGGCGTTTTTGTAAATGATAATCACATGAAAAATGCTCCAAAGCCTTAGTCAGGTAACCAAACTTTGCATGGAGCCAATTCCTCCTCATGGAGGCTCCCCTGGAGGAGCCCCAAACTGTAACTTCACTGGAGGAGAGAGCCCCATCTTTCTGCCGTGGAAAAGCCAGTGGTTTCAAACAGCTGAAAGCATATATTCTCACAAATGCCTGTACATGCGTGCTGAGAACATCATTATTCATAATCGCAAGAGATAGAAACAACTGGAATGTCCACCCGCTGGTCAAGGGGTAAGCATGACGTGGCTGTGGTAGATACATAATTTCATGTCAACTTAAAAAGATACAAAACTGTAGGGGTTGAGTTTAGCCTGTCAATCAGGTCACAGCCTGATGGTGAGTCCTTGTGGGTGTGGCCTTCTCATAAGGAGGGTCCTGGGAACCTCCCCTCTCTCTCTGCCTTCACCTTCCTACTGGTGGACCCTGATTAATGCCAGAGCGCAGGAGCTGCGTCCACTGCCATTGGACCCACCGGACTTTGCGTCTATGGCTCAGTGATATACCTGTACTCTGCACAATTGCCTGTGGCTGCATGAGTCTGAAGAGGGACTTACGGGCTTGATGTGGATTGGCCTGGGATGTTTTCCTGATATACAATGACTTCTTGATCTAAAGCTCTTTCTTACGCATATTTATGAGTGTCACTGGATTTGTTTCTCTAGTCAACCCGGCCTAACAGAGTGGCACAGTTTTCCCCCAGTTTCCTAAAGTTCTCTTCACACTGCTGTGTATTTAAGAAAGATCTACCTTGGTACCTGTTGCTGCTGAGAGAAACTGAAATAGGAGTTTTGCTTTCATGAAAAAAGGCGGAAAGTAAAAGTTCAGCTGTTTTTTTTATCCCAGTAAGCCATTAAAGAGGCAGCAGCAGCTTGCACCCTGAGCAGCGACAGTGGCATCGCCAAGCTCCTTCCCCAGGGACTATATGTACATCTCGGGGCTTCAAAAAGTTCATGGAAATTTCCCATGATCTTTTAATTCCACTTGTCTATGAACTTGTTGAAGCCTCTGCATCTGTCATTTCCATTTTATATAGGCTGTGTCGCTAGGAGTTGCCGTCGACTAATAGGCAACTTGATGTGTTTGTGTGTATCGTTCAGCTCATTCCTGCTTTTACTCTGTCAGTGTTCGTTTAGGTTACATGTGCTAGTTGGTATGACTTAGTAGGTTATTTGGGGGTTCTGGGGACACTCAAAAATCTTTCTTGTAACTAATTTAGTATGCCATTTCAGCTTATGAACGAATAGCCTCATAGGATTGCTCTTCTTTCAGAGAGGCAGGGGACACACATTGTAATGCAAGGCAAAATATTACCCAGTCATGAAAAAGGAATGAAGCACAATTACATGTTATAATATAGATGAACCCTGAAAACATTATGTCAAGTATTAGGGGAGCACACGAGTTCACATATAGTGTGATTTCGTTTATATGGAGCATTCAGAATTAACTTATTCATAGACAGAAAGTTGACTAGTTGGTCAGAGGGTGTGGGGAGAAGGGAACTGGAAGTGATCACAAATAGTCTGAGGTTTCTATGTGGAGGGTTGGAAATGGCCTGGTAATAGATAAAAGGGGTGGCCACAGACTTACATGTTTTCAGTGGTGAATTTGATGTTATATAGGTTATATATGCATTCTGATCATTTTCATGTCATAAAATAGCCATAGCTGTTTTATATTACATGATTCTATAAGAGAAATCTTGGGCTGCTAACCAAAAGGTCAGCAGTTCAAAACTCCCAGGTGTTCCTCAAGAGAAAGATGAGGCTTTCTAACCCTGTAAAGATTTTCAGTCTCAGAAATCCACAGAGGCAGTTCTACTCTGCCCTAGTGCCACCTTGAGTAGGCATCCAGTCAATGGCAGTGAGTTTAGTTTTGGTTGGGTGTAAGTCATAAAGGAGCCTTAGTGGCACTGTCTGGTAAGCATCAGAATGCTAACTGCAAGGTCTGCAGTTGAAACCTACCAACCGCTTCACAGGAGGAAGTTGAGGTTGCTTGTTCCCTTGAAGATCTGTAGCAGTGATGCTTAACCTTCATAATGCCGTGACCCTTTAATACAGTTCCTCATGCTGTTGTGACCCCTTGAACCATAAACTTATTTTTGTTGCTACTTCATAACTGTAATTTTGCTACTGTTATGAATCAGGCGACCTCTGTGAAAGGGTTGTTCAACCCCCAAAGGGGTCGCGACCCCCAGGTTGAGAAACTCTGATCTAGTCTCAGAAATACTACCCAGGGTCACTATGGGTTAGAAAAACTCACTGTCATCAAGTTATAGCATCGTGGGTGGTGCACTGGATGCTAACAGCAGGGTCAGCCATTTGAAACCACTAGCTGCTCCATGGGAGAAAAAGGCTTTCTATTTTTAATCAGCTCAATGCCAGTAAGTTTTTCTTTTTTAATTTTAGTCTATGAGTTGGAACGGACCCAATGGCAGGGGGGTTGGATGGTTTGATGGAAGTCATAACCTGCATTCCTTTGGAGATTCCGGGTAGAGAGAAGAGAGAAAATTAGGTTATCACAACTAATGAGAGCAGCAGGGGCAGGAACAGAGGCAGCTACACAGTAGGTCTCACAAAGAACTGAACATTGTTTAAGATACAACAGTTGTTCTATTGGATCTGAAATTGGTCTGGTAGCTCGGGCACAACTCTCATAGTCGTCCCCTGAGAAGCTGGCGTCCTTTGATCTCCCTTCTGGTGTTCTGCCAGTGAGGATGTCAGCGCTCTCTCTCTCTCCTTCTTTCTAGTGCTATTGCTCTGTCTCGCTGTCTTCTCACTGGCTCTCATTAATATTCAGGCAGAATTAACTACTGATTGGCTCACTTGTGATAATCCAGTAGATGACCTTACATAGACAGTCTTACTAATAGAACACCATTCAACCTACATATATGACTATTGATGAGCTGGGGAGAAGAGAAGGTCAAGAGATCAAATAGACGGAGAGCTTTAGAGAGTAATCCAGTCCCAAATAAATAATCTGAATTTTATTATGAGGAAAAATCAGATAAACCCACATTGAGAGACATTTTATAATTAATTTGCTTATGCTTTTCAGATATGTCAATATCATAAAAGACAAATAAAGGCTGAGAAGTTTAAATTTAAAGAAGACATTAAAAGACTTTGCCCCACCCCCACCCCCAGGGAGATGAATGACAGAAATGTGGGTGAAGGGTGACAGTAGTGTAAGATATAAAAATATAATAATTTATAATTCATCAGGCTGTCATGAGGGTGGGAGAGTGGGGGAGGGAGGGAAAAAAGAAGAGCTGATACCCAGGGCTCAAACAGAAGGAAAAGTTTTGAAAATGATAATGGCAACATATATACAAATGTGTTTGATACAATTGATTATGGATTGTTATAAGAGCTGAAAGAGCCCCCAATAAAATGATTTATTAAAAATAATAAAAAGACATGTCGATTAAGTGAAATTCTGGATTGGATCTTGGACCAAGAAAAAAAATGATGTCAGCAGACCAAGTGGCAAAACTGGTTTTGAGGACAAATAAAAAAGTATTGATACTAAGGTTTCACTTCATGCGTGTACAGATGCATTCTAAACAGAATGTGATCAAACGTGTTCCTGTGATCAGTGGATGGCTGCAGACAAGTTCTTTCAGTAATGCTCTGGTCTTCGTCTCATTAGGGACCTTCAAAAAAAAAGGGTGTTCTGTTGTGTGTCATGGTGGCAGGGAGAGGGGAGGTGACTTTGAGACTAGAGCTAATGCACATTTTTAGCAAATCTTAGGTGAGTTTCTTCCCCAATCATTGACGCCCTGTGATGGCTTTATGGGACTCTATCCCACATAAAACAGGAGCTTTTAGGTGGATGAAGCATTTTACGGAAGGCCAGGGAGACCTCAAAGATGAGGCAAGAAAGGGAAGGCCTTCGACTTCAATCAATGAAGGAACTGCGGCTGGCGTCCAGGAATCGGTGGGAGAGAATCGCACAATCACCATCGATGTGATGGTTACTGACACTAGGATCTTAGTAAGCTTTCAACTCTATGGGTGCGAAAAGTGTTGCTTGAAAATAAACTAGAAGACCTGGCTAGACCAGACGATGCACAGCGGTACAGATGGGAATTGGAAACGCAGGGAATCTAGGACAGATGAACCCCTCAGGACCAGGGGTGACAGTGGCGATACCAGGAGGGAAGG
>NW_022107431.1:23187345-23190508 GCF_000313985.2 Echinops telfairi | reverse complement strand
CAATAAATTGATTTAAAAAAAGAAAAGAAAAGAAACTAGATGAAAGAGCTAATCATTTGTCAGTCTTGTAAGCAAGATCAACGCGAATAAAGATGATTTTGTGGACTGAAGTAACTAGGGAATGAGTCTTGGATTTACCAATATGGTCCAGAAAGGAAGATGCGGTGAAGACAGTGGTGGCTTCTGAGGGGACCTCCTGGGCTAAACAGAAAGCAGAAAAGGGAGGTCAGAAAAGTATGACAATAGAGTTTTTGGATTCTTGCGAGAGGGGTCATCTTGAGAGATGTTCTCAAAGGACACAGGAGGACCAACGGGGCTTATTAGGAAGAATTTTATTTTAACTGAAATTGCATTGTTGGGGGAAAGGTAGGTAAAAATTCATGAGGATTTTTTTTTATCACGACAATCTACCCATCCATCTTTTGAGGGGAGCAAGATCTAGCACACGAGGCTTGCCTTGGACGTCATGCATTCGCGCAGCAGCCCTGACCTGACCCATTCACACTAATTTTCGTTCCCCGAACTGAAAGGCCATTCCAAAGGAACGTGAATGGGATCCCTCAAGGGTGCCCAAACTGCCATTATGACGTCATATGAATTAAGGGGCACAGAATTCTTTTGGTCAGGGAAGATAGAAATGCTACTTTCAGAAATGTATTGACCTAGATGGAGGATATGTTGAGAAACAACAGCTTCACATTTTTGTTTTTTGTTTAACAGAGGTTTCTACAGTATTGTAGTAATACTTTTTGGCTTACCTTCTGTGCTCTTCAATTCTTTTGTTGCATTTGCTTCCATATTTGCTTAAGGACCCTGGGTAGAGAAGTGGATTACCAATTTGGCTGCTAACCACAAGGTCAGCAGTTCGAAACTACCAGCCACTCCTCTACTCACATAAAGGGGACCACCTATAGAGTCGACTCCCATAAAGAGTCCCGTCTCAGAAACCCACAGCAGCAGCTCTACTCTGTTTTATAGGGTTGCTCTGAGACACAACTGGCCCAGTGGGAATGAGTTTGTTCTGATGGTCCATAGTTGCTCATGGAGGTAGTAAGATCTTTAAGCATGCTTTTATCTTTAATCTTTAATAAATACATAAATAAGTCTGACTTGTTTTTGTGTTTTTCTTCAGAGGGGCTGCTTTCTATGCCATTCCTGACTTCCATTGTCCTATCCTGGATTGTTTTCTTATTTTTTTAATCTAATATAAGAGTAAGTAAAAAATATCACCACTAGGGTCTAGTTCATATATTCCAATAAAGCATGTTTAAACAAGTCTCTGCAATGAGTGGGTGATGGCAGCCAGTTCTCTCAGTAATACACTTCATTTCATTAAGGTCCCTTCCAAAAAAACCAAACCAATAGTGATAATTTTGTAATTTGGAGGAAAATTTTTAAAGCAATTTCTTGTTAACAGTTTTTTCTTACTAAATGATAGTGATCAATTTTTGGTATTTCATTGTTACTGAAATCTATTTTTCGAATAAAATTTTGTTCTTCATCTAAAAAACAAACAAACACCAAAGCAAACCAAACAAAAACCCAGGATGCTTTTTGTGCCATGAAAACAAAATTATTTGGGACTAATATTAAAATTTGAACAAATCTCAAGTGGACATCTTCCCAAATCAACAGAACTTTGAGTTCAGTTTCCTGAGTGGTGCCCCACACAAAACCAGAGTTTGCAATGATCCGAGTCTTTTAAGGAAGACTGGGAAGGCCTTACACATGAGCCAAGAGAAGAACGACCTCAAACCACAGTGAATGAATCGGCTCCAGTCCAGAACCTGGTGGAAGGATGCCATGGACTCCCATGAATGCAATAGCTCCTGAAGTTAGGATGCCACGTGGTTTGGCATTTCCAATTTTAAGTGAGTATCTTACCTCAGCAAGCTTTCAACTCTATGAATGCCAAAAGCATTTCATGAAGGTCAGCTAGCGCGAAGAACTGATCTTCCCATCGGTCTTTCAAGAAAGGTCAGAGCTAACAATTTCATGGAACAAATTATAACCAGGGACAAGCCTGGATTTGCTAATATGACCCAGAGAGAAAGATGCAATGAAAACAGTGGCTTCCATCTAGTGAAGCCCCCCAAGGATGTGAATAGCCTTGCAATCATGCAAAATGCATGGGAAGGGGGATTGTTGCAGATGCATCCAAGTTAAAATGTAACGCCTTGTCATTTGATCTCCTTTTGGATCCATTTGAAATTGGGGAGGGGGGTATTGACTATGCCAAGGTAGCTGACTGTGTGGTCATAACCAACAATCGAAGCCTTTAGAAGCTAGAATGGGAATTCCAGATCATTTGATTGTGCTCATGTGGAGCTTCTATATGGACCCAGAGGCAGTTTTGCAAATGAAACAAGGGAATACTGTATTGTTTAAAATCAGGAAAAGTGTGGGTCAGGGTTGTCTCCTCTCACCATAAGTATTCAATCTGAGGAGCAAATCATTAGAGAAGCTGGGTGATATGAAGAAGAATGCGGCATGGCTTCTAAACAGTTATAGTTTGACATCATTGTCAGGTGCCATCCACTAAGTTCCAAACCACAGCGCCCCTACGCACAGCAGAAGAAAACACTGTCTGGCCCGCGCCATCCCAGCAATTGCTCCTATGCCTGAGCCCATTGTTACAGCACTGCGACAATTTATCTCATGTGGGGCCTTCTTATTTTTCATTGGCCTTCCACTTTACCAAGCATGATATCCTTCTCTGGTCTGGTCTCTCCTGATAATATGCGCAAACTATGAAAAACAAAGTGTCTGAGAAACTGACAGACAACATAAATGACAATCGACATGGATGTGAATTTCTGACCCTGCTGTCAGCGACCCAATGCATAACCACTATGCCACTAGGGTTCCTCTCTACATAAATATTCAGCAGAAAAGGCTCCATCTCCCTACGTATCTCCAAAGGTGCTGCATTTTTAGCAATATATTATACCTTCGAGACTTTTAATTTTGTGAACTGAATGTAGTTGGTGCTCTGTGCCTCAGTCCCTGAACTGAGTAGCATTCAAGGAAACATAGTTCATTCGCCAAAGAGCTTTTAGAACAAGGATCTAAACTTGATTTAAATTTGAAAGACCTTCAAAGGCTGCCCCATCATAAGCTACACCAACACTTCTCAAGAATCACCTCTCAAAAAAAGAACCAC
>NW_022107431.1:23156654-23186784 GCF_000313985.2 Echinops telfairi | reverse complement strand
ATGGTTGGGGGTCACCGCAACATGAGGAACTGTATTAAAGGGTTGCGGCATTAGGAAGGTTGAGAACCCCTGATCTAGGTAGGCTGGAATCCAAACTTCCAAACTTTGCCCTATTCTCCCATTCTGGTATCTAATCTACATATTTTGTTCACCCCTACCCCTCACCCCTGCATGACATTCCCACTGGTACCACCAGCAGCCCTCCATTCCTCCCCTCACAAGCAAGAGAGAAACCCGGGTCCGGGGTGTTTATATCACATCAGGCAACAGCTTCACGATTCTCCTTGAAAGAACATTTAGTCCAACACCATCCCTCTTAAGAAAATCTTCGTAGATTTTTCTGGAGAATAAATTTCTTTCTGACAAAGGCTTTCTCTACATTAAAGAAGAAAGAAAAGGAAAAAGAAAATGGAAGGAAATGTTTCAATTTGAATTGATTCTAGTGTACAATACCCAGGATTTTTGTGTTTGTTTTGTTTGGGTAGAACAAATTTGGAAAATGCAAAATATGATGGAGGGAATATCGAATTTGAAAGTTGCCTAGGCATTTAAAATCCATTGAAGTAGATACAATTCTCCCTTTTCCTTTATAAGCCACTGTCCTCAAGTTGATTGGGAGGCACACCTTGTAGGACGGAGTAGAGCTGCCCTGGGCTAGAAACCTTTCCAGACGCACACTGTCACACGGTTCTCCCAGTGCTGCTGGCTGCAAACTGCCACACCTTCTGTTAGCAGACCAGCGCTTACCCAGTGATTCGCCAAGGCTGGTTTTACTCCTCTATACTTTGTTTTCTTTCTAGACTTCTCTTGCCCTGAGTCTGGGTTGGCTATATGCCTGATTGGAAACGGGATCATGACGGAAGTGACAAAGGAGTGTTTGGGAAGGGCTTTTTTGCACAGTAGGCTTTACTCTGGGAAAACCAGCCTGAGCTAGCCTCCTGGATGATGAGAGATATATGCCGTCAGCATCCCTATTCCCCGAGCCTGCTAACTTCCAGACCCACGAGGAAGGCTGTCTTAGATCATTTAACCTCTGCCTAATTCATCAGGTGACCATGGGCATGTGAGCCAAGCCACCAAAGACCAGCCAAGTCAGGGCAGACAAGGACAGCCCCAGCAGCCAATCACAGCCTAAATTAATTGTTTTTAAGCCAGGAAGTTTTGGGGTGGCATGTTATGCAGCAAATTCTAGCAGAAATAGCATTTTAAAATATTCAACCCATTTTTTTTTTCATTAGATCAACAAATCCCCACTGGTGTAGGTTGTCTGTGTGGACCTGGATGTCCGATCAGCATGACGTTGTGTGAGGCATGGTTTTTCCCCAGGACCCACAGTCTGTGGCGGCACTCCAACACTGAGAGTGGACAAGTAGCACAGCGAGCACCGAAAACATGTATGATCAAAAGAACAGTGATACAGACAAGGGCAGACTCATCAGTCTAGGTTGGTCTAAGGAAAAACACGAGAATCAGGCAAGATCAGGATTGGTCCTCCCCAGGGGACTGAAGTTTACAGGCAAGGAGCAGAGGAAGAGCCCTCTGAGCAGAGGAAACAGCACCTACAAAGGCCCAGAGGCATGAAAGGATATACTGTTTTGAGAAGGGTGAGAATTACAAAATAGCAGGAATGCTATGCCAGGGGATTGCATAACACAGCAGTTCTCAACCTGTGACCCCCTTTGGGGATCAAACAACCCTTTCACAGGGGTTGCCTGATTCATAACAGTAGCAAAAGTATAGTTATGAAGTAGCAATGAAAATAATTTTATGGTTGCGGGGCCACCACAACATGAGGAATTGCACTAAGGGGTCACGGCATTAGGAAGGTTGAGAACCACTGACATCACAGAAGGTAAATTTGCATCCAATGATTTACTTGGCCATAAGTCCCAACTACTGTGGAAAATCACAAGAATAACTAAATGAGAATTTTTCTACTCAAGTAAAAATTCACACCCCAAATGATGAAACATGAATGACCACAACATTGTACCCAACCTTGTTGTACCATGTAAGTAAAGCCATTGACATGCCGGGAGTCTAGTTCAGAGTCAGCAAACTTTTGAGACGGAAGGGCTAATTCTGTCCTTCACAACAACTTGAACTTTTTCGAGAGCCATATTTTTCACAAACGAAATCATTGAAAAATAACCTGTACATGAAACTATGACGTTTTTTCTTTTTCGTTTTCAATTTTACTTCTGAGCCACATGTACGTGCAGAAAAAGCCTCAAAATGGCTGGAGAGCCACAATTTGCCGACTCCTGGTCTAGCTCACACACCTCGACTTCACGTTGTTAAATTCATTTAATTCTAATTGTTGCTGCCCAGGGGTCCCTGAGGGGCACATATGGTTAAACCCATCGGTGAACAGAAAAGTTGAGGTTTTAAATCACCCAGAAGTGCCTTGGAAGAAACATCTGGTCAAACTACTTCAAGAGTTCCCTCACTGAAAACCCTGTGGAGTGCAGTTCTGTTCCAAAACACGTGGGGTCGCCAAGAATTGGAATACACAAAGCAGCTGGCTTTTTGTGGCCCTGTAACTTGTAATAAGGGTCCTCTTGAAGGGCAGTTACTTGCAATTTAACTTTTTTTCACATTGATTTGGGTCAAGCTCTCCTGAAGTTATCTTCTGAGAGCACACAAAAAACCACACCCATGCCATCAAGTCAATTCTGACTTAGAGCAACCCGATGCAGGGTTTCCGAAACTATAAATACTCATGGGAGCAGACAGCCTCGTCTTTCTCCCCAGAAGTTCCCGGTGGGTTTGAACTGACCATGCTACTAGCAGCCCACTGCTTAACCTAGAGCACCACCAGGGCTCCTTCTAAGATGAGAGTGGAAATCATCGGTGGAGAGTGATTTGAAAATAGTGCCTTTCCAAAGGCATGAAAATAAGCTTGGTAACCCAGGTCTTCCTGAGCAGCTAACTCTTTCTGATCATGTCTTATGCGTGACTAAGAGCGTCGCTCTAAACTGTTTGGGAAAAAGGCACTGCCAGCAGAAGTGAACCTCTGCCGGAAGAAGCCATAGCTCCTGTGTCTTGTCCATCCACCTGGCACTGGGGGCTTTCCCCCTTTTTTGATAATATATAACATAATAATTTTAAATGTATTTACAGAGTTGCTCAATCACTACCATAATCTAATTTCAGAATATACAAGGGGAAATGCCGCCAATGTGGGAAGAATGGGGTGGGATAGTGGACAAAACACTGAGAGAGAAATGAGACCAATCACTTACGTGGTCCAATCTCACTCCTCACCTACCACCAGTAGTAGCACTAGCAGCACTACCTGTTAACTTTATGCACGTCATCACCGTATTAGAGCTTAAATTCTGAGCACTATGGTTTGCAAGTTTGAATGGCAGTGACAGTCCAAAATCTACTTCGAATCCTCACATAAACTGTCCATTGAATGCTTTCTGATCATTAACCATGATGTGTCTTATCCTCAGGCAGAATGCCTTGGAGAGCGGCCAGCTGGGGCATTCTTAGGGACTTGCCTAGGAGTGTCCTTGATGAGGTCACCTTCCTGGGGGCAGTACCAACCTCACTGGCGAGTCAATGCTGACTCATAGTGACCCTGTAGGCCATGGTAAAACTGCTCCTGTGTGAACAGGAGTGGAAAGTTCTATCTTTCTCCCGAGGCGAGGCTGGTGGTTTCAAACTGCTGACTCTCAAGTCATAACCATGCCACCAGGACTCCCTGGGGATGGTTCAGGGGTTGCAGTTAAGGAGTTACACCCTATCAGTTTAGTCCTGCCTTGGTCAGAAGACCCTAGACCCATCTTGTACGCCCTTCTAACAATGTATGTGTCTCAATCAGTCATGTCCATGTTTCTGCCGGTCCTCCTGTAACTGTGATGTCTTGATTTGCCACGGGTCTGCGTTTGTGAGTTTTCTTTGCCCACCCATCCCCTTTTTAAAGCCTGGTTATCTCAACGAACCCTTGGATGCCAGCCATTTCAAACTCATGTTGGTGGTCTCCCTCATCTGGATGATTCTGTCTTCTACTCTTTTAGAACTCAGTAAATGTTCTCTTTAACTTATATTTGCGACGGTGTCCTGTTTGTACCTAAAACACCACCTTCCAAGACTGATCCTTCAAGTGCCTAGACACCTTTTGAATGCACAAACACAGCAGCCAACTAAGCTTCAATTCCCCCAAATATAAAGTGAGAAATGTGTCATAATTCAAGCCCCAAACTATCCCCAATATTCAGTCTTCACCAGCCCCCACAACACACACACGAGGACAAAATGTATACATACATCAGTTCAATTTATTAATTTAGGTTTGTCGAAACACATAGTTGGCATTTGCTCTTGAAAAGGTTCACAATGTATAAAACCATAAAAAAAACCCTGAAAATTGCACAATTTTTTCCAAAGCATGATTTCAAAAACAGACCATTAAAAAGTTTGATTGAGATGTGCTACAAGGGATGTTAATAAACTGTAAAAGGGGACAAATGAGCACTGATGGGGCGTTTTGTTCTTGGTTTTCAGGGTTTTGGGAATTTTGGGGAATTGTGGTTGCTTTCTTGTTTTGTTCCTGCTCTGTCAGCAGTTACTTGGGTGACAGGGCTCATGAATTTCATTGGGCCTTTCAGCCAAATAAATGTGTCACATTACTAATGCCATAAATTAATTCTAAACCACAACTTTTTCACAAACCTTAAAAATACTGTACCTGTTTTTGACTTGGGTAATGATGGGAATACGATTTTTCTTCTCATTTGTGATAAAATTTGTGACAAAATACACAAAAATTACAGTGCTAACCACTACATTACACTCACAATGTTGTGCAGCCATTGTACTATCTAGTTCCAGAACATTCTCATCACCAAAGAGGGCATCCTCAGCCCCCTGCAATCATTAAGTAGACTTGACCACTCTGGGTGTTTTCGATAAATGTATTCATACAATAAGTAATTTTTGTCTCTGGCTTCTTTCACTTAACATAACGTTTTCAAGACTTGCCATAAGGCTTTGCATTTAACAAAGAGCCAACTATTACTGTAAAGGAGAAAAGGAAGACCCACTGATACTAAATGCTGCCTACAGTTAGTGCATGAGCTAGTGTAACTACCTTGCAGAATGCTATTCAAGTTTGCAGTGCTGGCTGAACACTGATCAAATAAGCAATTCAACGGTTAACACTTTGAATGTAGCATCATTATCCTTCGACTTTATGTCTACCAGAATATCAACCATTCAAAAGCAATTTAATATGCCAGGACTGTTATCACAAAACTATTTTTTTTCAGGGAGTCAGTACTCTTCTTCATTTAAACCCTATAGATTTTTTTTAAGCTGTTGATTAAAAAAAAAAAAGCCCTCTTGATTCATTGGACAATTTTCCTCGAGCAGATGATTGCTTTTGTGCCTCTTTATTTATGTATTTTTTAATCAAGAGGTTAAGCCTGAACACAGATACTTCAGTTTCTCAAGACAACGATTTTTTTAAATTGGTGAAAGGGCCAAGAAGTTTGTAATCAAATCAAATGTAAACTACTGACCCAAACTCATTTAGACTAATATTAAAAAGATGTTAATGGTAAGAGGTAAATGGGGAGAAAAAAATCTTCCGGGAGGACCAAGGCGAGGGTTAGGACTCTCTTTTTCCACATCAATCTTTTGATCAACAACAAATTATAGCTGTTTGTATATTTGATTCCACAACTAGCACTGAATAACACTGTCGCAATTATTGTTACCCTTCCACTGGAAAGGATGCAGAAAGCTATCTAACTAGTCACTTTCTCTGCAAAGCAGAAACACATACACCTACCTAAAGAGCTTGTCTGAGGAAAAAAAGAGAAAAGTTTTCAGCTTAAATTCCAGTTCAACTTGATAAATTGGCTTTATCAGAATAAATCATTCACCATAAAGGCGGTGTTGTTTCCAATATGTAAACCATGACCACTAGCATGAGCTATATACGAAGAATCACTACTTATTACTACCCTAATACTTGGGGATGCTTAAAATTATATTGGTGTTAAAGACAAATAGATACGTTTCCCTTGGTTAGGTTGTCAGTTTGCTTCTGTTTGCTTCACTGCCAATAAAGCTTCAGTCCAACATCCTAAGGAGGCTTCATCAATGCAGTTTCACTCTAATGTGTGTTCACGAATCCTCTTTGTACTCCATCTCTCTGTAGTTCCTTCATTATTGAAAAATTACTCTCCATACAATCCATCAAGATATCCAAAAATCAAAATCTGAAATGTCAGTTTTCAAATGTTCTCAAGTAGCACAGCACCCCAAGGCGTACACCTCCGTTCATACATTAGAAGACATGATTAAAATCCACTTGGGCAATTTATGATAAGCATAGAAGCCTGTGAATATTATTCATTATAAAGGCCAAAGAAAATTTGTAAATATTCTGCAAGAGCTCCTAGAATTTGTAAATTATTTGGGAGCAAACACATCAGACGTGGTTAGTTTCTATTTCTGTACCCCTTTGTATTGCCCAGTCATTTTTTTCCAAACCAAAAAAGTAGCACTATGATATAGGCAATGATATTTTTCGGATTAATTTCTTTACACTGAAAGATTTCTTTGTGCATTTGTCAAGTGGGAAAGTGAATCATCGTAGAGCACATTCTCTCTCGTTTTTACTTTTTCCTTCTTTCCAAAAACCCAATCACTCAGCACCTCAGCTTTGTCATAAATAAAATGGAAATTAGAAAGGTCTGATCTTTTGATCTTGCAAATGAAAAGCAAAGTAACCGCATAAAAGAATGTCTTTTTGTCTTCTCTTATTTGGAAAGGATTCCACTAGTCAGCCTTTATGCTCAACAACGCTCAAACTGATTTATTTTTAAAATTAGATTTAGACCAAATCCTAAAAACAAAACAAAACCACCATTGGATTATTTAAAACACAATTAGGCAAGAAATGGATTTTTTTTTTTTTTGGACGGGGCTACTAATTGTCCCTTTTCAACAGGCTCCCTAAGCATGTGAGCTGGGACTGTCGAGAAGGACACATGGATAGCCATGCAAACAGAAATTCTCTCCCTCAAAAACCTGCAAACTGGAGAGAAAGTGCTTTCCCATTTCTTTTCCTCCTACCTCTAAACACCCACTTCTGGAGCTCCCAATCACATCAGCTGAGTCAAACACATTCATGTATTGTTTAATTCCTCAGGAACTTTAAAAAACAAAACAAAACCTTGTGTCTTTTTAGATTGGTATATAAAACATTAAGAAATATTTTGCTTTCAAACTTCTAAGACTACAAACTTCACAAGTAGAATTCATTAATATATACTATCCAATCTTGCAGAGATTTGGGAGTTTTGTGGAAAACAACATTATCAACTCTACTGGATTAAGATCCCAAAATGGTAAGCTCAGGTTCAAAATAGTAACAACACCAACAGGATATGCAGGCCAGGGTCAAAGATTTAATAATAATTAAAAAAAGATCAACCTATAGTAATACCTCTTATTGACAGAATTTAAAGGATTCCTATGGATATTCTTATAAGTTCAAATCCAGTCTTCTACACTGCTTATCTTTTAGAAATCAAATGTGTTCACACGACTTCACAAGCACTGAACAAAACGACTAGGCTAAATGTCAGTGCTACTAAACTGAAACTTGCACTGCAATGTACCTTGAACGGAAGAAATAGTAGTGAAACAGACTAATAGTAAATTTTGACTACTATTCAAACCCGAAACTTCCAACAACAAAGTACCCAACTTATTTTGCCGTATGGTAATACTATTGAGAGAACTAGCATATAAATTATTTTAACCAACATTATCAACACATTAGCATTATACTTAATTTGGGTTGCATGTGTGTGCATACACACTCATGTACACAGTAGAATACAGCCTTCAGGAGTCTAAAACTGGCATGTCTCAGGCTTTCCTCTAAGTCTTAACATGTGACAATGCCTGTCAGTCACCTGGAGGGAGGCCTGCTTAAGGGATTGCTGGTTCCCACTCAGGAGTTCCCCCTGTTCAGTTGGTCTGGGGAAGAAGTACAAGTCGTTACATTGCTAACTAACTCACAGTGATGCTGAGTCTTCTGGGCGGAAAGTGACAATCTGAGAGACTCAAAATCCAGTTAGGGAGAGAAGCAACCTGACAGACATTAAGCCAACAAAAGGCAGATCCCAAGACAGAGGCAGATGATGAAAAGTGAATTCAGATGATTTCCTTCCCTCTTACTACTTGCCCATTATCCTACTGGTTAGCAAAGACTAAAGAATCAGACTTCTCAGATATTTGGCTGACATACATACAAACCTTTTCATGCTTGAAAAGGCTGGCTAGATTGTTCCCATGGCAAGTCTTACGAACATAATCATGGCCAGAAGCTCTTCAGCCTTTCAAAGCAACACAGAGGGGCAGGGAAAAGTAACCAGTGAGATATATATATATATATATGAAAAATTTTCAACAGATGCTCACCAGTAAAACACAGGTAATGGTAGTCGTCAATTAATTGATAAGCCACTCCTACAGCCACACTAATGGAATCTGTCAAACAAGTACTACTGCTTTGTTTAAACCGAGGTTTTGGAGCTAAGTGACTGAGCCATACCACGAGAAAACATTAAATTTATTAGAATATGAACAAATGTTGCACAAAGAAAACATTTTAATAATGTGATCTGGTGGCATCACAGACAACAGTGAGACCAGCCAAATGTGTGTCAAAGAAACAGAAAATAGGTGCACAAAATGTTAGCTATCTCATGATCCAGTGGAGAAACGTCTACATGGAAAACTCATGGATTTTAAAAATGCACAACCATAAAAATGAAAGAGTTAATGCTTGTGTTATTCTAAACACTCTTCAGCAAAACTTTTAAAAGGCAGAATTGTATTCTTCAATGTTTGACATCTTACTTCCTTCTATCCTTTTCATCAAAAGAGAAACTTTAAGCAGTTTAACCTTACAGTTGAAAGAAACAACTTTAAGCACTGAGAAGTACGTGCAAGTATTCTAATTAAAACGTGAGGCAAAACAACTGATTAGTCATTAATGCTATGTTTTTCAACTGTACTATGAACTTGATCCAACCAAAACAAGTCTTAAGAAGTTGAGAATTCTTCTCTAATGCCCAAGGAAGGGCTCGGCTTAGCCTGATTGCCTTATATGGGCATCCAGACCCAGGGAACCACATAGCACCCTCAGGAACAACTGTAGGAAGAGAAGGCACAATATAGTTCTGACATTTCTAACAAGGTAATGTGCCTTCGCGGCAAACCACCAACTGCCAGGAGTTCCTGAAAACATAGTATTGACATATGTTTGCCATTTAATTCTAAATACTGATGTACTTGTTTTGTTTTAAACAACCAATAACATCAGGTTAATAAGAGTGTAACTCATAAAGCTAGAACAAAATACTTCAAGAACAGCCCTTCAAATTTTTTTCTATTATATGCTTTGATCTTGATACAAAGATGCAATTCATTATTTTTTTCAGGGAACTTACTTGGACATGGTTTGAAGCGATTGCCAATTGAGATCTATTTCTGCATTTTGTGATTGTCATCTTACAAGGATAATACCAGATTTCACATTTGTTAATGTATTAGAACAACACAAAGATCTTTTTGAAAATAAATATCAAAGGCAACATTTAAAAGACTTATGAAAAATACTGTTAAGCCCTTTATTACATTCTGAATATTTTCAATATATTCATACAATGTACTCAATCCAAACTTAATATGAGGTATGTTACTTACTTTTCTCCAAATAGCAGAGACCTAGCAATACAATAAACCAGAAACAGCTTCAAAATAAAGTCAAGCCATGGATTTCTTTTTTGTTTCCACCTGTGGCCACGAGTTTTTGGACGTGGCATCTAACCAAAAAGCAAGCTGCATGTGGGCTCTCTCAGTGTGACAGTCAGAAATACCTAAGATGGGTACACCTTTGTGGAATCTTTTTCAAGCACGACTCAATGGCATTACCAGTGACTTAAGTAGGATGTGAATATATATTAGCAATCATCTGCGTACCAACAATTGTAGAGGGGGAGCACTAGCGATTTAAAAAAAAGAAGCAACACTTGATTGTGATCTTAAGAGAGTGTTGAAAAGCATGTGACTGCTTTTACCTTCAAAATCTAAGCTGCAACACAATGTCACTCAAAGTTTCACTGTTTGCACATATGGGTTACTAACCCACAGAAAAGGTGAGGAATAAATTGTTTGGTCAGGATCTTGTCAGTTTAGAAAGCCCCCAAAATTTAAGAACCAAAACATACACACACCATTGAAAAGATTAGTTCCAAAAATCGTATCACTAAAACTGCAATCACCCTGTCCAGCAAGTTCCAAAAATGTCACACATTTCAAACATTAAGGCAACTTTCCCCCCCTAACTAGGCAATATTTATTTTACAAAAATAGATGTCACTTGAGAACCTTATATACATAGTGACAATAAATTTAGCTAGTTGCTGTCTTTAATACATTAATAAAATGTCACAGATTACGAAGAAATACTAGGTGTTGGCATGTCTGCACAAGCCGAACTTTTAAACTACAGGTTTCAAAACAGAGCGCAGCGAGCGGCCTTCCTTGGTGAGTTCCCGTGTCACACACATACAGGGCAGCGGGATGGCTTCCTCCCGCTTCTCCACAACGTTGTAACTGCATCTCTTCAGGTGGTCGGCCATGCTTAAGATGTCAGCAAACTTCCACTCATTTACAGAACAAAACGCGGTACTGAATCGCCACACCTGGAAGAAAAGCCTGCTTCAGATTTAAACAAGTCAGATCCAGACACAGACATGCTTCTTGCTCCAGCGGCCACTTTGAAGAGAAACGTGGTATTTCACAGCATTAGCTACGAAGAGGAAGAGCAACCAGGGAATCGGTCTGGATTAGCCAGTCTGCATATTGTACTCAGGTACTACGTTGTTTTCCAGTAGGAAAGGTACTTGGAAAGCACCAATTAGTTCAAGATGTTTTTGAAAATTTATACAGAAAGTGCTTTTGTAGAATGTGCACTATTTCGGTTGCAACGGCTATAGAATAGGAGCAAAATACTCACCTGCCGTCCCTGCTCATAAGCCTGCTGTAAGAACCTGGGCTAGTGCCCTGGTGCCCACTAGGCGGCTCTGGGTTCTGAAGAACTATCATCTAACTAGTTCAGCAGGCTTCTACTTAATGTTCATTTGTTAAATGATGCCAACTACAGCTGTGCATGGCAGACGTGACCCACACGGTCGTCCAGTCGACTCTGACATAGCCTCCTTACAGGGAAGAGCAGAAGGGCCCCGTGGGTTTGAGGTTGTTCATCTTTACGGGAGCACACAGCCTCATCTACCTCTCGCTAGGTGACTAGTAGGTTCAAACTGCCATCCTTGTGGTGAGCAGCCCCCAAGTTACCTGCTTCACCCGCAGGGCTCCATATAAGATAGGCAGTGAGGTACATTTGGGGGTATAAATGGGATTTTAAAGGCTCTGGCCCAGGCATTTATATACTTATTCAAGAAAGATTTACAGAATGCTTAGCATGGTCCAAGCCCAGGTACTAGGGAGGATATGATCAACAAAAACCAATTCAGTCTCTGTCCTTATGGAAGTGACAACTAGTACAAATGATTTCTGTGGCCTTTTCTCCTCTGTCTAATTTAAAACAACGTGACATTGAAATAGGGACCCAGCGTGACTTAGGTGACAGGCAAGGATGGGCATGGCATGGCAGGCATCACAGCTGGACTCGCCCACAGGCAGAGCTCGAGTTAAATGTGCTGGCTCTTGGTAAAGAGCAGGGCCCTTGTGGCAGCCCCAGCACTGATGAGTGTTTCTCAGGAAAGGATGGTCATGACTTCCAGGAATGGCCACAATCATTTAGCAACTGATAATGGATGTTATCGCTGTGTAGCACAAGTACGCCCATACTACTTTGGGTCTGGTCAATTGCCATGGATGGAATAGTGTTCTGAAAGTTAGCAAAAGCCTGAATATTAGCAAAAACTTTAACGGTCACAACAGATACAAGCCACTAGCCTCTCCAACCACCCCATGGGGGAGCTAGGCATTTTCTTCAAGCTTCAATGGAAGAAATTAACAGAAAGGTCCACACAGTAAAGAGTCTAGGACAATGGTTCTCAACATGTGGGTCGTGACCCCTTGGAGGGTTGTCGAACGACCCTTTCACAGGAGTCACCCAATTAATAACAATAGCAAATGACCGTGAAGAAGTAGTAACCAAAATAATTTTATGGTTGCAGGTCACCACAACACGAGAAACTGTATTAAAGGGTCACGGCATTAGGAAGATTGAGAACCACTGGTCTAGGGAAATAAACTCAGGAAAAAGCAGGTTACCAAAAAAAAAAGGGTGGGGGGGTGGCCTGACTCCCATTTCCTTGCATGTTTAACAAAGGTCCAAACCCATCATTTACTTAAAAGCCTGCTATTCGGCAGTGCTATGTCCTGGTGGCACATGGTCATGCACCTAGCTGCTAATCAAAAGGTCAAAGATTTCAACTCACTACCTGCTCTTCAGAAAGATGAGGCAGTTTGCTTGCATAAAGCTTTATAGCTTTGGAAACTGAAAGGGGCAGTTCTACTCAGTCCCATAGGCTACTGTGAGCCAGAGTGGACTTGGCAGCAAAAGTCTGGGGCCAGGCAGAACATTCTAGCTACCTGGAGGCCCATTTTTAAGAACCTGGTGAACCTGGTCAGCAGTTCAGACCCATCTGCAGAAGAAAGAGGAGGCTTTCTTTTCCCACAAAGATTTACCAGGTCAAAAACCCTATGAGGCAGTTCTACTCTACTCTGCTGTGCAGGGTAGCTATGAGGCGTAACTGACTACTTATTAAGTATCTCATCAACAAAATGAACATGTTCAATTTCAAATCAGCAGGACAAGTGCTTTAGCAGCAATCTATAATGCGAACACACTGCAATGCACCTCTCTGAAGCTTTTTTTGGGGGGTGGGGTACAGGGATGGGGGATGGAATGTCCCAGAAGTCTTTCTTGAAGAAGACCTGAAGAGTTAGCAAGGTTTATCAAGTAGACGAAGACCACAAGTTCCAGAAACAGGCTACGTCTGACTCCAACCAGTAGAGAAGTTACTTAACCTCTCTGAACTGGTTTAATCCCTAATCCAGGGACAGTGAGTTCAAAAAACTAAAGGAAGTGCTCATTGCCTACCTCAACTCCAGGAATTAGGAGAAGCATATTGGAAGAACTTGGGACAAGAAAGAAAACATCAGGAAATGAAGCAACTCAAGGTGGCTGATGTATAAAAAGACAACAAAAAGAGGACCAGGTGAGGGGCCAGTCTACAGAAAATCTTAAATTTCTCATTAAGGAATCCACCTCTAGTCTTGGCTCAATGAAAATGAATGAAGAAGTTTTATCTATTTTATCTAGCCATATTGGAAGAACTTGGGACAAGAAAGAAAACATCAGGAAATGAAGCAACTCAAGGTGGCTGATGTATAAAAAGACAACAAAAAGAGGACCAGGTGAGGGGCCAGTCTACAGAAAATCTTAAATTTCTCATTAAGGAATCCACCTCTAGTCTTGGCTCAATGAAAATGAATGAAGAAGTTTTGTCTATTTTATCTAGCTCCTGTAAAGAGACTATGCTGGGGGGTGGGGGGGGTGGCGGGGGGGGGGGGCAGGGGATGGACACTACGCGACATTGGAAGTAGCAACCCAGGTAGGAGGTGGCTGTTGTAGGTCACACCGTAGAGTTTGAGGAAGCTGTGAGGTCATCAAGCAGCGGTCTCCAGCAGGCACGTGCATGCGCTGGTATGAGTTTAAAGGAGAAAAAGGCTGGGCTGTGGACTCATGAGTAATCCACCCAAGTGAGGGCAATTTCAACTCTAAGAATGAATGAAATCTTCCACAGGAATGATTACAGGATCCTCAGAAATTATTATACCCCATTATGTCAATACCAAAGGGCAAGGACAATGAGAAGTAATGTTCATAGGGCCCTACCTTAAAGAGGAAACAGGCCAAATGGGAGACAGACACCAAATCATCTGACACACTGACACACACACACACACACACACACACACACACACACCTCTTCCCAATAGAATTCCCTTAGGAGAAAAAAGATAATTAGTGTGTGCATTTCTTACTGAGGTCTCAGGAGTACACAGAAAGATGTGGAATTCTAGAACACTAGGGCAATGATGACTAGAGAAAATCAAAAGGTGTTTAGAACAAAATAAGCAGGTATTTTTAACCCCATGTAACCAAATTCTAAATCTATCACAATCCATGCACTTCCATATTTAGTTTTCCAAAATGGGAAAACAAAACAAAAACCTTCCAGAAAAGCTATTTGTAATGTCTCCTACTTTCTAATGAATGCTGCTTCAAAGAGGAGTCGGGCAAAAGGAGGTATCGCGGGAGAGAAAAGGTAGAGAGTTTGTCCCCAAGGCCTGGCTGACTTCTAGTCTCGGCTCCTAATGTGAGATGCGCCTTTACATTATGCGCAACTCAGAGTCCCCCCTCCCCCGAATCTTCTCCCAGGGTTGGACCCCATGACCTTACTCTTACCTCACATCAGCCTAATGCACTTAGCTGGTCACATACTGTCTGTAGTAGGGGTTACACCTTTTTCACATCTACATTCTATCTGGAATAACCAAGCCCTGAGAGAGAAACTGCTAGAAGGAATAAAAAGAAACTGCCAACTGTATGCAGGAAGTAGGCTTCCCCTTGCTTCCTCCACTGTCCTACAGTGAAAACATTTCATATGGAGCCCAGGTTAGGACGTGGTAAAATGGGCACCATGCAGAGGGTTATTTTAGAAGAATGGAGACGGTATGGAATTGCTTAATTGAAGAAAACACATAGGGTTTATGCTACATTCAATCTGAATCTAGTTCTAACAATGTCTGCAATAAATCTGTGATTATGACAAACAATTCTAAACACCTTAGTTCTTGATTAATTAGTATTGAGAGTTTGCCATGCTAGGGCCTTAGTAAGAAACTTAACTGATGATCACTTTTTCCATAATAATCCTAAAAATTCCTATGTCATATTATTGGATACTGTATGTCACCACCACCTCTCTTGCAGTTAGCTGGTAGAACACTAGATGGTGGCTTGCATGTTGCAATGATGCTGGGAGATGTGCCAATAGCATTCCAGACACTAGGAAGGTCACCCACGGTGAACAGCTTTCAGCAGAACTTCTAGACTGAGGCAGGCTGAGGGAAAGGGCCTGGTGATCTGCTTGTTAAAACCTTATGGACCATCACAGAGCATGATGCTTTGAACACGTCAGCAGGAGGAAACAGTCGCTATTAGATGGCATCATGTATAGTGAAGTAGAGGGCCTATGAGGGCATGGGAGACTCTCAGTGACAAAGCCTGGTACAAGAGTCACATGATGAACTCGAACAGGCTAGAGATCATGAGGATAGCACGGATCGGACTTTCTGTTTTACTGTACATCCAATCGCTGGGAGTTGGGAGTACACTCAGTGGCAGCTGTTAACTATTGTGTGTAAAATAGGGGCTGGTCCTAAGACTGTGTAAAATCGGGGTTGGTACGGTTAAGATCACACTAACCTTTTCTTTGATCTGCCATGATGAACTTCCATCTGGATATTTCCTTTTCCCCCACTGCAGTATAACCATTCCACGAGACTGAAGCAGACTGCCACACACATCCCTCATTAACCTGGACACACATGAGAGCTGGCATAAACTGAAACCATCAAGAAAGCTGGCAATGTGCTGCAGAACCTCAAAAGGAAGGCTGCTCAAATGGTCACTATGTAATCCCAGCACACAGTTTCTAGTAGGCTCCACTAATACTGTAGAAATGCACGGCTGAACTCCAAACGACCTCAAATGGCGGTCATGTATAATCTTTGCTCCTTGTGTTGATGGACAAAACCTACGTTGAGAATAGGCACAGCCATAATAAGCTAAAGGACACCTCTGTTCCATCCAGCCATTGAGTCCAGCATGAATGTCACCATGCACGTTCTTAAAATGTGAAGAAAATTCTTTTCTCCTAAACAACTGTCCACAAACAAATGTAAACATTGACCGCTGTTTGGGTTGGTACCTAGCAACACATTCCAAAACTAAATCCAGCCCGAGGGTCTGAAAAGGGCTTGGGTTTGAAAGCTGTGGGTTGGCATGATCACAAGCGGAAGCGGAAGCTATTTCCCCGACCATTGTACTTGTGGCGAGAATGGCGGATGGGAGTGAGAAAGTCTGCGTCCCAAAGTCAATGCGATAAACATCAACCATGCGACTGTCAGATATACCCCTCCCACCGGGAGAATCTCCTAGGCAGAACAGCAAGGCTGCTGTGATTAGATCTATTCCTTGGAGGCCCATGGGATCTTCTGCAACCTCCAAGTCTGATGTATCCACGGCCTTATCTTCCTTTGGTTTGGACCAACATGAATTGGAAAGAAACTTGAAGGAAGGAGGATGACTGAAAGATAAGGCATCCATATTCCTCAAGTCCCCTAAGTCTACTTTTCGCCAATACAAGTCTTCTTCATCCTCATCCTCTGGCAGGAGGATATGCTGAACCGCACCATTAGGCAAGGGAATGGGTGGCATGACGTCCCTAAGTTGTGCTGCTACTGAGAGTGAATTGGAAGGTTCTGCAGTACCATCTGATGCCACACACTCTCCATTTGTTAAGTTACTTTGTTTCGAATCATCATGTAAATTCTGATTCTGTACCGGTGTGCATATATTTTCCAAAGGAAAGCCATTGCAAAGTGCAGAAGGGTCATGAGAAGGTGCATCCAAGTCACATAAAAAGTCACTTGAACCATTCGGTTCAGGTTGGGGATTCTGGCTTAGTTCGTTGTGGTCAATTCCACCTAATGCTCCTATCTCTTCCTCATAAAAATGATCCTGGTCTTTTAAGTTGTCACCCTGTAAGCTTTCTCTGCGATTTTGCTGTTCATCCATTTCATTTTGGGAGGCAGAAAGATTTATACTTGGCATGCCAATGTCTCTTGTGGCTGTATTCAGGATATCTAACGCAGCTGCCAAACTTCTGGTTGTTTCTACAGTAGCTTGATAGAGTGCATTATATGATTCTTCATCAACAGACACCAGACCGTTAGCATGTGGTATTTCTGGGACACTTGATTTCACTGAAATTTGTTCTCTAGTTTCTGATACTTTATCAGTCGCCTTTGACATCATGGTGGCGACTTTGAGAGATTCTAAAAGCATCCTTTGGTCTTGAAGGGCCAGGGCCATATCTAATTGTGCCACTTCATCAACATCTCTGCTTAAATTTTCGTACGATTTCCGGTCTGCGTAACTAACTGGCCAGCGGTTCCACTCCATCGTGCAGCACACCACACTGGCGGGACATGATTCTAGATGTTCAGCAACTTTATTTCGCGCCAATGTAAATGGACATCCAAAGTGACTGTTTAAACAAGGTACTCGCTCAAAGGGACATAAAAGGCGATGTTCATCAGCTTTACATGAATGGAAAACTGCTCCACAAACCAATGGGCAACCAATCAGGTCACAGGATATCCCAGGTTCCGGCCGGGTCATGCACCGTCTACTGACACAGTTCACACAGTGTGTGTGCTGCAGCTCCTCCTCCATGATGGCCAGTCCAGCTCCACTCGAGCTGCTGAAATGGAAAGACCAGAAGTTAGCCAGAAAGTGGTGGTGTGTGTGGAAAGGTCATCTCATAATACATTGTTAGTGTATACTGGCCTATTGAAGGAAGAAATAGGAAAAAAAACCTAGAATATGAACATATGCAGGAAGTATATCTTACATATAATCGATACATTTTTAAAGAACCGAAGTACTCCAATTCTTCAAGGACTTTAACTTAAATGTCACAAAGGTTCATCTTGCATATGCCATCTAATAAGTAATATGCCTTGAAAGGCAACAAAAGGGCAACACTTAAATTCTAGTATCCTGTGAAATATATAATGTCAAAAGAAGTTAATGCTGATTTGAACAGATTTTGGAGACTTCTCTTGTTGTTTAAAATTTTAATTACATTGATTTTGATATACATTGATTTTGCAGAGACCTCATCATATTCAAAAGAAAAGAAAATCCTGAATTCCATAGACATACACTTAGTTAAAACATAGCATTGTTATTAATGCCCTTGATTCCGACTCATGGCCACCCGTGTGGGCAGAGTAAAACTGCTGCACGTGGTTCCCCAGGCTGTGATCTTGGAAGCAGATCACCAGGCCTGTCTTCCTAGGAGTCTCTGGGTGGCTTGAAACTGCCAACCATTCTTCTAGTGGTCAAGAGCTTTATAATTTGTGCTCCCTCATTACCAAAACACTCACTGCCACGGAGTTAATGCCGACTCATAGCAACCGTATACGGCAGGGTAGAACTAGAACTGCCCCTGTGAGTTTCTGAGACTGTAATTGTTAGTGGGAGTAGGGAGCCCATCTTTGTCCTAAGGAACAGCTGGTGGTTTTGAATTGCAGTCCTTGTGGATCACAGTGCAATGCATAACCATTAGGCCGTGCATGTGCCGTAGTAAATTCTACAACAAATCCACAGGGGTAAGTCTTGGCTCCAACAAAGAGGGACTTCATCCAGAAAACACAAGCTCTAGTTCAAGTTCTTTAGTTGTGGGCATGTGTGAAGGCCAGTTTCCATTCATTCATTAAACACCTCAGGTATAACCTCTGTGTTCCAGACACCATTTATAAGATGTAATGCCTCCTCTCTCAAGCAGCAACACAGGCAAAGCCAATAAGTCAAATCATAACCCTATGTGATCAATACAGCAGAGGTGAAATGGTAGTATAACAAATAGAATAAGCAAGTATGGGTAGGGGTTGAAAAAGAATTTGCACTCGTCTTGGGAGCTGAGATGAATGAAGAATTGGAAGGGCCAGGCCAGTAAGAAAGGGAAGAATGGCCAAACATGTTCATCAAAACCCCAGCATCACAAAATCAGTTACGACATAAGGTAGCTGATAAGGGAAGAGGAAAGAATGAAGCTAATTATAAGCAATCATAAGAGTATATGTTAGTTTAAGTTCACACCTTAAGTAACTGGAAGTCATTGGGTATTTTAGCCAAGAAATCGTCTCTCTATAATAGCATGAGAGTACACAGCTATCTAGCTGGTCGTTCTTGGTTTAAAATCAGCTATAACAAATCTGATCAAGAAAAAAATCATATCAAAACTAATGGAAAGCATCAGTAAAATATAATGATTTCATATTTACTAAGCCAAGCAAGTGTATTTTTTCCCCTATAGTATTCAACCTCTTTATTGGGCTGATCCAATTAATATTAAAATATATTTAAGATCTCATCTTAACAAACCCAACTAATACACAATATCCTATTTTTCTACCTTTGTTTTTGCTTATTCAGAAAAATAAATAATAAAACTTAAGTATTTCAAAAAGTTTACTGAAAAATCCCATTATCTTTCAATTCTACCTTTCCACTAACTTTTTGAAGACCACCTCATACAAAACAGCTAACCTGATGCACACACTCCTCAGCTCCACTAAACTGGCTTTATTGTTGCTATCACTTATTAAAGCTACCCTTACAAAAGGTTGACAGTTCAAACTCACCCAGCAGCAGCACGAGAGAAAGATCTGGTGATGCTTTCCTATAGATTACAGCCAAAAAAACTCTACTGGGTCATTCTACCCTGCTACATGGGTTCACTATTGACTTGATGGCACCTAAAAGCAGCAGCGAGGTGTCCTGGTGGCATGATAGGTTAGGTGTTGAGCTGTTGCCTACACAGTTAGCAGTTGGAATCTACCAGCTGCTTCACTGGAGAAAGGTGAGGCTTTCTGCTTCTGCAAAAGTTTAGTCTTGGAAACCCAAAGGGGCCACTTGGCTGTCCAATAGGGTCACCGAAAGTCAGGATTTGCTTGATGGCAGTTAGTTTTGGGGTTTTGTTTGTTAAACAACGGATGCCCTTAGTACTAGATCCAAAAGCCGCCCCGACCTCATCTTGTTTGTGCTCTCTCTCATCATATGACTGACTACTGCTGCTAATGCCTCCATCTGGGGCTCTTCTCGTCCCTTGATTGTCTTGATGGGACAAAACCCCTGGTAGAACGGTGTGTGAAGTGTGGGGCTGCCAGAAGAGAGATCGGTGGTTGGCACCTCCCAGCTCGACCTTCACAGAGTTGAGGCAGTCTGCTTCCAGAAAGACTGCAACCTGGGAACCCTTAGGCCATGAGCCTTCTGGTTTACACTTCCCGGACTTTGGTCCTATGACCTCTCTGGTTCCTTAGTCACTTCTTCCTGCTTCTTAAATATTCCTCCTGAAGATCCTCCCCCCCCCCCCATTTTCTTGCACATGCTAACCATTCTCCCCAGGTGCTCACGACTCTCCAAAAGCTTTGCTTGCCAGCCATATGAGGGGGCTTCAAACAGTCTGTGAGAAAATTCCATTACTTTTTTGTGAGGGGAAAGGGCCAGCCCCCCTACAACCCCCACACTTTTTTATTCTATTTTCCACACAAACGTTTGGAGGCCTCTTCATCCATCCTGCCTAGATCCCTCTTCCACCCACCAGAGCTGAACACCTGATTACTTAGTATCTCTTTAGGCACATAGCATAACTACTTATTCAAAGTTTCCCAACCTAAATTACATTGTAGCACACACAAATTTTTGAAGAATCTGATTCTTAGCCTCTTTTCTTCACCTCAGCACTTAAGACAGCAGTTCTCAACCTATGGGTTGTGACCCCTTTGGGGGTCAAATGGCCCTTTCACAGGGATCGCCCAATTCATAATAGTAGCATAAATAGCAGTTATGAAGTAGCAACGAAAATAATTTTATGATTGTGGGTCACCACAACATGAGGAACTGTATTACAAGGTCGTGCCATTAGGAAGGATGAGAACCACTGGCAAGCTCCCTGACTTCCTGTTCCATAATGCCTACCCTGGTTACAGGTGGCTCATGTAAACTAATCCCGCCCCAAGGAGTGATTTCTTTTTCTCCACCTGTGGCTTGATTTTCTTCAAACCCAAATAGCCAATGCCCATCACCATCATTACGGCTACAGCACCAATAGAAAGGGCCTGAGATGTTATTACGGTGTTCAATTAGCTCTGGGGCAGGTGGGCACACCATATCAAAACTGCATTATAAAGTATGTTAAAAAAATCTAAGACATGAGTTTTAGACCTTTGGATGTTGGTCCAAATTTTAAAGGTTAGTATAAAACATACCCATTCAAGAGGGCCATGCTAAAAGAACCGTAACTAAAGAAATAGCAGATTAAGTGACTACCAACCATGTAAAATGAGCAGACATTCAAGGAGAAACTTTCATAAGGTTTCAGCCCAGACTGAAAACAGCTGTAGCTTTCTTGTTTCGCCACAACTAGGCTGAGTGCAGCTCACGGGATGAAGGTTAAAGATCTGACTGTCACTAAGGGAGACTCCTAAAAATATAAGCAGCTCCAACAAAAGTGGCCACTGCCCTTAACACTTGTAAGGACACTTCCGGCTACTGTCCACACCATCATATGACCACACCAGTCAGAACACATTTCAAAACCAAGCATTGCTTAATTCAGAAGTATCTGAGTCAACACAAAAACAGCAGCACCAACTTGCAAAGGGAGAGTGAAGTAGAGGTTCTACAAAATAAAATGTCTTCACTTTACTCCCTTCTGAATATGAAAAACATCTCTGGGATGTATGGAGGGGGAGCATCTAAACCAAGGAGTTCAAATTACTTATTATTAACTGAATAAGACTTATCGAAGAGCCCTGATGGCATAGTGGTTATGAGTAGGGCTACGATCCACAAGGTCTGCAGTTCAAAACTACCCCCCACAGGAGGAAGACTGGGCTTTCTAGTCCCATGAGTAGTTACAGTCTCAGAAACTCACATGGTAAGTTCTACAGGGTTGTATGAGTTCGACTCAATGGAAGACACAGAGAATAAGACTTAGAAGAAAAAACAAAGCAAACCTCACGCCATCGAATTGATTCTCACTCAGTGGCCCTATAGGGCTGCATAGAACTGCTCCTGTGGATTTCAAAGACTGTAAATCTTAATGGGAGTAGAAAGCCTTGTCTTTCTCCCTTGGCTGGTTGTTTCAAATTGCTGACCTTGCAGTTAGTTGCCAATTCAGAGGCAAAATGAGACAGTAAGTACCTACCTGTAATGTGCTTTACAGAGAGCCCTGCTCCAAGGGAGAAAGATGAGCCTTTCTACTCTCATACAGATTTACAGCCTTGGAATCTCACAGGGGCTGTTCTACCAGGTCACTATGAGTCGGAATCCACTGGATGGCAATGAGGCTTCTGTTTTTGTTTTTTCAAACATCATTTTATTGAGGGCTTGTACAACTCTTATCACAATCCATACATCCATCTGTTGTGTCAAGCACATTTGTACATTTATTGCCATCATCATTCTCAAAACATTTGCTTTCTACTTGAACCCTTGGTATCAGCTCATTTTCCCCTCCCTCCCTGCCCCCCCTTCCTCACAAACCCATGTTAATTTATAAATTATTATTTTGTCATGTCTTACACTGCCGGATATCTCCTTTCATCTACTTTTCTGCTGTCCATCCCCCAAGGAAGGGGTTATATGTAGATCCTTGTGATCAGTTCCCCCTTTCTACCCCACCTTCCCTCTACCCTCCCGGCATTGCCACTCTCACCACTGGTCTTGAGGGGTTCATCTGTCCTGGATTCCTTGTGTTTCCAGTTCCTATCTGTACCAATGTGCATCCTCTGGTCTAGCCGGATTTGTAAGGTAGAATTGGGATCATGATAGTGGTGGGGAGGAAGCATTAAGGAACTAGAGGAAAGGTGTATGTTTCATCATTGCTATACTGCATCCTGACTGGCTCGTCTCCTCGCTGCCACCCCTCTGTAAGGGGATGTCCAGGTGCCTACAGATGGGCCCTGCGTCTCTCCACTCCACACTCCCCCTCATTCCAAAGGAAATGATATTTTGTTTTTTGATGCCTGATACCTTATCCCATCGACACCTCATGATCACACAGGCTGGTGTGCTTCTTCCATGTGGGTCTTGTTGCTTCTGAGTTAGGTGGCTACTTGTTTATCTTCAAGCCTTTAAGACCCCAGATGCTTTATCTTTTGATTGCCTCTTTTGATAGCTGGGCACCATCAGCTTTCTTCACATTTGCTTATGCACCCGCTTTGTCTTCAGTGATCATGTCATGAAAGTGAGCATCAATCATGGAATGCCAGTTTAATAGAACAAAGTGTTCTTGCGGTGAGGGGGCACTTAGAGTGGAGGACCAATGTCCATCTGCTACCTTAATACTAAACCTATAAATATATGCACACAACCCTACAGGGGACAACACTGGAGACACAGTGTGGGAATTGCACCTGATCTGACCCCACCACAAAGAGGTTTTTTGTTTTTAAGTGCGCTTTACACTTCTCACTTAATCTCCCTAACAGCCCAGAGGAAGCACAAGTCTGACTTTTCCCAGATCACCTCCACATAAGTGGCAGAGCTAGGATTTAAATGTGTTCCATGTATGTAAATAACAACAGATAAGTTCACTTATAAAAGTCTAAGAAAATAAGGCAGCCCTTCAGGAACCGGTGATCCCATTTTAGGATGTTATTTGAGGAATGGAGATTGCACAACTTTTTCGTTTAGCCCCAACACATAATTACCTCTGTGGTCAACAAAGTCTTTTTCGTCCTTTCCAATTATAATGGCACATTTTTTGGCTGTAGAGATGTGCATTTCAAGTTATTTCTAAAAAACATTCACATTTGTAATGCTCAGTGTTTCAAATGTACATTTATGATCATTGTGAATTTAACAATTCTCAAAAATGGCAATTAAAATATGGATCAATTGCTCCCAGGACCATCTCTTTTCTACTCAAGATTGTTATTATCAAATTAAATATGCTCCCGGTAAAGTATTTCAAATTGCTCATTCACTCTGTGAAGCAAGTTTTGAATGCCAATCCCTAATTTGAACAGTAACATGGCTATAGACACAATAGAAAGTACTGCTAAAATTAAGGCTTCACATTTAAGAGGTTAATTAAAAAACCACAAGATTTTAAACTTTTGTTTTTCAAACATTTTAATTGTAACACATAAACCTGAATTACTAGAAAAAGTCTCATTAGACTAGAAAACATTTGTCAACTGCTGGGACTGCTTTGCAATAGCTTCTATCTTCTCTAACAGCAGCTCTTCCTCAGTTCATATTTTGGGGTTGACAAAGCAAACTACAATTTTTTAAAAAAAATAAAGCCTTGTCATTTAAAGATATCTTGAGACATAGATATATTGCCTTAAAATTTTTCTATATTTTTGGTTCATCGTGTTTCGTTTGTTCCTCTTAGAGCATATCTCAGAGGTGTTATGTCATTGAAGGTCACCCTCTTGAAGTTATGTTATACGCCTTTCCATTTTTTGGTATATGAAACCCAGGAATGATGAACCTATAGCGACAGGAAGTAGAATAAGGGTTTCTGGGGGCGTGGGGTACAGTGGTGGTGGTGGGGTAGAAGGTAGGCGATGTCAAGGGGTCCATGTAGAAAAGGAATGTTGGAATCTGACTGGTAGCAACTGCACAATTTTGCTTGAGGTGACTGAACTATGGAATGATATATGTATTAAATAATTTTTAAATAAGTATTTCTTTGTTTTGCCAAATTCATTAAGCCATGTGAGAAGGTAAATAAATAGAGCATTGCAAAATACACATTATTTTAAAATGCTGTAGGCTGAGAAAAATAAAATGTTCTAGAAAAAGCTAACTCCAAACCCCCCAAAAAACCTCAATGCAACACCCTGAGAAACCAAACTCACTGCCAATGAGTAGATTGGCCCATTGTGACCCAAAGGACAGAGAGGAAATGTCCCTGTGGGTGTCTCCCTCTGAGCACCTGGTGGTCTTGAACTGTTGACCTTGTAACCCACTACAATACTGCTAGGCCTAATTGTCTGCTTCCAACACACAGTCTACCCTCTCTCCCTTCCTCCAGCTTCATACTCTCTAAGGCTCAGTTTAAAAGGTATTTCCAAATACCCTCACAGGCAAAGATTGCTCATTACACACTGCATGTTTCTATTTTTGATTTGTAACACCAGTCACAGCTCTAAGTACATCATTACCCTGTTTAACATCTATCCCCACAATACAACTATAAACTCCAAGGAGGATGGGGCCATGTCTGTCTGAGTCATTCTTCTTTGCCTTTGCCTTCAAAACTGTGCCTCAGATAGCTTATTTACATTAAATTCACAAGTAAATGGAAGAAGTACAATACGAACAAAATAACCTCAGAATCCCAACAAACTCCACCAAAAAGGAAAACCTTACAAATCAAACGTTAAAAATCAGAGTCAAGATTACCTCACTGCACCTGCAAAACGGAGCTTGGTGGCCTAGTGGTTAACTGCTTCACTGCTAACAGAAAGGTCAGCAGTTAGAACACACCAGGGTCTCCACGAGACAGGTGTGCCGCTCTGTTTCCTTAGAGTACAGTCTTGGAAAACCAAGGTGGAGTTCGACTGTCTGACGGGTCACTGTGAATCGGAACCAACTCCACAGCAATGGGCACAGGTACCTGAAACTAAAAGATCAACTAGGCACAAGCATTTCTTAGCACTCAAAGATGTATGTTCCAGGCTCTTTACAAACATGTGGAGGAAGATAAATCATCTGCCAAAAAGCAAATCACAGGGAAGAGCTAATCAAGGAATGTTCATTTCAATCTTCCATTGCTTTTTATAACCACACAAAAACAGATGGACAAAAAGGTATCGAAAAGTTTACCTTTAAGCTGTTTCACTATTTTACCGCAATTCCCCTTCAAGTCTGTGGACTGGATACCGAGAAAAGCTGAATCTAGAGCCTCGGGTTCAAGAAGGCCTGGTTGGGGTGGGCATGGTGCAGATGCCTGAACCTGGGACTGGGCAAGGAAACTCGGCTAGAAGGAGGAAGTGACGCCAACCTACTGCTTAGAACTGCCAATAATATGGCAGTGGGTGGAAGAGAATTCTTACTGGAACAATAGAGTGTTGCTACAATTGAAGGCTGGTTAGGGAGCTACAGACAGATTGGTTCAAGGAGTTAACCAACAAATGAGTACAGAAGCACTGATTGAAATTTCAAATTAGCCGAAAGCTATAAACTCCTTGAGGGCAAGGTTCTTCCTTTGTGTATAGTAGTACTTGTGTACAATGAAAATACAAACACTTCAATTATTTGATGATCAGTGCATTCTATTTTAAAGACCACAATACATTCTGAAACCTCGGATGGGCATCTTAGCGCACTGGTTTAAATTTTTAAAAGGCAGGATCTGTCTAAACCAGACTGGAAAACAACAATCAATTTAAATGACCAACTTAAAGGACATGCCCGAGTGATAAGAGTCCTAAGTGGCTAAATGCGTCCTGTAACTCTTTGTAAACTTTGGTCCTAACTTGTTTATTTACAGAATGGCTAAATTCCACTTTAAAATGTTTAAGCTTTCAATCCCTCCAGAAATAATACCATCAAACATATCTTCCATATCTAAATCTAATGATGGTGGTTTACTCCAAACTGAGTTTCAACTACTTGCACGGTTCTCTACTTAATAAACAATGACATAAGTATGAATTTACACCAGACATTGGAAGAATAAATATTGATAAATAGTAATTACTTTGACTACAACCTATTTTCAGTTGATAAATTAAAAAAAAAAAAAGTTCCAATCAGCTTATTAAGGCAGGAGACTCAGCACTGGAGATGGGGCTTCCAGAGAATCTCAACCTTGAGTCCTGGAAGCAATTAATCTGCCCCAAAAACCACCCAGAACTCCTTGAAGGTAGGTTACCATTGTGTGTGTGCCAAAGCGGATACAAACACACACAGTCCTCATAACATTAAGTGCACTTCATCTTACACAGTAGCCACATTTATGTAAACCAAAAATGCCAAACTCACTGCCATGGAGTTGAATCCAACTCTTACCTACATAAAACCATACAAGGGGGTGCACCCCCAAAACCGGAATTGCTCTGGGCAAAGTGGAGCTTCTGTTCGCATAGAGTAACTTGCTCTGCGTTAGTGCACCTAGTGGGGTCACCTGGGAAGGTTCTCTGATGGCTAATTTAAGAGAATAGTGTGTGGCTGTGAAATTTTGTTTCCTGTGCAGGAAAAATGCCACAGAAACTTTGGTGATATTAACACAGCTTAGAAGGGCAGTGTTACAGGGAAACTCAAGTCTACCAGTGGTTTTCTCCTTTCAAGAGAGGTGCAAAGTCCATTGATGACAACCCTTGTTCAGGACATCTTTCAGCTCCCTAACTTACAAAAATGTCGACTAGTAGTGAGTACATTTGAAATTCATTCCACCAGGTCAGACTGTTAATCAAGCTTTCTATTTAGAGGTTCTGAAACAGTGTGTGACAAAAAAAGGCCTGATTTGTGGCAGACAGGGGACTAGTTTTGCCACCACGACAAATGACAGCCATGTCAGTGCACTAGTTTTTGGTAAGAACAGCATGCGTTCTCTTGCCCTACGCACCTTACTCACCTGACCTCGCTCCCCGTGACTGCTTTTTGTGTCCGAGAATGAAGAGAGACTTGAAAGGGCAGGGATTTGACAGCATAGAAGAGATGAAGAAAAAACACGAGGGATGTGCTGTCAGCCATCCACACAGATGAATTTGAAAAATGTTTCCAAGAAAGGAATTGCAGATTTCACAAATGTATTAAGTGTAACGGAGAACGGAGAGTACTTTGAAGGTTGTTTTGTAAAAAAAAAAAAAAAATTTAAATACACAGCTTTGGGGGGGGGGGTTCCAGTTTTTTATGGGGGGGTACCCCCTTGTATATAAAATTTGTTTTCTATATCAAATCATGAAAACTTAAAACGTTTATTAAAAGCCATCAGATGGGAAACTGTCTAATGCAAATGGTGTTAGTTGCCCAGAGTGGCCTCAACTGGTGGCGACCCTATGCCCAACAAGATCTGACCACTGTGACCCAGAGGGTTGTCATTGGCTGATATTCGGTAGATTACTAGGCTTTCCTTCCCACTGTCAAGAGTCTGGACCTGTGGCTCGAATCTGCTCAGGATTACAGCGATGCACACCCCTCCGGTGATGAATGGTGGTAGCCAGGCTTGAAAAACGCTGGCAAGGAAGTGAAACAGCCTCTCCAGCATGGAGAGTGAGAAGTTGACCTCTCCCACTGAACCACCATTCCCTTCCTTCAACCAACACCAAACCAAACCACTGCTCTGCAAGTCCATTCCAACCCCACCCCTCAAAGGCCTGAGAACTGCCCATAGGGTTTCCCAGGCTGCAAACCTTTACAGCTCTTCCCACAGAACAGCAGGTGGGTTCAAACCACCAAGCTTTTGATTAACAACCATGGTGCTACGAGGGCTCCTCTATCTTCCTTACTCATCCTTGTATGTATATAAAACTACCCCCACCCTCCCAATCCTTTTTAACAAAAAGATTTTCATAGACTGGAATGTGAGGCTGTAACTCTCTAGCTGCTAGGTCAAGGTCAATCTCATCTATGTCACCAAACTTAATTTGAATGAAATAGGATTTCATATAGACTTTCACATCAAATAATTCTACAAAAACAATTGTCATTCCACAGTGTGTATCAGCTCCTTTTTATCAAAATAGACTGTCATTGGAGCAGTGAAAAAGATTTACTCCAAACCATGCTATCCCATGAAAAGCACAGAGTGGAAAGTAGTCATATATTGCTGATATTTTGAGAAGCTACTCTACTTTGATACCTTAAAGTCACCAGGGAAGACTCGATTCATGCTCACATTACATTTTCCCTCACTGACATGGCATCGGTTCGGACTCATAGTGACCCTATAAAGCAGGGTCGAACTGCTCCTTGGGCTCTAACCATTTATTTACCAGGGAAGGAGGTTTCATCTTGCGCTTACATTAATCCAGGGTGAATAACAGGTTTCTTTTGGTAACCTCAAGTTATCTAACTATTTTACATGGCCACAAAATAATAACAATCTGTGTATTATATAACAGCTTTCAACAGCACAATGATGGAGCAAATCTTTACAGCTCTTGCTAAAAACAAAGTTTTCCAGTGTTAGCTGTGGAGAGAGAGGGAGCTAAAACCAATTATCTGCTGCACTTGGAATACATAGCCGCTCACCTAGGTCTCCAACTGTACTTCCTTGAAAAACGCTCACAAAACCCCATCCACTGACATTTTCAGAATCCCCCAAAGCGAATCTCACATCAAAGCGCCAATTAGAAAACAAATCTGCAGTTTTCAAACCTGCAAAACATGTTGTCCCCATATAAACTTCTGTAGTAAGAAACAGTGACTCCGCATAAAGAAGGGTGATTCAGCGAAACTGCACATCGAAACGCTAACCTGCTGAAAAGTCCGAAAGGCTTCTCGGGTCACACTTTTCCCTGGGCTCGGTCAGGGAAAACCTGACTGCCCCGGAAAACCCTAAACAGCTACCAAGACAGACACCCTGTTCCTGTAATTGCCCGGGTCTCCAAAGGACGCGACGCTGCCACGAAGTTTGGGGGAGTAGGAAGGAGCGTTCAGAAAGTTTGGGCTTTTGTGTCGGAAGAATGTTCCGTTAATCGACGCAGATATCAGAAGGGCCATAAATAACTTCATCTTGGAGCCGAGTCAACGGTATAATTTTGGAATAAAAGGTCAATTCCTTCCCAAGCATCTTTTCCCTGGCGCTTAGGAGCCTCTCCGAGAAGCGGCCGGAGGGGGGAGGGGGAGGGAGCAGCAGACCAGGGATAAACACACCGACACACACTTTGAAGCGTGTTCAATAAAGAGGGCTGCTTTCGATCCGCTGTGCGCCCTGCGTCCCCCTCGCCCCACAGCGCCCTTCGGAGACGCAGTGCCCAGCGTGGAAACGATCGTTTTCCCCAGATGCGAAAAAGCAGGAAGTTTCCCTTTAATAAAGGACTGTGGCTGAGCCCCAGATCCTCTCACTTCCATGAATGGAAAAGTTAGCATTTTCGCTCGTCCCGCGGAGATAGTTCACGAAGCCTCCCAGTCTTACTTTAACCCGTTTGTCCCCAAAATACCCGCCCCTTGTTCCTAAAAAGCCGAAGGCACCAGGGGCCGGGCTTTCGAGGTTCTCGGGGTTCCCCAAGT
>NW_022107431.1:23151506-23155965 GCF_000313985.2 Echinops telfairi | reverse complement strand
GGTGTAGACTCCGGCCGCGCTGAGCTGGGCGCTTCCGCCCGGGATCTTTGGGAGTGGCTTCCCGCCCTGACGTTCAATGGCTCGTCCCAGCAGTGCTACCAATCCAGTCCGATGTTTGAATCTTGCATTCCTGGAAGGAATCCTCCTATTGTTGGGTGCCCTCGAGACCATTCCGAATCAGCGCGACGTGGGGCAGAGCAGAACTGCCCATAGGTTTTCCGAGACTGTCTTGCTTCCCTCGGCTTCAAGTCACGGACCTTGGGGTTTGCAGCCGAGCCATTGTGCCAGCAGGCCTCCTTGGAACCCTCCCTGCCCCCTAAATTGGCAGTTAAGGAAACAGGCCTTGTTCATCTCGCTGACCCTAGGCACGGTGCGCCTCCATTAGCTCGCATTTAAGATGCAGGGAGGCAGGGCTCGCTAAATCCTGCCACCTGACCCGCTAGCTAGTTCGGTTCTAGTTCCCCAAGCATGAGGGTTAAGGGGACCCCGGACACAGGGCAGCGGGGTGGGGAGCGTTCTCTGAGCCCAGCGGTCAGCTCATCACACAGGCCTCCCATCTTAAGGAAAAAGAGCATCAGTGGAGATTTGGTCTACACACAGGATATCAAAAACACGCCGAACTCACTGCCATCGAATTGATTCTGACTCATAGTGACCCTGTAGGACAGCTGTCCCTGTGGGTTTCCGATTCTGTAACTCTTTATGGGAGTCAGGAAGGAGGTCTTGCCTTTCTCCCTTGGAGGAGCTGGTGGTTTCGATCTGCTGACCTTGGGGTCAGCACCCCTACTTGTAAGCTACCAGGGCTTTACTTGGGAGACGGTAAATCTAGCTTGAAAGGAGGTTTTAAACCGCTTTAGCAGGACTTTTTAAATGCAAACGAGAATTGAAGAAATATACCGGTTCATTTCAAAGATGGCCCTGTCCCTGCTACTATGATCAATTCTTGATGTGAGGCTATGGCACAGAAGAGATAATGATTCAGAGTACTGGATGGTGGGCATCCCTCAACCTTGGTGAGCATGTGTAGCCCCTACCATAGCTAAGACTGTAGCCTAGTCCTCCACTAGCATACCTTGGGAACCCTGGTGTCACAGTGGTTATATATTGGGCTGCTAACTCCAAGGTTAACTGTTCAAATCCAGCAACTGCTCTGAGGGAGAGCGAGAAAGCAGTCTCAGAAACTCATAGGGGCAGTTTCACCCTATGAGTCAAAGTCTACTTACCGGTCCTTGCTGGCAGTGAGTTTTGAGAGGTCTACCGTGAGGCAGGCAGGTTACAGATAACTTGCCATGCTACAGAGAAATGATTCCGAGACACCTGCGTCTTTAAGATCCGCACTTACTGCCATGCATTGGATACCAGCTCATAGCGACCCTGCAGGACAGAGTAGAACTGCCCTATGTGGGCTTCCCAAACGGTACGTCTTTACAGGAGCAGAAAGTCTTCATCTTCTGCCTGTGGAGCGATTGGTAGTCACAGTGCAGTTAGCAGCCCAACCCTTAACCCACCACACCCCCAGGGTTCCTCTCTAAGATTGTAAAAACAAAAACCAAACACACTGTCAAGTGAATGCTGACCCAAGTGACCCTCTAGGGCAGAGAAGAAGTGCCCCTGTGGGTTTTCTGAGACTGTAACTCTTTACAGAAGAAGAAAGCCAAGTCTTTCTCCTGGGCAGCGGCTGGTGGGTAGCACATCTGGTCAAGGAGAAGGGAGAGATGCTGAAGAAAGAGCTTAAATGACTGTTTTTTATTGTTCCAAGGAAAGACATAACAACTATACCACAATAATGTTTTGTTTCATATGTGAAAGGTGCTTTTTAATTTTTTAAGATTTTTTTTTTGAAATTTTATTAGGGGCTCTTACAGCTCTAATTACAATCCATTGTCCATATGCACATTGTAACATATGTACATCACAATCCATCCATCCATCCATTGTACATCCTTTGTACATATGTTGCCATCATCATTTTCAAAACACTTTCTTTCTACTTGAGCCCTTGGTATCAGCTCCTCATTTTCCCTCCTCCCTGACCCTCCCTCCCTAATGAACCCTTGATAATTTATAAATTCTTGTTTTTTTCATGTCTTACACCAACCACTGTCTCCCTTCACTCAACTTTTCTGTTGTCCATCCCCTCCTCCCCGCCCCCCCGTGGAGGGGGTTATATATAGGTCATTGTGACTGGTTCCCCCTTTCTCCCCCCACCTTCCCTTTACCCTCCTTTTATCACTACTCTCATTATTGGTCCTGAGGGGTTTATCTGTCCTGTATTCCCTGTGTTCCCAGCTCGTATCTGTACCTGTGTACATGCTCTGGTCTAGCCAGATTTGTAAGGTAGAATTGGGGTTATGATAGTGGTGGGGAGGAAGCATTGAAGAATTAGAGGAAAGTTGTATGTTTCGTAGATGTTATACGACACCCTGACTGGCTCGACTCTTCCTTGTGACCTTTCTGTGAGATGTCCAATAGTCTACAGATGGGATTTGGGTCTCCACTCTGCCCTCCTCTGCATTGACATCGATATGATTTTCAGTTCTGGATCTTTGAAAGGTGCGTTTAAAACCACTTATCAGCCAGGACATGGTCACAGAGTGAAGAAATGGACAGTAGGGACAGTGAAACCGCAGGATGACCTGCTGGGCGGGGACGGGGGCTCTGCTGACACGCTTGCCTGGGGGAGGGGGCTGTCACATATCCACTTCCTCACTCCACATCCCATAAAATGGCTTTACAGACTAGGTGACCCCAGCGCTAAGAATCCTCTGCTTTTGACAGGATACTTCTTGGAACCCAGGGCTTTTCCCTAGACTCGGTCACCTCACCCACCATCAGTAGGTCACCCTTCTCCTGTTGAGTCCTTCAGGCTAGAAACGCAGGTCTCTTTTGCTGACTCCATCGTACTCATTTCCTAAGCCAGGCCACCCCAAACCATCCCCTTGCAGTCCACTTTCTTCTTTCAAGTTCCTCTCAAGGTGCCAACCCCAATGAATTGGGATGGCAGCTGTTGCTGAAGTCCTTCCTCCCAGACTGCTCCCCACCTGATTCACCTCACAAGGTGAGCTCTTCCTAAAGCACCCACGTATCTATGCTGGGTCTCCAGCACTCCTGGGGTAAAGTCTCAACTCCTGCTTAGCCTGAGAAACGTCCTTCTCGCCGCAAAATATTACGTCTCGTCCCACTCCAAGCCTGACCCAATGTTGTGATATGGTACTGAAACTCCAAACTCGTTCCCATGGAGTCAATCCTGACTCATAGGGATTCACCCCCTGGTTTTCCAAAGTGATAAATCTTCCAGGAGCAGACAGCCTCATTTCCTCCCAAGGAACTGACTGGGGGATTCAAACTGCTCTCCTTGCAATTAGCAGCCCAATACAGAATGCCACCAGGGCACCTGTGTGACTATAGCTCTGATCCCATGTCCTCTGTGAGGAGTTCGCAGAGCATGTACTATCGCCAGTGCATCAATATGCTCCGAATGGCCTTGCTACCTCTTTCGCAAACCTAGTTGTCAGCCCGCAGAGGATCTGGATGAAGCTTCTGCATTGCTTTTGCATCTCCCCTGGGTATCTGGGGCACCAACATAATGAATTTGTCATTTGGAAAACAGAATAAATATTTCTCTTCTCTCATCCTGGCCCCGTTTTACATTTCCATTTTATGTTCTAACTCTGCCGGGAACCTTCTCTTGGTGCCTTCTCAAGGGAAATAATCTGTCAGAAGGACTAAACGGTGTCTGGCTAGCACTATCGCTCTTCAGATCAGGGCCACCTTCAATGGACCCCAGTAGAATGATGGAAAAGTGCAAACAGAAGTCAAATTCTTTATAAAGTTCAGAATGCCTGCTGCCGTTCTCGGCCTCCCTTGACCAGAGTCGATTGCCTGAAATGCTCGTTAAACCTTGAGCTGACTTGGAACTATCCCCCCAGGTTACCTTTTAGTGAAAGGTGATGACACAACAGATTACCCAACCAAATAAAGGATATTACCCATGAATAGGATGCTCGATTGAATAAATAAACATCTACCTGAGCCCTAATGGTCAATATTTACTCCATGCAGTCTTTCCCAAAGGGTCCCTCTGGAACCACACAGGAGGACCGCAAAAGCCAAACCAATCTGGCTGCCAGTCAATGCTGACTCACAGCGACGTCCTGTGGGTGTCCGTGGCTGTGACTAGCGCGAGTAGAAACTGCAGAAAGAGTAGAAAGCCCTGTCTTTCTCCTGAGTTGCTGCTGCTGCTTTTGAATTGCCGACCTGCAAATCGCATATACAGTGAACCCTCGTTTATCGCGGTTAATCGGTTCTAGACCCTACTGTGATAAATGAAATTCCGCCAAGTTGGATTCCTTATTTGTAAATCAAATCTTTTCGTAGTTAGAGCATAGAGGACATGAAAAAACACCCTTTAGTCACCATTACACTCGTATTACCCAGTTTATTAAATGAGAAAGGGAAA
>NW_022107431.1:23147669-23149843 GCF_000313985.2 Echinops telfairi | reverse complement strand
TATGGGAGCGGAATGCCTCGTCCTTCTGCGGAAGAGTGGAATTGGTGGTTTCAAACCTCTCACCTTGTGCTTAGCAGCCCAGTCTGGGATCTCTATGCTATGCCGCCTGGGCTCCTTCCTGATGTGAGGCAGGGATCGAGAATCTGGGCTTACCAAATGGGCGATATCATTTCCTGTTTCACCCCATTTAAACCTCACCACCTACCACGGGCACTAGCCCCACTTTACAGACAAGGAGACGTTAAGAGATGATGACCGTCGTCCAAGGTCACACGGTCACACAGCTGGTCATAGCAGCCTGGACTCAGACACTACTATTTTCGGGTTCCAAAGTTCACAGCCTTACACACTGAGTTGGGGGGGGGGGGCAGGTTTCTTCAGGCGTGATCTTTTGCAAGCTGACGAACACCTCTTTCTCCCATGAGTAGATTTGACTAGCTGACCTGTCAATTCGCAATGAGGTACTTTAACTGCTGCACCACTAAGGCTCTTTAGGATAAGAGATACTCTTATGCACCGAGCATTGAGTTGATTCTGACTCTTACTGGCCCTTTGAGTTACCCCAAGGCTGTAAACCTTTCTGGGAGCAGTTACTCTTCATCCTGTGAAAGGGCTGGTGGATTTGAACTGCTGCTGCCTTTGCTGAGTGCTAGCAATCCAACTTGTAACCCACTCGATTATCAGGCAACAGATAAGCCAGAACTCAAGTTTAAGTCATGTGGGAATTAAAGAAAGCACATTGGCTGGAGACAAGTGTGAGTGGGTGGGGGTTGATTCGCAGCTGTGAGATCAGGGGACAATTGGAATTCCCAGCAGAGCCGGTGGTGGGAAATATCTATCTTATGATATGATCCTAATGAGCAATGAGGAACAGAAGGGAAAGAAAGAGTCCGTTTGAATCACCTAATAGGCACAGCCTAGAATCTAATAACTGTAATTATATTTCCTATGTAAGTTCATTTGAAGGGTGAAGAATATGACAATCATCATACAATTACATGGTGATTTAGAAACAGCCTTCCCAGGGTAATGTTCATAACCCTATATCAATCTTGCAGATTTATGAGAATTTGAACCATTATCATGAGAATTTGAACCATGGCCACCTGAAATGTTGGAAAAACTGGACAACTCAGGTACTGTTGCTGTTTATCAGAGACCTTGTTAACATTATCTATCAGGTGCATTCTACTGTTTTGCCATTTGATTTGTACAATTAGATTTCTTAATATAGGCCTCGTATACAAAATAGGGTCTCAGTATATATTAACTGAACAAATAAATGCCTTCAATTCTTAGGAAGCCTGTCGAAAGCCTCCAAAGGTGTTGTGTTTGCATTTCAGGTAGCTGCCCCTAGGTGGCACTCTTTGTGATCAACCAGATGAACAGGTAGCCTTCATTCAGGTGTGAGGAATGAACCATCTAGCACTATATCAAATTCAAACTCACTACCATCAATTCCAACTCATAGCGACCGTATAGGACAGGGTTGAAATGTCCCTGTGGGTTTCCTAAACTGGAAGTTTCACATGAATAGAAAGCCCCATCTTTCTCCTTCAGAGAACCTGTGGTTTCGAACTTGACCTTGAGGTTAGCTGCCCAATGTGTAACAGCTAGACCATGAGGGCTCTACCAGGACTCTTTGGAATCAATGCTGACTCACAGTGACTCCCTGTGGGTTTCTGAGACAGCAACTGTTTACTGGAGGAGAAAGTCCTCCCACAGAGCTGCAGGTGGTTTCAAACTGCCAACCATGAGGATAACATCCCAATGCATAACCACTACATGATCAGGGCTCTTAGGTAACTTTACTTAGCTAAGAATATGTTTTTTTGAGGTAATGTTTAATTTCTCTTCTTTCTGGTAATGTCTAATTTCAACCTACAAATTTCTCTCTATCCAAAGGAATTTGATACCGAAAACGATCTGAAAGAAACCTCTTATAATTTACTCCATAAAAGGACCCATTAGCCAGCAGCCAAGACATCCAATGAGTCTTAGATTGGGCACCTCTGTGGCAAGAGACCCCTTCAGAAATCTTACAAAGCAAAGAGGTCACTTTGGAGATGAAAGCCCCCCAAGTCAGGGTGCTGGCAACCACGTCATGGGCAGGGGAAGCTGCCAATAAAGAGGGAAGACTGCAGAAGTCACGACGCATTTGAATAACGATTTGG
>NW_022107431.1:23144649-23146325 GCF_000313985.2 Echinops telfairi | reverse complement strand
GAAGAAGCCAGAACAGAAGACGATGAGCACAAATGACAGATCCCTTATGAAATACCGAGTCAGCCTGCGAGAGGAGTCTCTGGACAGTGGTGCAGCCCGAGCACTGAGGTCGGCAGTTGAGTCCTTGTGGGAAGTTTCATAGAGCAAATCAGGTGACCCCAAAAGGCTGACTGTGCGATGGAGTCAATTAGCATGACCTGTCCAGCCATAACGCCTTATGTGATGTATTATCATTCTGAACGGACTGCCTGGGCCCATGACCCCATTCCAGAGGGAGTTCTCTGTCTCCAGCCATTCTGTGGGGGGAGAGGCGAAGCTCTCTGTCCTATAAAGAGTCTCAGTCTCAGAAACCCCCAAGGGCAGTCCTACCCTGCGTATAGGCACACTATGGGTTGGAATCAACTTGATGGCAATGGGTTTGGGGTTTTTCCTTTGTTTGTTTCCTGTTACAGAACTAAGGGTTTAATCCTGACAGAAGTAGGGGGTATGACCCAAAACACATCCTTTGTTTTCTTGGAGGTAGGCTCAGCTGAAAGACCAAGCACACCCCCATCGAAGCTATTCCTCAGGAGATGAGGGTCGTCTGAGACCCTGAGAGGAATCACAGGACCATTCGGAAAAGCACCTCAAAGATGTCTGTCTGAAGTGGTGGAGGCCACCGGGACCAGATCCACCAGAGACTGCGGCACCGAGACTCCGAGGAGCAAGGTGGAAACTATGGGACTAAGAGACAATGTGACAAGCGGATGTCCTGGTGCTCAGAGGCAGAAAGAAGCCCAAGAACACGAGAGGCTGGGGATCAGAGACTTGGTTGCTGGCTGAGGAGAAGTGTTGCTGTGGACCAACAACTGACTGCATCCTACCTGTTTGCCAGTCCTAATTTGCAGTAACTCATCACCTTCTCTAACTACAAGGTCAGCGCTTCAAACCCATCATCTGCTTCATGAGAGAAAGATGAGGCTTTCTACTGCTGTAAACAGTTACAGTCTCAGAAACTCACAGGGGGCAATTCTACCCTGTCCTTTAGGGTCTCCATGTCACAATTTACTCAATGGAAGTGAGTTTGTTTGTTTTTGTAATCAAAACCAAACTCAGGGACATCGAGTCCATGCTGACTCGATGTGACCCTATAGGACAGAGTAGAACTGCTCCTGTGAGTTTCTGAGACTGTAACTGTTTAGGGGAGTCAAAAGCCTGATCTGCCTCCCAAGGAGTGGCTGGTGGTTTAGAATTGCTGACCTTGAGGTTAGCAGCCCAATGAATTACTCCTATGCCATAAGAATTCTTAATTGTATTGTCTGAGTTCTGCGTGGCCCTTGCAATGAATTATGGAACCCAGCATAGAGGTTAAATGGCATGGGAGGAATACTTGGCGGCAGAGTAGATAAAGAAGGATAGAAAGTGGAGACCTGCTGGGCCCCTGCTTGGTGGCAGTAGGGAAGCCGGGGGTGGGGGTGGGGGCGTGAGATATGTCCACCTCCATTGCTGTTTTTTCATTTGCTAGATAGGGCAAGGTCTTGTTTATTTGGTGGCCCCCTAATTTCGATCAGTATGACATAGTAGGTGAGCCGTCAGGTTGGCTGAGAGGTCTAAGGCTCTTTGTTCAGGTCACAGCATCCCCTGGAGGCATGGGTTCAAATCCCACTCCTGGAAAACTATGCCATAGTAAATGTTGC
>NW_022107431.1:23139980-23144148 GCF_000313985.2 Echinops telfairi | reverse complement strand
AGGAAGAGTGTGCCTTTCTAATCCTCTTCTGTGGAATTCCCAGGGTGAAAGGGTCAGGATGTTCTCCATTCCTATCGGCTGGTTGGGCAGAGACTAGAATAAAACTCATGTGTTCTGCTTGGCAAATAGCCTCCTTGTCCAATTTCAGACGGACTCTTCCATGAAGAAAACAAGATTCTATTAGATCTACGCACCTTCTTGCCCTGACACTCAAGGTTGGGAAAATAAAGAGGAGTCCCCGGGGTGGAGTACAACATTATTAACTTGTTGCTTTGATGGGGATGAGGTCTTCTGGGGTGACCTATTGAAAGACAGATAACCCTGGAAGGGGCTGTACTTTATTTAGAAAGATTGTGAACAGTTGGTAGCAGAAGAAGTTCTGAGAGGTGCGAATGGCAAATTCCTAGGACCTCAGGATGGTGGACAGACTGCAAAGAGGGAAGATGGAGACTTCCACAGTTCAATTCTGAATCCCTCTCTAACGTTCCCAGGTGTGAACTTAATAGTGAGACCTGAGCTTTCCGTCCGACAGCTCTATGAATTGTCCATGAAGAGGAAATAGAATCAGGACTTATAGAGGATGCACAAGACCTCTTTGGAGTGTTGCAAAGCAAGGATGTTACTTTGAGGACTCAGGTGCATCTGACCCAAGCCATGGTATTTTCACTGGCCACATATGCCTGTGAAAGCTGAGCATTGACTAAAGAAGACTGGAGAAGAATCGATGCATTTGGAGTGTGCCGCTAGAGAAGAATCCTGAAAGGCTCCTTTGACGGGGACACCTAAAAGGACAAACAGACGTCTGGCTGGAGTGCTCTTTGGAGGCAAAGGTGTTGAGACTGTCTTACGTATTTGGGGCACGTTGTCAGGAGGGGCGAGTCTGGAGAAGGATGACATGTTTGGTAAAGTCAAGGGGCAGTGAAAAAGAGGAAGGCCCTCAATGAGACGGATTGACACGTGACAACAATGGGATCAGGCATAGGGACAGTTTCGAGGAGGGCACAGGACCGACCCGCCAGTGTTTCATTCTGGATGTATCAGTCACTACGGGCTGGAACTGACTTGATGGCCCCTAACAACAACCACCACGCAGAGGAGGCAAGCCTCACACCATTACTCTCAATAGGTCTTGACACTCGCCCAGGGCAAATTTTGTTCCCTGCACAAGTTCCCTTGGGTTCCGGGAGTGAAAGAAGAATCAAATTAAAGTACTTTCCCCGAAAATGCTGCTCCGCAAACTCCTCGAGGTAACTTCACCAGCCAGTGCTTTCTTGTGACCTCTTCTATCACTCGCGGTTTCCAAACAGAAAGGGCAATAGCATCAGTTTCCAAGCCAGAAACAGTGTCTAGGACTTGTGACTCCCACTTAATGTGATTCAATGAACAACATCTTCAGGGGGGCCGGGGGAGGACACACTCGTGCACATACCAAATTAACTCTGCATTGACTTAATGTCCTCCTATCAGATGTTTAATTTCTAAAGCAATAAACCCACACGAGTCACCTATTCCAGCCTCTGCCACCACAGCCCAAATGCTCCTCATTTTCTTTGGGTTCTGAATTTGTCCCCAAGTCTCACTCAGACATTCCAGAGTTGAGTAAGCTGGCCACACCCCAAGCTGGCTCACCCACTTCTCAGCATATCTCATGCAGAGGAATATCATAAACAACATATGCTTCTATTTCTTCTCTTCCTTAGTGAGGTCATGCAATAACGTTCTTTCGAGAAATAGAACAGACTGACGCCTCAGCATTAGAATAACTCTCAGTGGCTCCCACATTTGGTTAAGTGCTTTTAACGCTTTAAAAGAACATGAACATTTATAAAATGGGGGCAGCAGACATCGGAAAGAGACAGGCAAACAATACTTGCAGGGCTGGCTTGGATGCAGAGGGAAACATGTGGTTGAATTGCACATCTAGTTAAAACTCATGGCCAAGAAGACCTAGACATGGCATAATGTGATATCAAGGTATCCTCGTGTTGACCTCTAAGCTAGTCGAGCCATTGCAACCCCATGCAATTCTTTTTTTTTTTTTTTCTTAATCATTTTATTGGGCCTCGTACAACTCTTATCACAATCCACCCATCCATCCATTGGGTCAAGCATATTTGTACATCTGTTGCCATCATCAGTCTCAAAACATTTTCTTTCTACTTGAGTCCTTGGTATAAGCTCATTTTTATTATTTTTTCAAGTCTTACACTGTCCGATGTCTCCCTTCACCCACTTTTCTGTTGTCTGTCCCCCAGGGAGGGGATTATAGGTAGATCATTGTGATCGGTTCCCCCTTTCTTCCCCACCTTCCCCTTCCCCTCCTGGTATTGCTACTCTCATTAATGGTCCCGAGGGGTTTATCTGTCCTGGATTCCCTGTGTTTCCAGCTCTTATCTATACCAGTGTACATCCTCTGGTCTAACCGGATTTGTAAGGTAGAATTGAGATCATGATAGTGGGGGGTGGGGGTGGGGGCGGTGAGGAAGCATTAGAGAACTAGAGGAAAGTTGTATGTTTCATTGGTGCTATACTGCAACCTGACTGGCCCCCATGCAAGTCTGAGTAGAACTGTACTCCAGGGTTTTCAGTGACTGATTCTTCTGAAGTAGGATACCAAGCCTTTCTTCTCATATGCCTCTGGGTGGGCTTGAACTTCCAACCTTTCCATTAGTAGGCAAGCACTTAACCATTTTCACCAACCAGGGCACCCAAGGTGTCCAAAGAGACATGGGTTTCAGGCTGTGGGGAGGTAGGCTGATCAGAAAACTCCTTTTGAACCCCTGTGGGGCTCTGAGACTCTTGGTAGCCTGAGAATACCCACAACAGCTTCAACTAGACTTTGCTTCTGAAAGAACAGGTGCCCTAAACCCAATGGGATGTGATCAGATCATGATGCACCAGGTCTGGAAAAGCATCCTCTGCTCTTGCCTCTTCTTTGAAGGAGGAGATAATGTTCTTTTGCTTTGCTATTTTCACTAAAAGAGGCAGTTCTTTCTAAAACATCACATGCGTTCATTTTGATACGCGCAACTTAAGGAAAGCAATTGCAGGTGAAAGCACCTTTCCTAGTATGATGTGTTCCTATGATGCCTTTGACACGCTTAGCATTATGTCACATGTTTTTGCAACCGAGATCCATATCATGAGTCCCCCAAGCAATCCTTACTCAGCGCTTTGGAGAACAGGGACAAAGAGTAGGTCTCACAGACAGTGAGCCCCCACAGAACTGTAAGTAAAGCAGGCAACCCCCTGCCCCCACCCAGATTCTGTACTTGAACTTTTACAGGAACACTGAGTTTTCAAAAATAGATGGCAGACTCAGTTGGACCTTAGAGATGATCGAAACCCATGATCGAAACCCATCATTTTATAAACGAAGGCACCAAACGCAGACTCCAAATGGCTGTCCAAAGCCTCAGGGCTCATCACTGGCACAGTCCAAACAGCTGGGACTTAGCGCGCTTTTCCTCTGGCAGCCTGGCCACTTTGATGCCCCACTTTGCATTATAATGTGGGGGAAACACAGCCGCCTCCTCGTTTAGCATGCTAAGAATGTTTTCCTTCTGGAGTGGTGCAGTACACAGCCTGCAAGTCCAAACGAGGAGACGCTGCTCAGTCTGCTTCTGCATAGTTGCTACACATGATATCCAAGGATGTGCAGGTCAATACACACTAGATTAGATTGTCCTGCTTGTAAGTGAAAGGCTATCTTCTCTGTGTAGCAACAAAACTATATTTAAATCTTTCAGTCTTGGGTCCTGGTAGTATGATGGTTATGCACAGGGCTGCTAACTGCGAGGTGGGCAGTTTGAAACCAGTTGCTCTGAGGGAGAAACCAGAGACTTTCTACTCCTGTGAAGAATCACAGTCTCACAAACCCACAGTGGCAGTTCTAGCCTGTCTTATAGGAACTATCCGAGAGGTCTGCACTTTGAAACCAACAGCTCTTTGGGAGAAAGACTGGGCTTTCTACTCCTATAAACAGTTATAGTCTCAGAAACCCACAGGGGTTGCTATGAATCACTGAGTTTGAATTTTTGTTTTATGAGTCAGCATTTCCCTGATGGTAGTGAGTTTGGGTGGGTGGGTGGAGAGAAAAGGTTAGAAGATAGATTTTTAAAGGGGGCCTTGACAATGAAAAGTCTAGAATCAAGGAGTACACACCAGG
>NW_022107431.1:23137029-23138916 GCF_000313985.2 Echinops telfairi | reverse complement strand
TGATTTTTAGTTCTTTGATGTCTGATAACTGGTCCCTTCTGCCCCTCATGGTCAGACAGGCTGGTGTGCTTCTTCCATGTGGGCTTTGATGCTTCTCAGCTGCATGGCCGCTTGTTTATCTTCAAGCCTTTAAGACCCCAGACGCTATATCTTTTGAGGGCCAGGCACTGTTAGCTCTCTTCACCACATTTGCTTATGCACACGTTCTGACAAGCTCTTTTAAAAGTCATCTCTATTGCCATGGTATTTTGTGATCACTGTTCTTTGGGGAGCAAGGACCTTATTTGCCCCATTTATAAATAGGGTAGACACTTATCTAAATAATTGATAAGGCCATGCCATCATAGTAATCTGCTTTCAACCATTTGACAAAGAAGTAAGAGGTACTCTTTTTTTCATACAGAAAGAATACTCTTTGGGATCCTCTTTGCAAACAATTTAAGCTTAAAGCTAAATACTCTACACCTTCCACAGAAGTACATTCAAGTTGTTTACAGATAATGTTTGTGTAGTTGGTCCTGATAAATATTATTCGGATCAAGCCAAATGGAAACAGGGTTCTTATTTTCATCTTAATTAAATAATTAATGTGAATAGCAATTTAAGATTCAGAATGAGCTGCTGAAGAGACAAGAACTAAGGGATTTGCTATCCTTCAGAATGCTGGGGTGGGTGCCAGAGTGGGGGTTGGGGGTGGGAGTTGGATGTCACTGGAGTTGGCCATTGAGATACCACCACCATCACAGCCTCTGTCCTATGAACTCTAAGAGGCCACACCCTGCTCTGAACTCCCCACCCTATTTGCCTCTGGCTAAATGACTCTCACCCCCAGGCCAACTCTTTCTGGCTTGTCTGTTGCTGGCTGCTTCTTGCTCAAGCTTTAGCCAGGCTGGCTCTTGTCCACATGCTTAGTCAAGACCTTCCATCTCACACCTCTGGGCCTCTTCCAGCCTTTACTCTTTCCTGACTCTCGGTGTAGAGAAACAGGCAGATCCACTTAGAGGAGGCATTGCTACTTTCATTAATGGAAGGAATTCCCTCTGAGTGAGGCTTTGCTGTATGTATTTATGGAGGACTCTGAAAAAAAGATCTTATATATGTATCTGCACTCGTCTTCAATGACACATTAACACTTTCAATATTGTGAAGGAGGATTACATAAAAATAAACTCATTCAATAGATACAGTTGGGCTAAAAAGAAATCAATTGAAAACAAACGGTAATGAAAATTTGTAATAGGAGACAGTGGACAAATGACAGAAATGTACAAAGAACTAAGAGTTTATAGTGAATGGTCTTGAATGAAGCTGGAGATCAGATGATGGCCTTTTAAAGGTGACTGACTTCATCTTTGGAAACACTTTTTTCAGCAACATAAATGTCAATTGTATATGTGGACCTCACCAGATGGAATATACAGTAATCAAACTGACTACATCTGTGGACCAAAATGATGGAGAAGCCAAAACGAGGCCAGGGGCTGATTATGGAACACACTATCAATTGTTCATACGCAAGTTCAGGTTTAAGCTGAAGAAAATTAAAACAAGTGCACAAGAGCCAAAATACACCCCCCTGAATTTAGAAGACATCTCAAGAATAGATTTGACATAGTGAACACTAATGACTGAAGAGCAAGGGACTTATAGGATGACATCAAGAACATCATACACAAAGAAAGCAAAGGGTCATTAACAAAGAAGACAGGAAAGAAAAGATCAAAGTGGATGCTGGAAGAGAAACTTGCCCTTGCTCGTGATTGCAAAGTAGCTCAAGCAAAAGGAAGACATGAATGAAAAGAGGAACAGATCATTTCAATAGGCAGCTCAAGAAGACAAAGTATCATCATAAAATGTGAAAAGACCTGGAGTTAGAAAGTGGAAGCA
>NW_022107431.1:23134410-23136250 GCF_000313985.2 Echinops telfairi | reverse complement strand
AATATTGTCCTTTTGTGATTGGTGGATTTCACTTAGCATAATGTCCTCCAGGTTCATCCATGTTAAGAGAAGTTTCATGGATTCATCATTATTCTATAACATTGTGTAGTACTTCACTGTTTGTACGCAGTCTTGTCTTTGTCCTGCTTAAGATGTAATCAATGGATCTCTATAAATTATATTTGAATTTGGGCTCTCTTTTCCCTCTAAAACATGATAAACAGAGAAAAGTCCTAAGCTGTCAAGGATTTAATTTTACTTGCTTCCATAATCGATGCTGAAGGAAGCATTGCATTGAGCAAATCCGCTGCACGAGACTTCTCTCATGTTTCAAAGAGCAAACATGGCACTGTGAAGACTTAGCTGTGCCTGGAATCAAACTGTGATATTTCCAACTGCCTCATAAGCATGTGAAAGCTGAACAGTGATTCAGAAGGACTGGAGAAAAATTGATGCATTTATATTATAGTGTTGGTGAAAAATATTGCAAATTACCATGGACTGCCAGGAGAACAAATAAACCTGTCTTAAAAGAAGTACTGTCAGAATCCATTGCAGAAGAGAGGATGGTGAGAGTTTGTCTTTGGGCATTCTGTTGGGCAGGGGCAGCCCCTGGAAAAGGACATCATGCTTGGTCAATTCGAAAGTTATTTTTTAAATTCCTAACGAAGATGGATGAACTCAGTGTCTACAAAAATGGGCTGAAATATAATGATCATAAAGATGGAGCAGGACAAGTAGCATTTCATCATGCTGTCCATATGGCTGTTAGGTACCATTGGGCCAGTTCCGACCCATAAGGACCCTATGCACAACAGAATGAAGCACCCTATGACCCTGCGCCATCCTCATGAGCATTCACATGCCTGAGCCCAGGGTTGTGTCACCCCATCTTGTCAAGGGCTGTCCTCTTTTTTTCCCCCGGCCCCTCCACTTTACCAAGCATGAGGTCCTGCTCCAGAGATTGGCCTTTCCTGTCACGATGTCAAAAGTACGTAAGACAAAGAGTTGCCATCCTTGCCTCCAAGGAGCACTCTGGCCGTACTTCTTCCAGGAGAGATGAGTGTCACTTTACCAGTCCATGGTACTTTCAACATTCTTCACCAACACAATCCAAATGCATTGATTCTTCTTTGTTTACTTTATTCTATGTTCAACTTTCACAAGTATATGAGGCAATGAAAACTATCAGGGCTAGGGTCAGGTGTACCTTAGTCCTCAAAGTAACATCCCTGCTTTTCAGTACTCTGAGGAGGGCTTATGCAGCAAATTTACCCCATGCAACGCGTCTTTTGATCTCTTTTATTTTTATTTATTTATTTATTTGTAGCAATCATTTTCTTGGGGGCCTCTTACAGCACTTATATAACAACCCATACATCCATTGTATTAAGTATATTGGTACATATGTTGCCATCACTATTTTATAAACATTTAGTTTCTATTTAAGCCTTTGTTATCTCTTGACTGCTGCTTTCAGGAGCGTTGTTTGTGGAACCAAACAAGACAAAATCCTTGACTACTGCAACCGTTTCTCCATTAGTCATGATGTTACCTATTGGCCCAATTATGAGGATTTGGGTCTTTTTTACCCTGAGCTATAATCCACACTGAAGGTTGCAAACTCTGATCTTCATCAGCAAGTGTCTCAAGTCGTCCTCACATTCAGCAAGCAAGATTGTGTCATCTACTTCTGGCAGGTTGTTTATAAGCCTTCTTCCAATCCTCCAATCCTTCCTCCAAGTCATTCTTCTTCACCGAATCCAGTTTCTCCATACAATTTTCCTCTAGTTCCTGAATGCTTCCTACCCCTTCCCTCACTATCAGGATCCCAGTTCTA
>NW_022107431.1:23131536-23133414 GCF_000313985.2 Echinops telfairi | reverse complement strand
TGGAGCTATAGTTCACAAATAGTATAATTCATCATTTCTAGTTTATGGTGCTATGGGTATCAACAAGCCCATTCAGATATGTAGGCACCATCACAAGTCAAGGAAAAGGATATTCCTGAAACTTCCCTCTTGTCCTCTTTGTATTCAATCACTCTCCCTACCCATTGTTTCTAGTAACCACCTCTCCGTTTTCTCTTCCTATAGCTCTGTGTCTCCACCTTCCCAAGCTATAGGGGCCAAATCTGTTCCCTGGAGTTCGTTAAATTGAACTTTATTAAATATCTACGAGGCAGTCCTGCTTTTAGCTGCTCACCATAAGGTCAGAGGTTCAACCAAGAGAAACACTATTCATGAATGTGTTTTCTTTTTTCTTTTTTGTGAATGTGTTTTCTTTTCATCTAGATTTGTTTTATTTTTAAATATTTTTGTTGGCATATAATTTACATATCATACAATTCAATAGTTCAATCGTATAAAGAAGAATTATACAATCACCACCACAATTAATTTAGAACATTTTCTTCTTTTTGCACTCTTTGTAATTAGCTCCCCACTTCCCCCAACCTCCCCTGCCAGATCCCCAAGAAACCATTAATCCATTTGCTGTCTCTATAGATCTATCCATCCTGGATTTCATTATACATATACATAAAAACATGTCAACAACAATAGCAAGGTAAATCAGAGAAAATCCTCAATTGAAAAGAAAGCGGAAAATATTAAAAACTAGAACAAATTTGAAATGGATCAAAAGGGAGAATAACAAGGTGCTAAAGTTTAGCCTGAACTGGTTCTAAAATAGCCCGATGCATTGTGCAGTAAAGCAAGGCTGTGTATATTCCTGATCTCTGATCAGAGAGCATTTACTGGAGGTTAATCCACATGTATTTACCCTGCACTTTTTTTTTTTACTGAAACAATTTAAAAATGGGTCAAAATGTCAATCAAATGATAAGTTGTTACATTTCAACCCAACTATATCTGCCAACTATATCTGCCTACAATGGACCCTACAATGTCTCCGATTCACATCCCTGGACTATCATCAGAGGTGATTCACAGGAAGTTTAATAGATGGAAGGACCCTGCAAATTGATTTTAAGCTTCCACTTTCGTCCATAGCCTTCTGCAAACAAAATGTCCTGAATTTAAACTCTGATACCATTTCCTCCTTCAGATTTGAATTTTATTATTTATAATCCTTTAATCACACAGGCTGGTGTGCTTCTTCCATGTAGACTTAGTTGACACCTCACTTAGGCTTATTTGAAGACAGGCCTTTAAGACTCCACATTCTGTTCTTATTACTAGCCAGGCACTATGTAGTTTCTTAGCCACACTTTTCCTCCAGCACCGATATCTTCAGTGAGCTCTTCATGAGGATAAGCAACAAGCAGGGCCAGGTTCCATGAATGATTTCACATTTTCCCCATTCCTCCACATTTTGTTCCCAATTGTCTGCCATGCAGTGAGTCCCCACAATATTTGTTGAGTTTATGGCTGGATGAAACATACTGCTGGATTAGGTTAGAAAGAACTGATTTATTTCCAGAGTCTGTTGTTTCGGCCCCTTTAGAACTGTTGCTCCAGGGTTGTCGTGGGTGTGTTGTCCTGAGTTTGCACCGAGAATCACTTTGTACATTCTCCTAGGGAACTCATGTTATTTATACACCAGTGTCAAAGACTTGGCAATCTCTTAATGAAAATTTAGCCATCGGACTCCTGAGTGGAGCAGGGCTACTCTACACACATGGGGTTGTCATAATCAGAATGGAGTCAACTGTAACTTTTTTTCCTATTTCACCTTATAAAGCACCTCAGTAACATTACCTTGTTATAATATAAAGATTAGTCATGCTTAACTTGAGAAATGCATTT
>NW_022107431.1:23128900-23130796 GCF_000313985.2 Echinops telfairi | reverse complement strand
CTTTATGATTCATTGATATATGTTATCAGTAGTTTATTAGTATCTTAAATATATCCCTTTATGTGAGTTTACATCTTTTTTTGAAATATAATATGTTAATAAAAGTTTCAATCCATAAATTAGATAAAATATTCAGGCTTTTGCATATAAGAATTTAACAGTTGGTAATTCCTACTTTTAGCAGCCTCAAGATGAGACATTCTTGTGGAGTGTATTTACTGTTTGTTCTACCACAAAGTTCTGCTACCTTCTGGAAAGTTCAGCCCCTTTCCCCCTTGGAAACTGCTCCTCTGTCCACTGACCAACCCAGCCACACAGTCCTCTGACCAGCTCTGTCACCTGGGGAGTGTTGGGATGAGTAGCCAAATCAAGCTGTTCTAATAAAAGGCATTGCTTGGGTTTGGGGACTGTTTGCTTACTTGAAGGGTTGAGGCAAGAGCATGTGAGGCATTGCTGCCCAGTGTTGGAACTGAGATGTAGAAACTGGATGTTGTCAGTGATCATATTTCCTGCCACCAAGGAGAAAGCTTGCCTCGGGGAGAAAATACTGGCACCAAGATCAGAGCCAGCGAGTGAGGAGAGTAAGCGCGAGAGAGTCCGCAGCATTCAAGCTCCTGGTTCTAGGATTCTTGAAATTCACTGGAATCATTCCTGTGGGTTAGATACTGATTCCTTTTTGGATATTGTGAGACTGTGGATTCTTTTTTCCTCTTATAATTTTGAATTGTGTTTTTGTTACTTTTAAGACAGAGTTCTTACTGATAGATGTTGTGTTCAAGCTTAAATCTAGAGCTTAGATCTGCTTCTTTAGAAAAGCTTTGGAAAATCTTGACACTATATCCCTGTTATGGTTCTGTCCTAGGAAAAGAAGTAAAATGATTATTGGTGTGGTTTACTCTTTTATTTAAAAAAATATATTTTGCTTTTATTTTTATGTACAAGATGGAGTGGGGGTTGACCTCCTCTGGCTTCACAAAGAGGGAAAAGAGTCCAGCCCCCCCATCAGCATCACCCTAGGTCAATTCCTATGAGGCTGAGGTCGGACATGCCTCAGCCTCCAACCTTCTTGTTTTTCATTTGTTGGGCTGACATTTGATGTAATTTTATTAGTTCACTTAATTGTCTTCTTCAGCGTCATCTAAATCAACATAAAAATCTAAATCACCATCACTTTCATCTTCATTTCTTAAGCACCTTCTTCTACAGTTGGAACTTAGATTCCAACCTTCTTAACCAATGATGTCACCCACGTCCATCCCTTGGTGTCTTGCTGGGTTTGACAATTCGTTGCAATGTCTACACAAATCTCAGACAATATTCATGATTGTGGGGATTATTAAGGAGTCTAACAGGTTATAAATGTTCAAAAACCAACCAAACACTGCCATGGAGTGGATGCTGACTCAGTGACCCTATAGGAGAAGGTAGAACTATCTCTGTGGGTTTCTGAGACTGCAACTCTTTATAGAAGCAGAAAGCCCTATCTTTCTCCCAAGAAGTGGTTGGTGGTTTTTAACAGCTGACCTTGCAGTTAGCAGCTCAAAATGTAACCACCATGTCACCAGGACATAGGATATAATTATTTAGCTAGGACGGTCTCATGTCAGTTGTGCCCATAAGTAGTCTTTGGCTTTTCAGCCATGGCCCCTTGGCCTCTGACTTGCAATGTTACCAAGCCCTTTTAGGGCTTCCAATAAGTGCCCAAAGGGCATGCTGTTCTTCCATACACCTCAGCCTGAAGGCATTTGACTCTAGCTCCATGGTCAGCAAACCTAGCTTCCCCAATTAAGTGCCTGGAGCCATCCTACTATGCAAGCCAGCCTCCTGCCCAAAGATACTCAGCTTTACTTATTCTTTTGGTTTATGGATCCTTGTTCCACAGCTGCTGCTCCTTTG
>NW_022107431.1:23126393-23128064 GCF_000313985.2 Echinops telfairi | reverse complement strand
AATTTCTCAGAGGCATCAAGCACAAATAGTCCTCATGCTTAGGTCAAAAGCTGGACTCAGGTAATGCTTATTGCTGCAGGGGGGCCAGGATTTTGCAAATTGTTCTACTCTCCTCTCTTTCTAAATCAAATCAACTGAAACCATGCTTCGGTGGGGAGAGTGGGAATAACGCGACATTCCATCAGGCCAACTGTGTCTTGGCTTGATGTAACTTGTCTTGGTTTCTCATGCTCTCCCCATTTCCTCGAAGGTAATGTGTGGAAAAAACCATAGGATCTGCCTCACAGTGTCGGAGACAACATGGGCAACCCCCTCATGCAGTGATTGACATGTAATAAGTGGGAACAATGATCACCATGAAAGTTGCTGAGTGGTACAAACAGCTAGCATGCTTGCTAACCGAAAGGGTGAGGGTTCAAGTCCACCCAGAAGTATGTTAGAAGAAAGATCTGGTGATTTATTCCTGAAAAAAATTATATATATTGAAAACCCTATGAAGGCATAGAGGGCGTTGGTCAGTTTTAGTTGCCATTCTGCTGGCTGTAAGGATGAGCTGTCTCAGCAGGAAGAGAAAGAAATCCTAGGACATGGGAAAAACAGTCACCCGTGCACTACATTTAAGATCTGTGAATGAAGTGTCAGAGGTTAAGACTAGAGACACCAGAGGTACCCGAGGCCAAGACAAGGAGACCATGAGACAAACAGAGGCGTGACAACAAGTCTATGAGACTGTGAGGCTGAGCAGCAGGATAGCTTCCTGGCCTAGGGAGGCAAAAGCCAAGGACCACGTGGCTCAGAGGATGAGGACAGGAAGGAGACTTAGCTACTGGCGGAGGAGAGCAGTCTCTGTGGCCCAATGACTGCATCCTTACTGTTTACCGATCCTGGGTTGTGATAACCTGTTAACTCCTCTAATAAACCTCCTGAATTGTGAGGGGGGCAAAACCCTGTGGAGCACAGTCCGCTCTGACATCTGAATGGGTTTGTCCAGCTGTGTTGACTCCCTGGAGGAAGGCCTTTCCAGAGCAGTAATAATTTGCCCTCAGCCTTTCAGTTCTTATTCAGAATCTATATCAAAAGATGAGAAAGAGGGCTGTATGCATATCTCTGCCTGCATATCTTTTGCAGCTACTAATTCCTTAATTCCCTTTAAAGAAACATCCTTACACTATATTCCTCTTAGGGTTTTATGTGAAGGGAAGAATACAGATATTTCTCAATTGTGGATTTTCTTTTTTAGTGCATGATAAAAGCAAAGTGAACTCATCTTGTTCCCTTGCCCCACTTTCTGTTTTTCCTTTTCCTCGCTTTTTCCCCTTGACTATCAGTGACAACAGAACTAAAATTAATGTTCAATTGCACAAAACTAGGTTAACTCTCTACACTACCTTCTTAATTATCTTGCTTTCATTATTTTATTCTTTGAGTGGTTGTATTGTACGTGTAAATTTTAGGCAAAAAAGCACTCTCCAACTCTTTCAGGAAGGAGGCAGCAGGAGGAGAATAGTAAATGGAGTCCGGACCAAATGTTCTCTTGTTATTAGGTGCCACCTAGTTGGTTCCAACTCTGAGCTAACCCCATGCACAACAGAACGAAACACTGCCCAACGACCGGTTCCCTGAGATAACATGCCCAATGTAAATGAGACGAAGGCTAGCAATTCTCTCTTC
>NW_022107431.1:23123468-23124471 GCF_000313985.2 Echinops telfairi | reverse complement strand
ATGCCCACACAGAAGTCTCATTGGCTATCTCCAGTTTGACAGCCTAGACTCCACCCCTACGCTCTTAATCCTTAAATTGACACCAGATTAGGTGACTACCACAGACATTCAGAGAATTGACCTCTTCCTAACTGACTGGGACTACTAGTAGCCTCCTTCCTCACAGTAGGCTTGACCTTACATCCATGACAACTACAAAATTGTTGTTTACGCATCTAATCCCCCTACTAGGAGGTGATCTCTTTGAGGTTAAAATTGTGTTTTAACTGTGTTTAATTCATACTGGCATGAAGCAGGGAACCAGTAGAGAGGTCTGCGGGGCCGGCCCCAATCCCAACTGTGTGGACAACAGAAAAATTCACTTCAGAAGACAGCACTGAAGCTACAGCCCAGGAAAAGGGACATGTCTGATCAGAGCACACAGGGGAAAATGAAGAGGGTAGGAGAAAGAGTGGAACACCTCCTGGCCCACCAAGCCTCGAGGACAATGTTCCTGCTCAGAGCAGCCAATGCACAGAGAGGACAATGGGGCTGACCCCACTATGAGACACAAGACATGACACCCATCACTGGCCCATGATTCTATGGGGGACAACAATGGAGACATAGTGCAAGAATTGAGCCTGATCTGACTCTACCACACTGAGGCAAAATGCTAAGGGTATGCAAAAGAGCAGCCAGGGGAGCAAGGCAATGAAGTCCCCAGGGAGTACCAACAATGAGCTTTGGGGCCGGTGCATGGCACCTCATCAGACTCAATCAGAAAACACTCCTAAAGGTCAACAAACAGACCTGGAACTATCTATAAGCTTTTCTTTTCTCATCGCTGATTTTTGTTGTTGTTTTCTTTTGTTGTTCAGTTTTGCTCTGTCTTGGTTTTGTGCTTATTATTGTCTCTGCAGGTCTATCTATATAAGATAGGCGGGATAAACAATCCAGGGGAGAAAACAATGGGACCGATGGTTCCAGGGGGACACTGGAGAGGGGGAGGTAGGGGAAAGGA
>NW_022107431.1:23114005-23121375 GCF_000313985.2 Echinops telfairi | reverse complement strand
TGGGGGGGGAGAGCGAGGGAAAAGAGAGAAGTTCTTATTGTCGTTGTCTCTCTTTGTAAAAGGCCCCACCTCCCAGGAGACATCATCAGGCTACCACCTGATTGACAGCTTGGACTCCACCCCTACACTTTCACACAGGTTCAAGTTGACATAAAATCTAACTACCATAGTTGTCATTATTTAAAATCATTTCATCTCAATCTGAAGTCTCATATTTAAAGGGAGATGACTTATAGGAGAATTAACTTGATTATGCTAATGTCCTGAAATACTTGAAATATCTTTCATTTAAAAAAAAAAAGAAGCAAGACTGCTCTCCAAAGTATTTCTCTCTTAAATACCTATTAAAATGTGTCTTGGTCAAAGCATAAGCCATCCCAGGGGTTTCTGGGGTTTTCAGATATTCTGGTCTTTAAAGAGCCATTATGACAGGTGTTGTTGAAGTGCCATCCGATTCCAAGACTGAGCAAGACTGTACCATCACATGTGGTAACAGTGCCCAAGAGCTCCCCTTGTATAGAAATAGAAAGTAGTGCACATTTCAATAGTCATACATATTTTCATATTCTCTCAAATAAGTTTTTCAAAAACCACTTCATAATTGTTTCCTGAAATAAAGTACATACAAGGGGGTGTCAAAAGTTTTTGGGAAATGGAACTGAAAAATAATGAAATTTTCCCTCCAAGGTTTGGGAGCTCCTTCATATTTACATAGCGACAGAAGTTGCAAAAGTGTGACTTACTCAATATAATCTTCCATCTCTTTTTGTTTTCCTGTAACTGATAATCTCTGAAAGATGGGTTAGAAACCCTGCATCAAAACTCAAGGATTCTTATTGTAAAAAGTTTGTTTTTCTTTTTAACAGTTTTACTCCTTTTGAGAAAGAAGCTCTTCTCTGCATCACTATTTAAAAATTAAATTAATGAACTCCCTCGAGGTGCTTTGCTTTTATGGACATTACAGAACATATCCTCTCAGTTGCAAACACTTCGTGGCCTCAGAGTATTGTTGTTCTACCAGACTTAGGACCAAAGTAGCAGTCCCTTCGGAACCAGTTAGAATCAATGGCCGTCAAGTCAAGTCCAATTCATGGTGGCCCTGAGTGTCACAAGAGAACTGTGCTCCCATGAGGTTCTCAAGGATTGATTTTTTTGGAAGTAGATCACCCAGCCGGTCTTCTGAGGCACCTCTGGTGAGATCAGTGGTCTCAATGTCTGTTAGCAGCTGAATGCATTACCTCTTTGGACCGCCCAGGACTCCTTCCTGGGACAGGGATCTTTTCTCTTATTTGGTTCCAGGAGCTGTGTACCTTTAATGAGCAGACCTCTCTGACTGATTGGCTCTTATATAGTGTTACTCAACAATATATTAAACCCCAACGGGAATTGTATATTTAAAACCAGGAATCATTTCTAATTTTAGGCACCCTTACTTTCACTGTAGAGTAGATATTAATTTAATAAGGCTCATGGGTGTCTATTAATTTCCTGCTTTCCCCCTCGCTGAAGTCTAAGTTATGACTATGATTCTAAGAGTTGTCATGGCTTGGCTTCAGTTGTGATGGGACTACTGCTATTTAGACATCAGAATTGATCCATTGGTACGATCATCATCCCATTTCTCATGAATTCAATCCCCACCACTCTTATCTACATACTTACATTTCAATTCTATGTTTTTAAAATTAAAAGATCATTTTATTGGGGGCTCTTATGGGTCTTATAACAATCCATGCATCAATTGTATCAAGCATGTTTGTACATGTTGCTACCATTATTTTCTAAACATTTACTTCTATTGAGCCCTTGGTATCAGCTCCTCTTTTTTCCCTCCCCATCCTCGCATCCTCATGACCCCTTGATAAACTATAAATCCTTTTCATATCTTACACTAACCACTGTTTCCCTTCCCCCGTGGTTTCTGTTGTTTGTCCCCCTGGGGTGGGGTGGTTAGGTGTTGATCATTGTGATCAGTTCCCTCTTCCTCCCCTCCTCTATCTACCTTCCCCCAACCCTTCTGGTATTGCTACTCCCACTCCTGTTCCTGGAATCCTTGTGTTATGAGCACCTATCTCTTATCTGTACCTGTGCACATGCTCTGGCCTAGCCCGCAGTGAAAGGCAGGACTGGGGTCATGATAGTGGGGGATGAGGAAGCCTCAAGGAATCAGAGGAATAGTGTATGTTTCTTCGGTGCCATACTGCCCCCTGGTTGACTCATCCTTTCTTTGTGACCTTTCTGTGAGGGGATGTCCCATTATCTACAGATGAGTTTTGTGTCTCTGCTCCGACTCCCCTTGTTCTCAACACTATGGCTTTTCTATTTGTTTGTTTGTTTTGGGTCTTCTGATGTCTGTTACCTGATCTCATAGACACCTCATGATTGCACAAGCTAGTGTGCTTCTTCCGTGTAGGCTTGTTACTTCTCTGCTAGATGGCCGCTTGTTTAACTTCAAGCCTTTAAGACCCCAGATGCTATATCTTTTTTGGGGGGTGGGGTTGGGTTAAATTTGTTGCCTAAGACCACTTTACTGTGTTGAAGCTTAAAGATGTCACTTTGAGGACTAAGGTGCCCCTGACCAAAGCTTTAGTATTTTCTTTTTCTTTTTAAAAAAAAATCATTTTACTGGGGGCTCATACAATTCCTATCACAATCCATACATACATCCATTGTGTCAAGCACATATGTACATATTTTGTCCTCATCATTCTCAAAACATTTGCCTTCTACTTTAGCCCTTAATATCGGCTGCTCATTTTCCCCCTCACTCCCCCTTTCTTTTTTTAATCATTTTATTGGGGGCTCGTACAACTCTTATCACAATCCATACATCCATCCACTGTGTCCAGTACATTTGTACGTTTGTTGCCATCATCATTCTCAAAACATTTTCTTTCTACTTGAACCCTTGGTATCAGCTTCTCATTTTCCCCCTCCCTCCCGAACCCTTGATAATTTATAAATTTTTTTTTCATGTCTTAAACTGACCAATGTTTTCCTTCACCCACTTTTCTCTTGTCCATCCCCTTGGGAGGGGGTTAGCTAGGCACCATCCACATTTGCTTGTGCACCCATTTGGTCTTCAGCGACTGTGCTGGGAGGGCGAGCATCACAGAATCACAGATTATTAGAACCAAGTGTTCTTGCATTGAGGGAGGACATGAGCATACACCATTACCTCAGTGAATTTCCATATAAATATATGTACATAGGCCAATACCTCTATTTTTATGAATTAATGCATTTACGTATGTACACACGTATGTACGCTTATATTGCTATCCATATCTTTGATTCCTAGATAGTTCCTCTATTTCCTTTTAACTTGCTCCTGCCCCACCAACACGCTCGCCCTACTTCTGCCTCTTAGTAATTCCTCTCAGCTAGATTGCTATTGCTTCAACACCCTTAGGAATCTCTATGTCCTCCACGTTGTTGATTTAATTCCCTAGTTTTCCCCTGTCTATGGCATTGTCTGCTCACCACTCCCTTCCTCCACCCCCTTCTCCCCCTAAGTCCCTTTGGAACCCATCAGTCCCATTGCTTTCTCCTCGAGCTTGCTTCCCATGCCAGTCTTATATAAGTAGGCCAACCAACAATAACAGAGACCAAACAAAAAGAAAACAAAAGATTGAATAAAAAGAGAAAAGAGGGGGGAAAGATAATAATAACTAGCCAAAAACAAGCATACATAATTCCAAGTCTGTCCACTGACCTTTATGACTATCTCCCCACTGGTCCTGGGGGAATTCCAGGAGCTGCCACTCCTAGCCTGAAGTCTATTTTGGGGCTCCTCAGGGGCTTTGAGGCTTTGCTCTGCTCCCATTGCTGATCTGTTATGTTCCCTTCTTGGTTTGCGCCACTGTGGAGTGTTCAGACCAGACTCACTCCCCACTGTGTGTCCCCCACATTGTCCTCTGTCCTGATAGGCTCCAGTGAGGGTACATCATGTCTTGAGTTGTTGTCAGCTCGAGAGTGCTCTCTGTGCCTTAGCAGCTCCATTTCAATGCTTTTCGAAAGAAAACAGACAGAGGAAGCAGGATGGAGAATACAGGGGAAAGTGAGTCCTGGATACGGCAGCTGGTTGGTGGCTCAGATTCCAAGACAACGCAAGTGCCCACTTCTACTGGGGCCACACTGGCAGTCGCAAAACCAGGCAAAGGCCACTTTTACTTTTCTGTCACTTGTTACCCACCCTTCTTGTTCATCACTTTTTCAATGCCCTCCTTGTTCTGAAATAAGGTGCCTTGGTTGTGTCGTGGGTTACACCCCGGGCTATTAACCTCACAAGTTTGGCAATTTAACCCACCAGTTGCTTCTCAGGAGATAGATGAGATGTTCCCACCAAGATTTAGTCTCAGAAACCCGAAGGAGCAGCTCAACTCTCTGCTATAGGTCTCTATCAGCCAGAATCAACTGGACAGCAGTGGGGTTTGATTTTGGTTGGTGTGTTCCCAGGGAGGGAGAGTCTCCCAGCTCTTCTTGTTGATACAAGACTTTCCCACCTTCTCAGCCTCAAGCAGATCTAGTGCTGCAATGGTTACGCACTGGGCAACTAATCAAAAGATTGGTGGTTCAAACTGACCCAACAGATCTTTGGAAGAAATCTTTGGTGATTTGCTCCCATAAAGATGATAGTCTAGAGCCCGTGGAGCACGTCTACTCTGTCACACGGGGTTGTTGTGTGATCATTTTTTTGTGTGCTAACATGGTTCCTGTGGGAACATGTGGGCAGAGTTTAGCCTGTCAATCAGGTGACAGCGTGTTTGGAGGGCTACTGAGATAAGTGGCTCTTTGGAGGCTGGCCCCTCTTCCTCTGGCTCATATTCCTGCTTTTGAGACATTCTGAGAGCTGGAGGAGTCATGTAGAAACCCATGTCAGTGCTGAGATGTTTCCACTGCCATTGGATCCACAATACTTTCCATGCACCAGCCTGTGATCTTGCTGCATTCGACATCATTGCTTGTAACTGTGTGAGTCTGAAGAAGGATTTATAGAGTAGTATTGGACTTATAGAGTTGTATCGCACTTAGGGACTTGATCTGGACTGGGCTGGGATGCTTGCTTGATATATAATTATTTCTCAATATAAAGCTCTTTCTTCTTTTTTTAATAAATCATTTTATTGGGTGCTCCTCATACAGCTCTTATAACAATTCATCCACCCATTGTGTCAAGCACATTTTTACATATGTTACCATCATCATTTTCAAAACATTTTCTTTCTACTTGAGACCTTGGTATTAGCTCCTTATTTTCTCCTCCCTTCTCAACCCTCTCACCCTTGTGAACCCTGATAAATTACAAGTATTTATTATTTTCATATCTTACACCATCTGCTGTCTCCCTTCACCCACATTTCTGTTGTTCATCCCCCTCAGGGCAAATGGGGGGGTGTTATATGTCAATCATTGCTATCGGTTCCCCCTTTCTCTTCCTTTGCCCCCCCACTATCCCCTACCCTCATGGTATCAGTACACCCATTATTATACCTGAGAGGTTTATCTGTCCTGGGTTCCATGTGTCAAGAGTTCTTATGTGTACCAGTGTACATGCTCCACTCTAGCTGGATTTGTAAGGCAGGACTGGGAACATGATAGTGTGTGTGTGTGGTGAGAGGAAGCATTAAAGAACTAGAGGAATGTTGTGTGTTTCTTTAGTGCTATACTGAATCCTGGCTGACTCATCCCTTCCTTGTGACCCTTTTGTGAGGGGGATGTCCAATTGTCTACAGATGGGCTTTGGGTCTCCACTCCAACACCCCTCATTTGTTCACATCGATATGACTGCTTGTTTTGGGTCTTCTGATGCCTGATACCTGATCCCATTGACACTTCATGATCACACAAGCTGGTGTGCTTCTTCCATGTGGGCTTTGTTGCTTCCCTGCTAGCTGGCTGCTTGTTTAACTTCAAATCTTTAAGACCCCAGGCACTACATCTTTTAATAGCCAGGCACCATCAGCTTTCTTCCCCATATTTGCTTATGCACCCATTTTGTCTTCAGCGATCATGTCAGGAAGGTGTAAAGCTCTTTCTTATACACACATGAGGTCACTGGATTTGTTTTTCTAGTCAACCTGGTCAAACACACATTGTTAGTAGAAATGGACTTGGAAGCACCTAACAACAGTTATAATCAGATTTGCTCTCTTTGTGCACCAGGGTGCCCTCCACCCCTCTTAGTGGACTGAGGGGGGGATAGGCAGACAGATTAAATGAGAATCTAGAACTGACAAAATAATGGAATGGAACAGTAATTATTTAATTCTTGATTAATTGCAATTCCAATAATATTTTATTATCAGTGAGCTTTTGTGTAGCTTATATGTTTATATATGGCATGTACATTTAGAAACAGGATATTTGTAGAACAATACTTTTTTTTCATCCACACTGGGAGCATTTTTAATAAATGGTGAGGTGGAAAGGTTGGTTGTTTAAACTCATCCAGCAGTATCTATTAAGAAAGGCCTGGTGATCTGTGTTTACAAGGTCGCAGCCCTGAACACCTTATGGAACATTTTACAATGAGGCAATCCAGAGTGGATGGACACCCTGGTTATTAAACAGGTACTTCTCCTGCTTTCTCTACTGTTGTCAACATTCTCTTAACCATGCACAATTCTGAGTAGAGTGTATTGTGGTTCTTGGATGTCTAAGCACTCAACTGTCTGTTCTTCAGAATTGTTCCAAAAAAAGACATAATGTAATGATATGCAAAGCTGATATATGCAACTCTCCCTGAACAACCAGGAGTATGCATAGCTCCCGGTTCTGGCCCAGAGACCACTCTTCCCTTGGAGAAGCTCAGCGAGAGGGAAAGAACACTTCAGCCTCATTAAGTCTACCCAGCAGACAAGGTGCAAGTGGACAGAAAACCACACCAGACATGACTCAATTTCTCCCCAGGCAGCTCTCAGGTTACCAGCTGAGTGAACCTACTTTCTGTTTAGAGGGACCGCAAATGTAACCCAGCCCATTCATCAGATAGCTCTACAACATGTTAAAAATAAAATCAAATTTTATAAGAAGTAGCATTTGATACTTACGGAAGAATTGCTTTCCCTGTCAAGTCAGTTCCCTACTTACAATGGGGTCCGAGCATTGTGGTCCATTGTGTGCTTCCCTGGTGGCAGATTGGTGGAAGTACATCACCAGGCCGGGCTTCCTAGTGTGTCCTTTTCTGGCAGCTGCACAGAGACCTGTTCAGCATCATAGCAACACGCAGGCCTCCACTGACAAGAGGATGGCGGTGACTCAGGAGGGGCACTGGTTGGGTATTGAACCTTGTCTCTCCCAGGGAGAGCAAAAAGTTCACCACTGATGCTGACCAACCCAGGGACAGGGGAGCAACAAGTGATCCAAAA
>NW_022107431.1:23104653-23112244 GCF_000313985.2 Echinops telfairi | reverse complement strand
GAGCCCTCAATAAAATAATTTTTAAAAAAGAATAATGAGAGTAACAAATGTACAAATGTGCTTTATACAATTGATGTATGTATGGATTGTGATGAGTTGTATGAGCCCCCAATACAATGACTCAAAAAAAAATTTTCACCACTGAAACTCCACAGCACAGAATCAAACTCAGGTTGAGAAATTGAGCCCCAAAGACACTGGGGATTTCTGCCTTCCCCAACAGAAGGACGTAAATCTGTTTCTTTTTCAGTCTCTGGTCTCTTTCAAAATTGTGACTGCTTGGGAATTGTTTACCTTGTAAAATGCCTTCTAGACAATCTGCCTCAGGATGGCACTTTGTTTATAGTCTGACGCTATGCCCATTTTCGCAAATTCCTTTCTTGTGGTTGTTTTTTTCCTAAAGGTCTGACATGAAATCCTGGCTGTTCCCGTCTTCCCAGTCTCTACTCAGTCCTCCTCCCACCTCTGCTTCTCCCCTGCCTCCGCACACCCATGTGGGCAAAAGAACAACAAATTAAGAGTAAACATCTATGTCGTTAGCAATAGTGGGACAGAGAGCTTTTTTTCCCCTCCAAGCTATGTATAAAGATGCTTGCCACCGTCTTACTAAAAGCATCTCATGTAAAGAAGCTTGGCAAGAGTCCTAGGAATTCCCAGCCATATGTCACAAGGTGTAAACTTCAGAGCAAGATTAGCCAATGACATCAGCGAATTCATTTCAACCGAAATCTGTTCTGAGCAATTTTTCTCTTTTGGTTATTTTCACACTGCAGATGATGTGTTAATGTATGTTTTGAGAAGTCATCAAACCCGTGCTGACTCATAGCAGCAACACAATAGAAGGAGCCCTGGAGTGGTCCTGCACCACCCTCACAATGATTGTTATGTTTGAGTCCATTGTTGCAACCACTGTGTCAATCAATTTTGTGAAACGTGTTCTTTTCCACTGGTCCTCTAACTTACCAACCATGATGCTCTTCTACAGGGACTGGTCCCCTCTAATAACATGGACAATGCACATGAGACAAGTCTAATTTCTTCAAGTGGTGCTGACCACCACTTGTTTGTCAGTTTGCCATACTGTGGTGGCTTGTGTGTTCCTGTGATGCTGAAAGCTATGTCACTGGTATTTCAAAGGCCAGCAGGGTCACCCAAAGTGAGCAGGTCTCAGTGGCGTTTCTAGACTAAGAATGGACAACACAGAAGGGTTTTGGCTCCCGACTTCCGATGAAGAAGTCACAGAAAACCTTATACAGAACTTGGAAACATTGTCAGATAGTGCAGGCCTAATGAATAGAAACGTAACAGTGGTCTGAGATAGTGCTGGTGGAGGCTAGGCTCCTCACCTCCGAGGGTACTGGAAATGTAACTGAGGAGGAGCTGTTTTCTCAGAGGGCGCGGTGTTGTCCCGCGAGATCAGCCCCTGGAGAAGGTCATCATGCCTGGCAAAGTGGAGGAGCAGTGAAAGAGAGGAAGGCCTTCGAGGAGATGGGTTGACACAGTGGCTGAAACGGTGGGCTCAGGTAAAGGAACAATTGTGAGCCTGGTGCCGGACTGGGCAGTGTTCTGTGGGGTTGTGCAGAGGGTCGCTATGGGTTAGAACTGACTCAATGACACCTAGCCACATTCTTGCTGGACTTCCTCTGAGACAGATACTTCTTCTTCTTCTTCTTCTCTCTTTTTTGACAGACTGCTCTATAAATACTCCATGATACTTGCAATATTCCTCCCCAATAACATAATACAAAGTAATCCATTCTCTGGTCTTCCTTATCTACTCTACAGCTTTTGAATGCATGCAAGACCATTGGAAATACAATGGCTGAGTCAGGCACACCTTAGTCCTCAAAGTGATAGCTTTGCACTTTCGTGAAGTCTTTTGTAGCAGATTTATTCAATGCAACATGTCATTTGATTTCTTGAATGCTGCTTCCATGCGTATTGGTGGTAGATCCCAGTAAAATGAAATCCACGATAGTTACGTTTTTTGTTTCCATTTGGCTGAGCCAAGATTCTCAGTGGTTTCACCGTTAAGGCCTAGTAACCTCCCATTATATGAACTAACATAATACAATCCGCTCCGTAATGGGATCTGCTGTGAGCAGTCAAACAGCTGTAGAAAGACTAGGATAGAAGGCAATATCCTGACTCAGGTCACAGTCCTGATGCATTTAATTGAAATGAAGTTTCCCCAAGAATATGGCCCTCTTTCTATATAAGTGGATGCTGTGGCAAAGCTTGCGTACTTTCAACTGGTTCTGGATCCTGCATCTGGCTCGTCTACCTCTGGTTCTTTGGATTTGAGCCAACAGCTTGCTATATTGCCTGCCAATCCTGGGAGAGTCATTAGAGAGCCTACGAACCTGTCATCTATTCCAATCTGTCACAGGCGTAACCTGATAACCTTGGATAAATCCATTTCTGCCACCACTATCCTGTAGTTTCCCTGCCGATCTTGGATTTGTCTGACTCTACAGTTATGGGAGTTAGGATAAGCCTCCAGATTACCATCTGACCCATGGGCTTAGAAACTGACAGAACTTGAACTCACCCACAGCTACAACTGTTTGAGCCACTTTCTTGATAATGAATTTCTCTCGATAGATAGATAGATAGATAGATAGATAGATAGATAGATAGATAGATATACAGACATATACAAGAGTTACTAGTGTTGCTTCTTTAGTGAACCCAGCCTAACACAAAATCCTTGACAACTTCAAACTTGATATTATATCAAGACTTATCTAATCTTCAGTGTTCAATATATAAAATCTGTCATTGAGATGGTCTCTAAATTGAAGAGGGTATGTTAGGCCAGGTTGACTAGAGAAAACAAATACAGTGACACTTAAATATGTGTAAGAAAGAACTTTATATCAAGAAGTAATTATATATCAAGAAAACATCCCAGTTCAGCCCAACTCAAGTACACAAGTCTGATACCAGTCCACAAGTCCCTCTTCAGACTCACGCAGCCACATGCAACGATGTAGAGGGCGGAATGATCACAGGCTGGTGGGTGCAGCATCATGTGGCTCCAAGGTCAGAGGAAATATGGCAGGACTCCAAAAGCTCTCTGGTTGGCCAGCAAGCAGGAAGGTGAAGGCAGAGAGAGAGTCAGAGAAAGAGAAAGAGAGAAAGAGAGAGAGAGAGAGAGTCATAGGGTCTTCCATGTAAGAGGCCATACCCCCAAGGAGACAGCATTTGGTTCTGATCTTATTGGCAGGTTGGACTCCACCTTTACACTTATAAATCTTCAAGTTGACATAAACTTATCTAACTATCATAATGATATATTCTTAAACTCATCCTTCAGCCTTTGCAGATTTGTCTTTATTTTTTTCAGCTTCAAATTGAGCTTTCCGAGAAAAAGATGAGCAATTCTGCTTCTCCGTCATTTCTCTTTTTCCTCCTAACGGGTTGATTGGCACATAATGACAATTGAATTGTTCAATCCATCATCTGTCAAAGATGTAATCAACTTTATTTTTGTGCAGACCAGTGACTTCAAGTATATAGCAGTTGTTATGTAACTGAGAATGAATAAGTTATTTGCAATGAATAAGTAATTAATCTTGAAAAAAAATTGTCATGAAGTCTTTGGTGTCAACTATCCCCAGGGCTTTATTTTCCAATGATTGATCCCTGTTCTTTGTTTCCAACTTTCACATTCCAATCATCAGTAATGAACAATTTCTCTCGAATGTATGTTTAATCAATTTCAGAAGGAAAAAAACTAGTAGAATTCTTCAGGTTTTTAATCACTAGCTTTATACATTGGTGCATACATTTGAATAATAGTTGTATTAACTGGACTTCCTTGAGGTGTATGGATATTATCCTATCATTGACAACACTGTATTTTAGGATAGATCTTGAAGTGTTCTTTTTGATAGTATGCACTATTCCTCCTCAATGTGCCATTCCTGACATAGCAGACCATATGATTGTCCATTCAAAATGGCCAACACTAGTCCACTTCCGCTCACTGCTACCTCCGGTATGGATCTTTATGCACTCCATTGCCGTCTTGATGACTGCAGTTTTCCTAGGTGCATATTTGATACATTCCACATTCTGTGGATTAATGGGTGTTTTCCCCACACTGAATGAAGGCTCCGAATGCTTTGCTCCATCCATGTCATTGAGGTTGACTCTACTTTGAGGAAGCAGCTCTTCCTCAGTCATACTTTGAGTCTCTTAGAATCTGAGGGGTTCATTGTCCTACAGGACATCAAACAAGATTCCTCTGCTATTCATAACGTTTCAGCGGTTAATTTTTTTTCAAGAGTAGATCATCAGATTCTTCCTCTTATTCTGCCTTCATCTAAAAGCTCATTGAAAGCTGTCCAGCATAGGTTACCTTGCTGGTATTGGAAATATTGGTGAAAAATTGGAAAAATCCAGTGTCACGGCAAGAAGCAAGTCATCACATCAGGAAAATGGACAGATGAGTGTCAGTATTCCCACATGGCTGAACCAAGTTGCTGTGGGCTAGTGAACAATCAATGTAAAGTCCCAGGTAGATTCCAAGGATCAATTTTATATAATTTTAAGTCTCTTTGGGGGGGAAAGAGAGGAGTACAGGACAGCTGATATCAAGGAGCTCAAGAAAGAAGAAACTGTTTTGAAACAGATTTTGGTAGCAATTATACATATTGCTTGATGTGATTGAACTATAGAATGGTATGATGTCTGGATTAGCTCCTAATAAAATGGTTTGGGTAGTGGAGTGGTGGTGGAAAGAACGACCAATAATGCAATTAAAAATAAGTTAGTTAAAAAAATCGTCGCTTTTATGTGGATTTAGATGAGCATTTGTCATACTTGGTCACAAGTGATTCATATGGAGAGGCACAGCTGGTCACCACACTACTTACTCATTTGTTGTTCAAGCTTTGTTCCAACAGAATCAAGTTGTTGGTAATGGGACAACTTACACTTCGGGGAAATTTTAGTTTGTCATTCTCACTCAGTTAACTGTCCCGCGAAGTTTGTCATTAATAACTTGAATTCTTCAGATTGAATACCCTTAAAAATAGAAGCAAGAATCCCAGCATCCTAATTCCGTCACATGAGTCACTTTTTATTTCTGCCAAGGACCCCTTGGAGAATCAGTCTCAGGCTTAAATTCTACATGAGCCCTGGGTAGATGCTTTCCTAATGGGTGATACAGAAGGGTGTGAAATCTATGGCTTAGGGGAGACTTGTGATCTGCAGAATGAAAGGCAAAAGCACACTTGCTACCCACATTCTTCCCCAGCCACCTCATGTTTTAGTATAGCGGGCAGTCTCCTCAACAGAACACGGCTGTATTTATCAAATGAGGGTCAACACGCTCCTTCTCTTTCAGTCTCAGTTTCTCTTGTAAGAGAAGGACAATAACAATTCCTACCTTCCTACATCCAACAACATGCTGTTGTAGAAATTGTACGAAGTTACTATATTTAAGTCATTTGGAATGTAGACTCATTGAACATGTCCTTTCTTCATGATCTGGTCCGAATGGCCTCGCCAGTCTTACTATCGTCATTCTCCCAGGCCTCCAACCCCCCACGCCAAACTCTATCTTAACTCCAAATACCATCTGATCTCCCTTGCTTAAAAAGTTTAGTAAGTACTCTTCCTTCTGATCCAGCATTCTCCCCTATCATCCAGAGTCACTTTAAGATATATGAGTGTCCTAACTACTGATAACCTGTGGCGTCCTCTTCTCTACTCTGGCAGTTACATAATCTCCTGTCAACTTGAGCAAAGGGGCAGTGTGGTAGTTACATAATCTGGTGTCAATTTAAAAGGATTATGAGTGAAGGGGTAGAGTCTGGCCTGTCAATCAAGATATAACCAAGGAGGCCTCTGTAGGGGCAAGGCTTTCTCCTGAGAATTTTGGGAACTCCTGTATTTCTTCCTGGGAAGCAGAAGGCACTTTCTCTGCTCACTCCCTGTGAGACATCTCTTAGGAGAAGCCACATGGACCTACCCTGATGCAGCCAGAACCCTGGACCTGGAGAAGTCACGTGGAGACCTCTGCCAGTACTGAGATGCTTACAATGCCACTGGATCTACTAGACTTATAACCCACTGGCCTGTGATGTTCCTGCATTCAGCGTCATTGCATATGTTTCATGAGTCTGAAGAAGACTTCATAGATTGGTATCAGACATATGGGCTAATATTGGATTTATGGACTTGATCTGGACTGGGCTGGGATGTTTTCTCAATATTCAATTGCTATTGTATATAAACCCCTTTCTTATACATATATGCATCTCTATGAATCTGTTTCTCTAGTCCATCCAGACTAACAAAGGTGGAATCTGGCCTGTCAATTAGGTCATAGCTATTGACGACTCTATGTGGGCATGGTCTTCTCCTGAGGATTCTGGGAACTCCTGTCTTCCTCCCTAGAAGTGAGACACACACTCTCTCTGCCTCCTCTTTCCTGCTGTTGAGACACGTGGAGGGCTTGAGACACGTGGCGACCCACACCAGCATTGAGATGCTTCCACTGCCACTTGATCCACAAGACCTAGGATCTTCCTGTATTTGGCATCATTGCATGTGCTGTGTGAGTCTAAAGAGGAATTTATGGACTAGTATTGGACATATGGACTAATATTGGAGTCGTGGACTTGATCTGGACTGGGCTGGGATGTTTTCTACATATACTAACCACTGATAACCTGTGGCATCCCCTTCTCTGCTTACTCACACACTCAAATGGGCTATGCAAGTTGTGTGTGTGTGTGCACATGCAGGCATATGTGTGTGCATGTGTCTCTATGTGTGTGCATGTGTCTCTATGTGTGTCTTAACTATTCATGATGTAGCTTCCTTTAAAGCACTACTGTGATATTAGCAATTGAATACAAAAGTGGTGTATGCTATTTTATTGGAATGAGATGGAAACTGGATTATAAAGTTTTTAGTCGCTGTTGTGTGCTTTGGGTTTTTTACTATACACCACATTTTCTACAAAAAGAACATTTTTCACATTCTACAGCGGAATGAGTCAGTGCATGCTGTTTTTCATAAGAAATGCTACAATTATACATGAACAAATGAAAATATGTCATAAAAGAAAATCTAACGATGGTACTTGAACTATGAATGATATGAGATAGGTTTTAACTCCCAAGTTACAGCATATTAAAAGAAAACAAATAAACAAACAAAACGATAAATCCAGGAATGGGTTTTGGATCTGCACTAAATCTTAGTTCCAACTTAGGAACAGTTAGTTTTTACATCATGGTCCTGCTCTATACTTGCCCTCAGGAAGTGAACACGGAAGATACGGGTGCTATAACAAAGTGTGGCAAAGAATTTAGATGGTGCCTGGCTATCAGATAAAATAGCATCTGGGATCTTAAAGGCTGTCTCCAAACAAGCAGCCATCTAAGAGAGATGTTGAGGTAGTTAGTTTATCGGCCAGGTTGGCACAATAAACTAACATAATGGAGGTAAAGAAGAATATGTCTTGAATCCAGGAGATCCCATAGGCTGACTCTTAGTGCTACCATGCCCTGTGATTAAAGTAAACAGTAAGTTACAGCAACGTAATCCTGAAAGGACTTATAATGACCCA
>NW_022107431.1:23101529-23103079 GCF_000313985.2 Echinops telfairi | reverse complement strand
GGGGTACAGGGGTGGTGAGGGTGTAAAAGGGAGATGATGTCAAGGAATCCATGTAGAAAATGAATGTTTGGAAACTGATTATGGTTGCAAATGTACAATTCTATTTGATGTGATTAAAATACGGAATGATATGTTATATGTATTAAATCCAAACTAATAAATAAAAGAAACAGTATTACAACAAATTATTCTATTTTAGATAGAATTTCTTCTCTAACACATTACAATAAAAATATTTCTTTCAATTCTCTGTTTCTACTACTTCTTTAAATTCTGTACCAATTAAGCAGTTGAACGATATCTACTTACATTATACAAAGGGCAATGAATTGAATATTTCTTGAATCACGGTTGTACACTCAGAGTTTTAGAGTCTCTTTAGGGACAAAAAGGAGCATTCTGTTGTGCATTTTCTGATCATTAATGTTAGGAACAAATGTAAAACAATTTCAACATTGGGAAACACACATTGTGTTTTATCTTCCATCATGGAACCATATACACCGAAACCCAACCTACTGACATGGGGTGGATCCCAACCGATAGTAACCCTATAGGGCAGAGTAGAACTTTTCCTTAGGGGTTTCAAGACTGTCCATCTTTATGGGAGCAGAGAGCCTCATCATTCCCCTCCAAGTACCTGGTGGGTTTGAACCGCCAACCTTGCTGTGAGAAACCTAGCATATAACCCACAGTGTCACCAGGGCTCCTTCAATACATGCATGACAAAAGTCCAAAGTGCTCTGGCATCAGATCAATTTAGACTCATAGCAACCTTATATAAGGTTTCTGAGACTATAAATCTTTATAGGTGAAACGATGTACAAATGCGCTTTACACAATTGATGTGTGTATGGATTGGGATAACAGTTGTATGAACCCCTAATAAAATGTTAAAATTTAAAAAATTTTTAAAAAAATCTTTATAGGAGCAGACAACCTCATTGTTTTTCAGCAAAGGCTGCTAGATGTGAACCACTGACTTGAGATTATCAGCTAACACCAAACTCACAGTATCACCAAAATTCCTTCCATATATGTCTCCCGAGTAAAATTGTCTTCCTAAATCTATAAACTTGGTTCTTTTGTAAGAATGCAATCAAGTCATTTCAGACTCATAGTGACCCTATATACGATTTGTAAATCTTTACTGACTCAAACAAACTCCTCTTCCTCCATAAGTCCCCTGGTGATTTGAACTGCTTGCCTCGGTGCTGCCAAGGCTTCTTATGAGCAGGGAAGGGATTTGCAGTTTTTCACTGGTATGAATTTTTAGGCCAGTAAATATGATAAACTGCTGGTCAGGCTTTTCTATTTGAGATACGTATCTTAAAACAATACGGAGAAAAAAAAGAAAAAAAAAACAATATGGAGAACTGTATAAGAAAGATCAGGAGTGGAATCTACAGATGAACTGAAACAGCAGCTGTACTTTTTTCACAGAAAATAGGTGGAACTTTGTCACTTAAGGAAGTGTATTTATTCCTCTTGTGTTGCTTTAGTCATATATGATGAGTTTCTCTTTCCTGTGTTACAATATTCTGAGATAA
>NW_022107431.1:23057223-23098150 GCF_000313985.2 Echinops telfairi | reverse complement strand
TCCCCCTCATTCACAATGATATGATTTTTTTGTTCTGATGATGCCTGACACCTGATCCCTTCGACACCTCGTGATCACACAGGCTGCTGTGCTTCTTCCATGTGGGCTTTTTTGCTTCTGAGCTAGATGGCCGCTTGTTTACCTTCAAGCCTTTAAGACCGCAGACTCTATATCTTTTGATAGCTGGGCACCATCAGCTTTCTTCACCACATTTGCTAATGCACACGCTTTGTCTTCAGCAATTGTGTGGGGAAGGTGAGCATCATGGAATGCCAGTTTCATAGAACAAAGTATTCTTGCATTGAGGGAGTACTTGAGTGGAGGCCCGATGCCCATCTGCTACCTTAATACTAAACCTATAAATATATGCACATAGATCTATTTCTACATCCTCATATATAAATATATTTACATATGTACATGCCTTTATTTAGACTCAAGGTCTATCTTGAAGTACAGTGCTGTTTGTAATAGGATAATATCTGTACACATATAGAAGTTCAGTTAATGTAACTATTAATTATATATATTAGTCATTCCAAGTTCAGGCTGAAGTTGAAGAAAATTAAAACACCAGGCAATAAAGCTAATGATAAATAAGTTGAAGAGTTTTATCAACTTCTTCAGTCTCAAATTCATCAAGCATGCAATCAAGATGCATTGATAAGTATTGTAATTGGAATGTGAAAACTGGAAACAAAGAGGGACAATAGTTGAAAAATATAGCCATGATGATAGAAACAAAGCTGGAGATCGCATGATAGACAAGATCAGTGACTCCAGTGAAAATACACTTTTTCCCCTCCAGCTACACGAACAGCTTCTATACACCTGGACTTGGTCAAATGAAATACACAGGAATCAAATTGACTATATCTGTGGGAAGTCATGATGAAGAAGCTCAATAGCAGCAGCCAAAATTATTCCAGGAGCTGACTGTGGAACAGACCATCAATTGGTTATATACAAAATCAGGGTGAAGTGGAAGAAAAATTACAGTTAGTCCATGAGAGCCGAACTGTGGCCTTGAATACATCCCACTCGAATTTAGAGAAAATGTCAAGAACAGATTTGACACATTGAACACTAAGGGTGGAAGACCTGACAAAGTGTGGGATAACATCAGGAATACCATATATAAGGAAACAAAAGATCACTGAATATAGATCTATAAAAGAAAGCAAAGACCAAAATGGAAATCAAAAGAGACTCTGAAACTTGCTCTTACCCATGGAATAGCTAAAGGGAATGGAAGGTATGATAAAACAAAAGAGCCAAAGAGAATGTTCCAGATAGCAGCTTGAGAAGGCAGAATAGAGTATGATACTCAAAGATGAAAACACCCGAAGCCAGAAAGCCAAACAAGAACACACCCAGCATTCCTCACGCTGAAAGAACGAAGAAAAAAGTCCAAACCTCCACTTGAAAATATTGAAAGAGTGTATGAACAAAATATTGAATGACTCAGGAACTATCAAAAGAAAATGGAAGAAATACACCTGTACTCAAAATAATTGATCTATGTTCAACCATTAACCAAAAATGGTGACATTGAAAGGAGTCCAAGCTGTGTTAGACAGGGTTCTCTAGAGAAACAAAACCAAGACACTTATGATTATAGATAGATAGATATAAATATATACAGCATGAAGGACTATAACAGCAAATTAATCCATACAGTAGTAGAGGGCTCAGTTCAACTCACTTCCATGGAACAGTTAATATACTGGAAGTCCTTCAACTCACAGGGGCTGCTGCATCTAAGTCAAGGAAGCAGACAGCTGAGTCTTCCATAGAGCAATGCAGGCAGTATGGCCACAGGCAGCAAACAGCAGGGCAGATCACCAACAGTCAGCAAGACAGGATCCAACAGTCCTAAGCTCAAGCGATGTATACACCAGCAGCATGGCAAAGCAGGTCTCACAGAAACCTCAAAGTCTAGTGACACGATTCATGGGTTGGCGGTCCCACAAGTAGTGTAGCTCACAAGTTGAGGCAGAGAATTAGCAGCCACACACTGGTCCGGTCGCCAGAGAGCAAGAGAGAGAGTGGCAGAGCTTGCCAAGCAGTTTATCTCTTTGCCCTCCAAACAAACTACGGCCTTATTAATCTCTCATGTTCCTATTGGCCAGATTGGCACAATAAACCTACCTATCACACAAGGTTCACGGAAGGCATTTGTGAAAAGCAAAGCTCCATCAGTGGAAAGAGAACTAACTGAAATATTTCAACAAGCTGATGCAACACTAGTATCACTCACTATTCTATAACAAGAAATATGAAAGACTCCTAGCCAGCTGAATGAAACAGTCATATTTGGGCCCACTCTCAAGAAGTGATACCCAACAGAATGTGAAAATTATTGAACAATATCAAGATCACATGCAAACAAAATTTTGTTGACGATCATTCAAAAATGGCTGTAGCATTACATTGGCAAGGAACTAACAGAAACTCAATCTGGATTTAGAAGAAGAGATGGAGTGAGGGATATCATGCTGACATCAGATGATGAGAGCAGAGAATTCCAGAAATATGGTCACTTGTGTTTTACTGACTATGCAAAGGCATTTGACTGTGTGGGTTATAACAAATATGGGCAACACTGAGACGAAGGGGAATTTCAGAACACTTCATTGTGCTTATGCAGAACATGTACATAGACCAAGAGGCAATTATTCGAAGAGGTTGAGGGAATACTGCATGGTTTAGAATCAGGAAAGGTGTGTGTTAAGGATGTATTCAGTCGTTGTGCTTGTTCAATCTGTATGCAGAGCAAATAATTCCAGAAGTTGGACTCTAGCAAAAAGAACAAACTTCAGGCTTGAAAGGCGGCTTATTTTTAAAGAGAGTTTTATTGGCACTTCATCCACATATCATACAATTCAATCGTTCAATCTTATCGAAAAGAGTTATTCAATAATTACCAAAGTTATAAAAAAATTTTTGGAAAGAAAGCTTATTGGTCTGTGATAGGCAAATGATACACCCTTGCTTAGTGAAAGTAAAAAAACCCTCAAAAGCACCCAGATCGCTGCTGAGCCCATTCTGCCTCCTGCAGCCCCGCAGGCAGAGCAACTGCCCCGCTAGGTTTCTGAGGTTGTAAACCTTTACAGGAGCAAAAGGCCTCCCATGAGCAACGGGTGGTTTTGGACTGCAGACCTTATAGTTAGCAGCCCAGTGAGTAACCCGCTATGCCAGCTGGGCTCTGTTGCTGAAAGTCTTGCTTAAAGCACTTCCTGATGAAAATAAAAGACTGTAATCTTTGGAACAGTTTGAAATCCATTGTAAAGAAAACAAAATTCTGTCCAACTGGACCAATAGACAATATCAGGGTAAACAGAAAAAAGAATGAAATTTTCAAGGATTTCATTTTACTTTGACCCACAATCAACACTTCATGGAATCAATCAATGTATCCGTCAAGCAATCAAAAGACATTTGCACTGGGTCAATCTGCTTTATAAGACCTTTTTAAAATGCTGAAGAGCAAGGATGTTACTTTGAGGACTAACGTGCACCTGACCCAAGTCAGTATTTTCACTCACCTCAGATACATGTGAAAGCTTCACATGAATAAAGAAGACCGGAAACAAATTGATGCAGTTGAATTATAGCATTGGTTAAGAATATTTAAAGAACCATGGATTACCAAAAGAACAACAGACCTGTCTTGAAAGACGTACAACTAGAACATTTCTTGGAAGTGTGGACGGCAAAAATCCATCACATGTGTTTTGAACATGTTATGCAGAGAGACCAGTCCCTGGAAAACGACATCAAGTCTGGTAGAGAGCAGTGTAAAAGAGGATGACCTTGAAGGAGACAGACTGATACAGTGGCTGCAACAGCAGCTCAAACAGAGCAGCAATGTTAAGAGTAGCCCAGGATCGGGCAGTGTTTTGTCTTGTAGAATATGAAGTCACTATGAGTCAAAATATTGTTGCAAAACAGAAACATTTTGTATAATCAATAAACATTGAATTTGGTGTCTTTAGCATATATAATGTCAAGCAACTGTGTTCCACGCAACTGTCAATAAAGACAAAACTCATCTGATGTTTAAACGAGAAGCTTTTCATGTTAGATAAATATTAATATTCCATTTTTAGATAACATATTAAATTATGACCCATGTTCATATTATGTTAAATGCATGCTACATGATATCCCTGTGCATGCCAAATGCATGATACATTTATAAATTATTATTTACAAAGCTCAGAACATAACTGTACATAAATGCTAGGTAGTTAAAAGTCACTTGAGTAAATTCATTGCAATAGCAGACTTATTCATATGTCCTGGTAAACAACCAATGGGGATTTAAGTCCCAGGGAGAGAACTTGAATCCCCGTTGGTTGTTTACCATGACCTATGGCAAAGAGCATCCCTGACTCTCCTGGCTGGAACTCCTGGATCACCAAGATGTACACAAGGCTGGACAAGATGGTTTTCTCAAAATGGATCAGAGACCTGTTAATCTATAAATATAATTGGCCCTTGCCCAATAGCCATTCCTGTTGGGTCCAGTTGCATATTTGGTGAATGTAGCAAGAGTTAGATTTGACAGCCCACCTTCAGCACTTGTTAGAGAGAAATCGTATACTCCCAAGTAACTGAATGAGATAATGAGTTTAAATTACACAGGCGATGAAGTTGATGAAAGTTTTGGAGTGGTAGTGATCTCATGGCTTAAACAACCTTGAGTATGAGTGTCCTTGTGACCCTGTATGAACTTGATTTTCAACCAGCATATTCTCAGGCACTGGAGCTGTTACCAGTTTTAGTGAGCACTCTGCTGGTCCCCTTCCACTGTAGCACTCACCTTTCCTAGTGTCCTAGCTGCTTGGCATTTATGGGTCTTTGCTGTGGGCAACCAGCATCGCCGTTTTGTTAATGCCTTACTGTGCTTACCTTGAGTATTAGGTAACCCAGACCTGTCATAAGCCAGGCCCCAAGCGGCCCAGCCTCACTCTTCGTTCACATTTCAGATTATTGCCTGCTTTCGTCATTCCTGCCCTCTTTTATTATAGCTTCTAGCACAAATGCTTTATAATTATACATTTTCTTATTAGTTACCTTTGCTAGTAGGATGGTGCCTAGTTCAATCCCGGTATAATGAGAAGGCTACATCAGCAGTTTTCAAGTTGGATTACTATAGAGCTAAACTTTAACTGAGAAATGCTGGTGGTGCAGTGGTTAAGCACTGGACTGCTAAAACTTGAAGCTTTCCCTACACCAGACATGCACTCTGTGGGAGAAGGATGTAATAGTCTACTTCCATAAGGATTCCTTGGGGGAAGGTCTACTCTGGCCTATAGGTTTGTGATGAGTCAGAATCCACTCAGTGGCCAGGAAAACTGTCATTAGGCAGCCCTGGTGGTGCAAATGTTTAAGGGCTTGGGTAATAATAAATGCTCGGGGCTGGTGATCACCGGCTGAAAGGTAGCAGGCATGGGTACTCTATGGAGAACGTTTCCACACGGACACACCTGAGATCACCAGGGGTCAGAATTGACTCAGTGGCAACTGGGGGAGGAAGTAATGGAAAAGAATGAATGAATGTGAAATGAAAAGCTTAATGTTGGATTTCCATAAATAAGATCTTATGTCTTCAAATGTACCATATTGACTAGAGCAGTGGTTCTCAACCTTCCTCATGCCATGACCCTTTAATACAGTTCCTCATGTTGTGGTGACCGCCAGCCATAAAATTATTTTCGTTGCTACTTCATCACTGTTATTTTGCTGCTGTTATGGATCATAATGTAAATATCTAATATGCAGGATGTATTTTATTGCTACAAATTGAACAGAATTAAAGTATAGTGATTAATCACAAGAACTATGTAATTATATATTGTGAAATATTTATTTCTAATGACAAATAAATGAAATTTTGTCTTGAAGCTGGGGTAGCCTAGGTAACAGTCTTTACGCTGGGTACTCATATGTGGGCATATCTGCATGTGGGCGGACCTGCCTGGAGACGGATAGAGGAGCAGTATCTCCATTCCGAAGTAAGTGTTTTCCAATGGTCTTAGGCCACCCCTGTGAAAGGGTCGTTCGACCCCCAATGGGGCCACGACCCACAGGTTGAGAACCGCTGGACTAAAGCAATCCTGTGTCTTACCGAGTTGAAAAGGGAACTCTATTGTCAATTGCCTGAGAAACTGAAAAGGTCCCCCCTTTGAGGTAATGTTTCTGAAGATGCAGGTTCTGCGTAGTTAAATAAGTCAAAGTTATCTAAAGAGTTGATGAATGAAAGCAGGAGGGGTATTAACAACTAAGAAGGTTTCTGTTGTAATCCCTAAGACTGAAATTACTTCTGAAGGGGAGGTATCGCACTGGGTGGGTTGAAGGGGCAGAGCCAAGAGTGAGAGCAGGAGCCCTGTCGGGGCAGTGGTTCATTACTGGATCGAACCCAAAGGTTCCCAGGTTTAACCCACTCCATGGTTCGGCACTCCATGGAGAGAAAGACCAGCAAACTGCTCCCATGAAAAAAGGGTGTTGAAATCAACTTCATAACAATGGGTGGTTTTTAGGAGTTGAAAGTGACGAGGGCACCAAACAACAGCTGTTTGAAAGAGGGAGACTGGATCAGAAGAGCCATTTTGTTCACCCTCACATGCATCAGACCGCAAGGTCAGTGGTTCAAACTCACCAACTGTTCCTCGGGAGAAAGATGAGCTTCTTGGCTCCCATAAAGATGGACAGCCCTGAAAACCCTATACAGAGTCACTATGAGTCAGAATCAACTTGATGGCAGTGGTTTGCTTTTGCTTTTGTCATACTTCAAAGTACTCCAGCATTGAATTCAACATGCCGGCCTTATATCTACTGTGCTAATAAATGCTTTTGGAAGACTTCAAACCAAACAAGTCCCCAAGCTGGTTTGACAGCAGAGAATGCCAGAAATATGTTTGCTTGTGTTTTACTGACTAGGCCAAGCATTAGCCTGTGGGGGTCATACCTAACTCTGGGCAGCCTTGAGAAGAATGGGATGCCAGGACGTTGCGTTGTGCTCCTGTGGAACGCGTGGCAGTTGTTTAACCAGAACAAGGGACTACTTCATGGTTTAAAATCAGGAAAGGTGTGCACCAGGGTTGCATCTTCTCTCTATCCTTTTTCAATCTGTATGCTGAGCAAAGCATCAGAGAAGCTGAATTCCATGAAGAAGAATGCTGTGTCGGGATTGGAGGAAGGCTTATTAACAACCTGCACTATGTGGATGACGTGCTTGCGGAAAGTGACTTGAAGCACTTGCTGATGAAGATCAAGGACTGCAGCCTTCAGCATGGATTACGACCCAATGTGAAGAAGCTCAAAATCATCACAGCTAGGTCAATAGGTAACATCGTGATAAATGGAGAAAAAGTTGAAGCTGTCAAGGATTTTTGTTTTGCTTGGCTCCACAATCAATGCTCAAGGAAGTAGCAGTCAAGAGACCAAATGATGTGTTGCTTTGGGCAAATTGGCAGCACAAGACTTCTTGAAAGTGTTGAAAATCAAGGAGGTTACTTTGAGGACTAAAGTATGCTTGACCCAAGCCTTAGTATTTTCAATTACTTCATATGCACGTGAAAGTTGGACATTGAATAAGCAAAATCAAAAAAGAATTGATGTACTTGAATTGTGGTGCTGGAGAAGAATATTGAAGTACTATGGGCTGCCAAAAGGACAAACAAATGTGTCTTGGAAGAAGTATGGCCAGAGTGCTCCTTAAGAGGCCAAGATGGTGAGATTTTGCCTTACATATTTTGGACATGTTGTCAGGAGAGACTAGTCCCTGGAAAAGGACATCATGCTTAGTAAAGTAGAGGGAACGGGAAAAAGTAGAAGACTCTCAAGAGAGGATTGACACAGTGAATGCAACAATGGGTTCAGGTAACATCTACGACAATTGTGAGGATGGTGCTGGACTGGGCAGTCTTTTGTTCTGTTCTGCCCAAGTTTTCATGGGTTAGAACCGACTCAATGGCAGAACTGACTTGAAAAACAACAACAGTTCAAAAGATTTGGAGATTGATGAATACACCTGTAGCTATAATTCCATTTTGGAAGGCCTTATTGGCCAAGGAACAAAATGAGATGAAGATTTGACCTTAGTAGAGTGTGAATTGGGCTACATTCTTGGTTTATTGGGTCTTGGTTACTGTTACTTATAATGATTATAAGGACGAATATGCTACAGCTTAGAGGAGAAAGCTGTTTCTGGAGTGGCCTGGGGAAAAAAGCTTGGCTGATTAAGATTAGTAGGAGGCCAATGTCTCTTGGAAACATCCTATCAGAGGTCCCAGGTCATACGTGCATAAATAAGATACAGTCCAAGAGTGGAGAATAGATTATTATATTTGGGTGAATGTTACATGTTAATTTGTACCACTGATACTCAGTCTATCACTAAATGACTTTACCCTGCATTGGGTCTGGTAAAAAGGTGGGGGAAGGAAGATACTGAGAGGATTCCCCTGTGAGTAATTGTAAACAGGATTCCCAAACATGCCATCTTCCTGTGTATAAAATGAGCCAGTAAGAAGCAAGAGCTGAAATCTCATCACTAGCAAGAGCTAGCAGAGAAACTTGTCTTCTACCCCCAGCATCTGGCTTATACCTGCCTGAACTTCAGATTTTACAGCACCCACACCTCGTGAAATATTTCCTAAAATTTCAAGAGTTTCTGTGAAACACTGCAGCGATTTCACAGAATTCAGAAATGTGAGTGGAGGAGACTAACATCTTGGAAGAGTTGGATTTGGGGATATTATACTCACCCAAATATAATAATCTATTCTCCATTCTTGGACTGTATCTTATTTATGCACATATGACCTGGGGCCTCTGATAGGATGTTTCCAAGAGGCATTGGCCTCCTACTAATCTTAATCAGCCAAGCTTTTTCCCAGGCCACTCCAGAAACAGCTTTCTCCTCTGAGCGGTAGCCTATTCGTCCTTATAATCATTACAAGCAGCAGTAAGCAAGACAACCATTAAACCAAGAATGTGGCCCAATTCACACTCTCTATTAAGGTCAGATCTTCATCTCACTTTATTCTTATTCCTTGGCCAATAAGGCCTTCCAAAATGGAATTATAGCTAAAGGTGAATGAAATCCAGAATCATAATATATCACATAAGAGATTATGGCTAGAAGGGCCATATTAATTGAGTAGAACTTACTTCATTAAGAAACCTTTTTTGGAAAAAAAACACAACAAAACCAAAACAACTTTCTTTTTGGTTGAATTTGATGGTTAATTTTCACTAAATGAACCTTCTGAGTGAAGATAAAGGAAAAAATTTATGTTTTTCTTTATGCTTCAACTTCATACCCTGAGATATATTTATTGTCATCTTTGGCTTTTCTTATGCAAGGGAAGTGGCCTGCTAATCTAGTAGTATACCTTAAATGCCATGAAGAGGCACCCTCTCAGACACTGTGTTAGTCTGGGTACTTTAGAGAAACAAATCCACAGAAACAGAGACCGTTTTAGATAAAGGTTAAGTGCACATCAAGAAAACATCCCAACCCAGTGTTGCCCAAGCCCACAAGTCCAACATTAACCCATATGTCCAACACCATTCCACAAAGTCCTCCTCCATCTCACAAAACACACGCAATGATGCCGACTGCAGGAGGAAAGCCGATTCAGTGAATGTGTAAACATCTCAGCACTGGCAGAACTCTCCACACGGGTGCTCCAGCACCCAGGGCTGCCTCGGAGTAGGTCCATGTGGCTTCTCCTCAGGGATGTCTTGCAGAAAGTGAGCCTCGCCAGCTGAAGCAGGGATCTGGCTAAGGCAGCTGCACCCTGGTTCGACCATCAGAGAGCAAGAGACCCGAGAACCAGAAAGGCGAGGCTCACTAAGTCATTTATCCCTCTGCACTTCAATTCAACCCACATGTGTTTATCGGCCAGGTTGGCACAATAAACTAACTACCTCAGACACTGATGAGGAAACTGAGGCCCAGAGAGGATGAGAGACTACTAATACAACAGAGGCGAGAGAGCACCTAGACTCCTGGGCTCTTTCTCTAGTCTCTCATTTTGGCCTTTAGTCTTTCAGCACTTTGTCTGATCAGCATGTGGAATGGCATGTCCTGATCTGACTTAGAACTCATCATTCTTAAGGCAATGAGTTCTTTTAAAATAGTTGAATCTTATTTGGAATTAATGTTTGAGCAATATGAATGTGGGTAACTCAGTTTTTGTTTCTGCTCAGTAAAATGCTAAGAAACGGCTGTAAAACGATGAAGGGAGCGTTGACAGAGGCTCAACTATCTCGGAAGTCCATCTCAAAAGAGGCGTTCCAAGACTTCAAGACCAATATTCAACTGCATAAGTGCAGTGACTCTCACTTTCCTTTAGGTTTTGTAATGCCATTGGTATTATCATTATGGTTTACCATCAAGTACAAGCTAAATTACCTTAGGATGGTTGACAGGGTCAAACTTTGGGTATGTCCTAGCTTTGTCTTCAAGAAGCTAAGGAATTTGGGGGTTTCTTCATTAGAAGATGAATTGGGGGTTATTCTTTTGATCCATATCAGCATAAAATGCAAACCAAACTACTGCTGTCGAGTTAATTCTGATGGTTAGTGACCGTATAGAGTAGAGCTGCTCCCTAGCTCTCTATAAATAAAGACTGTAAGTCTTTGCAGGAGAAGACAGTCTCCTCTTGGTCTCGTACCGTGGCTGGTGGGTTTGAAGTACTGACCTTGCTATTAGCAGGCCATACATCAACCGCTACAGCTACATCTCATTAATTGAAGCAGACACAGCTCATGAGTCTTTCCACCAAAAAACATTTCCCCTTTGAATTTGTGTGGAGCCATTGGAGAGCAGATATTAGTCCATGAAACAGAATCCTAGATCTTTTTCAGGTGATTGCGAAAGCATATACATACACACGAATTTCTTGTGTGACCTTGTATTGTGTGTGTGTATGTGTGTGTGTGTGAGAGAGAGAGAGAGAGAGAAGACCCCATGCTCGGTTTTGCACAAAAGAACTAGACCAGGCATCTTCAAACTACGGCCCGCGGGCCATATGTGGCCCATCGAGGACATTTATGCGGGCTGCCGGGTGTTTTTGCCCCATTTGGTTTTTCACTTCAAAATAAGATATGTGCAGTGTGCATAGGAATTTGTTCATAGTGTTTTTTTAAACTATAGTCTGGCCCTCCAACGGGTCTGAGGGACAGTGAACTGGCCCCCTGTTTAAAAAGTTTGTGGATCCCTGAACTAGACACTCCTATTTGGTCAATTGCCATGACAAATCCTGGCTTATTCCTATGACATGCAGCTCTTGCTTCTGAAGCACCTCTGTTGCTATTAGGCTCCATCAGCCCAGAGTGACCTCATGCACAGCAGAACGGAACACGGCCCGTCCTGGGCCATCCTCACCCTTGTTCCTGTGCTTGAGCCCATTGGGGTAGCACGGTGTCAATGATCTCCTCTACTTGACCCAGCACGATGTCCTCCTCCAAGGACTAGTCCCTCCTGACATGACAAAGCCACATATTAAAATGAAACGTGCAAAGACCCAGATCGGAAAACCCGAAGGGAAGACTACACTCAGGATATATGATACTGAAAGATCTCAAGAAAAAAATTCAGGCCTCGAGCTGCAACATTGAAAGATTCTATGGTCAAAATACTGAACGATGCAGGAAGCATCGAGAGAAGATGGAATGAGTACACAGCGTCCGTCACTGCACGGAAAGGAATTAGTCCCTCCAGCATTTCAGGAGGCAGTTGACGAGCAAGAACCAATGGTGCTGAAGGAAGAAGGTCACACTGCACTGAAGCACTTCTAGCTGGACTCAAACTTCCAATCTTTTGGTGAACGACCCAGTAGGTTAACTGAGAAGGTTGACTGCCCAGATCATTCAGAGACATGCATTGTGATATACTTCCCGGGTTGTACAGCGCCTTCAGTAAGCAACAGCTATTTTAACTGACTGGAATGAAAATGGCAGTGATGGGCTGACACTTTGCAGTAGCCCCTGTCTTTAAAAAGACAGGCAGGAAAGGCGAGCACTCCAGGAAAAGAGAACGGTTTATGTGGCGGCAGGGAGGTGTTGAGTGAGTGCCAAGTGCTGGGAGCAGCAAGTGGTGGAGACCAGACTGGGCATGTCTGGCTGGGCAAGTTCATAAAGGGCATTGGCAATGTCAGGGAGGAGCAAGTCAAGATTTTTAAGCAGAGAAGTGACATGATCAGAGTATTTTTAGAAAGATAACCCTGACGCGCTGCATCTTCTGGCTGTGGCTGCTTGCTGCCTTTGATGATTCACGAAGTGGCTCGTTGTCAGACCAACGGCGACAGCCAGAGGATACAAGATATTGAAGATGTACAGTTTATTCATGATGCATTTTTTGAGATGTTGCCAAAGAGTCTTGTTAAAATCTTCTGTCATGTGTATGTATCTGTTATCTAGCTACAGGAGCGATTTGTGTTAAAAGTGCAGCGTGCTCTGCCCGTACGGCTGTTCCATAATCATCTTGCTGATCAATAGACCGCCCCTTCTCTCCTTGTCTGTGACTGTAACTGAAAAACGAATCCCTTAGGATGATCAGCCACAGTCACATCTCTTTATTCTTTACTTTATTGCCCACCCTGACTCTCTGCTTTGCACTGACATTTGGGCATCTTCACATTTATTCCACAGGAATGTCTACTATGGCTCAATGGGTTAACCGCTGGGCTGCTAACCACCAGGTGGGCAGTTCAAATCTATCAGCTGCTCCATGGGAGAAAGACAGAGTCTGTCTGCTCCCACAAATCTCCAAAGTTTTCAAAATCATACAGAGCAGTTCTACCCTGTCCTTCAGGGCCATTGTGAGTGGACATCGACATTATGGCCACGGTTTTCATTTCATTTATTCCAAACATCTTTTAAACTGGAAAAAAAATATCTGACAAAGAAATGGGAGTTGTTTTCTTTTGATTTTTTAACAACACCACAAACCGAACCCCAACCCCATCAAGATCTCTTATAAAGTATTTTGCTCTCTGGTGCAAAGATAGAAATGGTGTTTTGAAGTTCCTTGGCCTATGAACAAGATTTAAAAAGGCTTGGGGAATGAAGACAAGCCCCACAGAGAACTAGACCTGGCATCCTTTCCGAAAGAAAAGAATAAAGGGACCCAGGTTTGATGATGTCTTAGATTCTGGGGCCAACCACACTGAAGTGATTATTTGTTTCTTTGGCAGTTGCCACATTTTTTTTTAAAGGACATTGATAGTGGAAAACTTGTTAATGCCACTACTGTTTTCTCATTGATGTCCTTTTTATAGCCCAGGAAGTCCAAATGGCCAAATAAAATCAAGCATGCATACACTCAGACACTTTCTTTTTACTTTGAAACTCGGAGCCATACACTCACATTTCAGTAAAACACCCTAATATCAACCTGAGCTAAATATCTTTGGCCTCCAGGTGGCAACCCTCCGAGTTCCTGCTGAAGCTCCTGTTCAAGTTCAGCCCGGGCACCTGTAGCCCCACTCACGCCCTTCCTGTTAGGTTTGGAAGCAGATGGTTACCTTTCCTTCCAATGCAAGCTCTTAATCCACCTGCAGTGCAAACAGCGGGCATCTAAGAGGTTCCAGGGCTGGCTGCCTTTCAGGAGCCATGCCCAGTCTGGGAGGAGGCTGGGCAGTCTCCCCGAGAGTTTAGCTTCATCTCAGCTCCTTGGCTGTGTCATGAGCATTTGAGGGCTAAGCAGGACGTAGTGCGGATAGCAGGGACTCTCTAGCCAGTTTACCTTTCATGTTCTCATCTGCAATTTATTTTGAGCAACTTAATTTCACCAAACCAAGATGTCAGGAGTGACTTGCTCAGAAGTTGGGGCAGTGGAGTGAAATGGAACTCTGAATTTCGCACCATGAGCTTTATGATTCATATCCAGGCAGTGTTTTACTCTGAGCTTTATGTAGAGAAAAAAAAAGTGTTTCAATGGAAACCCATGGGTGGGGGGAGGCGGCGGCGGAGCCTGTATACTGTTCCTCTAGATATTTTATTCTGATTCTATGGGAGATGTATTCAAATTCTGTATGCTGTATGTAACTGCTAGGTGTAAACTCTCTGTCCTGTTTGATACAAGTTTTATTGACTACCTCTAACTTACCCCCACCCTCCGAAAAATCCCCAACAATGACAAAAATGAAAAAGTAAAACCGAACAAGATAATATTGTTGCTATCAAGTCAATTCTGACCCGTAGCCCAACCAGGGGACAGAGTAGAACAGCTCTGTGGGTTCCCGTGGCTGCAGTCTTTCAGAGTAGAACAGCTCTGTGGGTTCCGTGGCTGCAGTCTTTCAGTGAGCAGCCTGCCTCACCTCTCGCTCATGAAGTGGCTGGTGGATTTGAAAAGGCCACTCTTTTTTAAAAATCATTTTATTGGGGGCTCATGCAACTCATCATAATCCCTATATACATCCATTGTATAAAGCACATTTGTACATTTGTTACCCTCATCATTCTCAAAACATTTGCTCTCCACATAAGCCCCTGGCATCAGCTCATTTCCCCCATCTTCCCTCCTCCCCCCTCCCTCGCAAACCCTTGATAATTTATAAATTATTATTTTGTCATATCTTACCCTGCCCGACGTCTCCCTACACCCACTTTTCTGTTGTCCGTCCCCCAGGGAGGAGGTCCCATGTAGATCCTTGTAATCGGTTCCCCTCTCTACCCCACCCTCCCTCCACCCTCCCGGTCAAAAGCCCACTCTTGTCTAGCAGCTGGTTGCCTAGCCACTGCGCCACCCGGAGCCTTTCCCTTCTCTAAGTCGCTGAGGGGAAAGCAGCTTTGTCCCCACTGCCAATGGACTCATCTCAACGTTCACAGACCTGTGCTTTTTGTCCTTTTTGAACCAGTCACACGTCTGCTTGGTCCCTTCAGTGCTTGAGTGCAACAAAATGTTTAACGCGTTCATTTTTCTGTATGCATGAGAGTTATGATTTTACTTTTTTTCTAGAAAAGTATAAAACTCCGCTTCCTCAGTTGGGAAAAGGAGATGAGGCCTCCCTCGCTTTCCTCTCCGAGTTTCAGAGATTCAATGAGTTATAACAAACCGGATTGATGTCAGCCCTAAGGACTGAAGATGTGTTGTAGCTGCTTTGGTGTTCCTGAGCCATAGGAAAGAGAGTCTGCTCATCAAACTGCTCTTTCCTATAAAACACTAGACTAATGGGAGGAACACTGGTGGCACAGTGGTTAAGTGTGATACTTAACTGACAGTTACGTATCAGTGATACATAACTGACAGGTTGGTGGTTTCAAGGTGCTCGGCGATTCTGTGGGAGTAAAAAAACCTAACCATCTGCCATCCTTGAGAGACTCGGGGAAGTTCTACTCCGTCACATGGTATTGCTAGTCAAAATCAACTCAGTCAACTCAGTACCACTAAACAACAAGGAACCAAGAGGTTGTTGCAGTTAAGTGCCATCCAGTTAGATCCAACTCACAGTGACCACATGTACAACGAAGAACACCTTGCCTGGTCATAGCTAGCCTCACAACTATTATGTTTGGGCCCATTGTTGTGGTCACTATGGCAATCCATCTCATTGAGAGGTGTGTTAGACAGGGTTCTCTAGATAAACAAAACAAGGACACTTATGATTATATGTAATTATATATTATATATGTATATATACATATATATTAATATAAGCATAAGTGGATATATCTATATATCACGAAGGAATATAACAGCTAATTAGTCCACACAGCAGTACAGAGGGCTAAGTTCAACTCACTTCTGTGGAACAGTTAATAGACTGGAAGTCCTTCAACTCACGAGGGCTGCTGGGTCCAAGGTCAAGGAAAGACAGCTGAGGCTTCCATAGAGCAATACAGGCAGTCCGACACAGGCAGCAAACACCAGCGCAGGTCACCAACAGCCAGCCAGATAACAGGATCCGACAATCTCAAGTTCAAGTGATGTCTACACGTGGTAAAGCAGCTCTCAAAGGAACCTCAAACCCTAGCAACATGGTCCATGGGTTGGGTATCCCACAGGTAGTATAGTTCAAAAATTGAGGCAGAGAACTAGCTAAGACACTAGTCTGGTTACCAGAGAGCAAGAGTGAGAGAGGTGGGGCTTGCTGAGCCATTTATCTCTTTGTCTTCCAATCAAACTATGACCTTATTAATCCCACATGTTCTTATTGGCCAGGTTGGCACAATTAACCAGCCTATCACAAGGAGCATTTTTTTGCTCACCCTCTATTTTACCAAGCAAGATATCCTTTACCTTGGCCTCACCTGATAACATGTCTAAAGTACATGAGGCAAGGTCTCACCATCCTTGCTTCGAAGGAGCATTCTGGCTACACTTCCTCCAAGACAGATTTGTGTGTTCCTCTCGCATCCCCCGGTACTTTGACCATGCTTACCAACACCATCACTCAAATGCTTCCTCTCTTCTCTGGTTTTCCTTATTCAAGACTAACAGGAGGCATTGCTGTTATTTTTAGGCATTATCTGCAGCATACGAGCTAGCAACCTCTGACCTCCCTTGAACGTGGGCGTCTTAGAAGAGGCTGAGGCGATGAGATGCTGAAGAGCGTCTGGGATCAGGACCCTGGTTTCCCATGCTCGTGAAAAGGCTGCCTGTGAAAGAGAAGGGTAAAAGAAGGCACTAGGAGCTCCCTCTTCCTATCAGGGCACTTTGCCACCAGAGATGCAGAGGTTAAAAGTGGTTTCTCCACACACATACCCGCTAGCTTGCCTTACACCCAGTGACTCAGCACTTTCTGGCTCTGCCTGTGCTTGCTGAGTGGGGAGGGTAGGCAGAGGAGGAGAGCAGAATTTCTGGCTTGCAAACCCTTCCAATGAGTATAATGATTTGTCAGAACACTTAAAGATGGCCAACGCTTGTTGCTGGATCTGTACCCTCTGTATTACATCTAAAATACTTATTTCCCTTCCAAAGAATTATGGCCTGAAACTTTAAAATAAGAGCCCCGGCCTCAAACTTGAAGTCACTGTAAGAAGATTGGTTCCAGAATTCTTAGTTTCCCTTTTCCAGTCATCACCCACTTGTGACCTCACAATAATCACGCACATGACACATTTCTTCATCAATCATTACTCACTCTAGGTTCAAAAGAAGATGAATTCCCATTGCTTAGTGAGCATCTACACTGATCTCCCCATTAAATGCAGTAGAAGGATGAATAGTGACCCCTACGATACATACCAGCTTCTAATTCTTGAAAAATGTAAATATTATTGTACAGAGACCAAGAGTCTTTGCCAATGTGGCTAAGTTAAGCATCTTGAGATGGGAAGACTATCCTGGATTTATTTCACGGTTGTGAGGCAATACTGACACATTTTAACTCTATTGGTTAGAGTCCAATTGCCTTTGTCCGTTACCAAGACTGTAACTCTTTCCAGGAGTAGAAAGCCTCGTCTTTCTCACTGAGTGGTTGGTGATTTCGAACAGGTGACCTTGTGGTCAGTAGCCCAAGCATAATCACCTGGATTCATTAGGAGAGGACTTATAGGCAATCACAAGTATCTTTCTTTTTTTCTTTTAATCAATTTATTGAGGCTCATACAATTCATCACAATACATAGATCAATTGTGTAAAGCACATCTATACATTTGTTGCCCTCATTATTGCCAAAATTCGCTTTCCTCTTGGGTTCCCGGAATCGGCTCATTTTCCTTTTCCCCCCTCCCCCTCCCTTCCTCTCCCCTCCCCCCCATGTACCCTTGATAATTTATAAATTATTATTGTATCTTATATTACACTGCCCGGCGCACAAGTATCTTTCTAAGGGAAAGAAAGGAGAGGATTTGACGTAGAAAGGAGAGGAGAAGGCAGCATGCCATAGGGGCAAAGATTGACGTGAGGTAACCATTAGCCAAGAAAGACCAACAGCTGACAGAAGCTGAGAAAAGCAAGGAAGGAACTGTCTCCCCTAGAGCCTCCAGATGGAGGTTATAGGCCAAGAACATTGATTTTGGACATCTGACCATCAGAATTTTAAGAGAATAAATGTCTTCAGCTTATTTCAGCATGCAGAGGATACTAATACTAATACTTGCAACAATAAAAACAAAAAGAACCCAAACTCTCTTGTAGAATAGCAGCAGCAGCAGCAACAATAATAATAATAATCAAAAGCATTGCCAACATATTTTTCTACATTTCTATACACAAAATGAACTAAAGCTCAACGTTTAAAACTTTGCTCACCCCACCCAGGTGATAAACTCAGAAGTTTACATTTGAATTTGAGTCACTCTGTCTCCATAATGGTGTTATTTTTTTTAAAAGGAAGAATAAGATCACTTAGGTAGAAAAACTTTTGTTAAACTTTATTTTTAAGTAGGAGTTTCCAATCAGATCAGGAGCCCTAGTGGCATGGTGGTTACACATGGGGCTGCTAACTGTGACGTCAGCAGTTCAAAACCATGAGCTGCTCCTTGAGCGAAAGATGAGGCTTTCTACTCCAGTAAAGTTAGCCTCAATGATCGATCAGTGGATGCAGGAGGGAAGAGGGAGCATTAGAGCTGATGTTGACAATGTATATACAACTCTTTTTAGAAGCAGTTCAACTATGGAAGTGTATGGTATGTGAATACTGTATCAAGAAAATTACTAAAACAACAAGTGAGAAACCAAACTTGACCTGTGGTCAAGAGGAAGAGTTTTGTTTTTGTTTTTTCCTTAGGGGGCATTGAGTTCATTTTCGTGGTGGTGGAAACTTAGGAGACAGGTAACAATGATGGTGTATAACACGGTGAGTATAATCGACACCGAGTTATACATTCAGTGAAGTTGTTGAACTGGTGAATGTTTTGTTGTGTAAACTTTTGACAAAATGGAAAAAATATTACAGGAATAACAATGAGTACAGAGGCAAAGAAAATGTTCTAAAATCGATTGTAGTAAAGATTGTGCAACTCTTCTTGATATGGTTGAACTATTGAATTATCTGATATGTGGATGGACTTCCAATAAAACTGTTAAAAACAAAACAAAACAAAAAATAGAGAGAGCAAGAAAACAGATTACAGTCTCAGAAGCCCACAGGGGCAATCCCACCCTGTCCTATAGGGTCGCCAGAAGTCAGAATTGACACCATGACAGTGAGTTTGGGCCTCTAAGTTTTTAATAAGATCACCAGTTTTCAGTAAGGGTAAGAAGTTATCTGTGTTGGTATAAAATTAAGGCAGAATGACATACATAAATGAATATTTGTACTTCACAATATATTCAAATAAAGAATACAAAGGTAATAATAATCTGACTGTTCAGAAGAGTCATGATTTTCATATCTTCTTACTCTAGTTTCTTATTCAGTAAGTTGGATATAAAGCTGAAGCAGGAGTTACAACCTAGGCCATCAGGGTCAAATAAAAAGCAAGTCTCCTTTTAAAAAATTGAGTCATAATTTTTTGAAATATTCTTGATCAACATCTAAAATAAACAGTCTATGATGCTGGAATTTGTGTCAACTTGGCTGGGCCAGGGTTCTCAGTGGTTTGGCAGTTGAGGCCAAGTCATCCCCCATGTGATAATGTAATGTAATGTAATGACTTTTCTGATGGAATCAGCTATAAGCAGTCAAGTAGGTGTAAGATTATAGGGGAAGGCAACTCACTTTCTCAAGTCACAGCCCCCCAATGCACTTGAAAAGAGGTTTCCGCAGGCTGTGACTGGCCTCTTTCCTACAAACATAGATGCGATGGAAAGCTTGCTTGCCTTTCTGCCGGGTCTAGATCCTACATCTGGTTTGTAGACCTCCAATTCTTTGGACTTCAGCCAACAGCCTGCCATAAGTCACCTGCTGATATGGGAGCCACCATCTGACTTGCCAACTTGAACTCATTTGCATGTCAAGCGCTTGATCTGCAGACCTCAAATTCATCCACCACGGCAGTCTATGGTGCTCTTGCTAATCCTGGTTCACCAGCCCTTGGAGACAGATGACTCAGGAGACGCCTCCAGCTTTAACAGCTGACCCAGAGACTGACTCTCGATACCTGGTTTAACTTCCCTAGAGAACCCAGCCCAGCACGCTGTTGAGTTTTTTGTTTAATTATCTTATTGGGGGCTTGTACAATTCTTATCACAGTCCATACATACATCCATTGAGTCAAGCACATATGTACATTTGTTGCCCTCATCAGTCTCAAAACATTTGCCCTCTACTTTAGCCCTTAATATCATTTGCTCATTTCCCCCTTCCCCCTCCCTCACGAACCCTTCATAATTCATAAATATTATAGTTTTGTCATAAGTTACACTGTCTGATGTCTCCCTCTGCCCTCTTCTCTGCTGTCCATCCCCCAGGGAAGGGGCTATACTTAGATTCTTGTAATTGGTTAAGAGTTATTTTTATGGTAAAGTTAGAAATCTTGTATCAGGATAGTCTGTTTTTATTCTTTCTACATCATTCCCTACTGACTGTCACAGAGTAGAACTTCTCCATAGGGTTTGCAGATGACCAGGCATTTCTAGGTAGATTTGGACTGGCAGCCTTTAGGTTAGTAAACCTCCTGAAAACTCACTACCATTGAGTTGCTTTCAGCTTATAGTGACCCTATAGCAACCTTTAGTCATCATTTATAAATTGCTTGTGGCAACCAGGGATGATTGCTAAGTCATGATATTTATTTCATGAGATCATGTTCTTTTATTAATTAAAAAAATCAAATTCTAATATGTTGTTTTATTAAGAGAAATTCCAAACATGACATCAGCCATTTAACAAATATTTATTGAAGAATATATATCTGACAAGAGCTGTTCTAAATGTTAGGCACAAATAAAATACAGAAAGAGCTTTGACTTTATGAAATGGACATTGTTATGAGCTAGGTACAGAAAATAATTACAAGTCAAAACAAAATGACAGAGAATGTCCCAATCAAGATTTCAGTTGATTGCATTTACAGCTCACAGAAGAACAGCCTTCTGAGAGATCCCAGGCTCATGTGCCTGGACTGGTCAATGCCAAATTCCTGACACGAAGAAATCATGAGATAGAAATCAATTATTGTCGACTTTACCTTGAGGTGGAGCGCTGACAATGTTACCTGCAAGGTCAGTAGTTTGAAGCCACCAGCTGCTCCATAGGAGAAAAGGTGGCTTTCTGCTCCAGGAAAGAGTTAGTGATGGAAACCCACAGCGGGCATTCGCCTGTCCTATAGCGTAGTCGCTAAGAACTAGGACCCTCAACTTGAAAAAACTCAACTTTTTGATTTTTATATCTGAGGGTGATCTGTTATTTAGAATTTATAATATTTATTTCATTGCAATAATTCAAGTGTCTTCTTAGCACGCATTGTTTGTGTTCTGGTGCTAAATTTTTAATTGGCTACATGATTATTTTGTTAGACGCTGTGATACAGCTATGGTTGTCGGGTGCTGTTGAATAGATTTTAACTTATAATGACGACATGGAACAGAGTCGAACTACCCTATATGGGTTCCTAAGCCGTATAGGTATGTACACACACACACAAACACATATGAATATATCTTTTAAGTCTGCAATGTGTTTATTGGGATGGCTCCCCATTCTTCTTGATTCTGTCTGAGGGAGCATCGCTTTCCCCCTGCAGGCTGGCAGAGGACAGTGGAGCAGCCAGCCCACAAGAATGACTGCGTGTGCATGGCCAGAGACCAACCCAACAAACTGAACTCCCTGCCTTCCAGGTGATGCCATCTCAGCAACTCTACAGCACAGAGTGGGGCTGCACCCTGGGAGTTCCCCAGACTGTGGCTCTTTGTGGAGCAGAAAGTCCGTTATTTCCCTGCCTCAAAACAGTGGTGATTTTACAGTCTCCTGGGTATTTCACATCCATGAAAGAGCAATCGGGGCTTTTTTGTGCTTCCGCTTCTGGTCTTCTGGAGAGGGATGTAGGAGCTCCTTTGTAAGAGGCCTGCTTATGTTGGGAGCTCATCACCCTTGGAAAAGTCTAGGCTCTAATCTTGATGGGAGCCAATTGCTAGGCCTTTCTTCCTCCAACCTGAGTGGAGTTGAACCACCAACCTTTTGCTTAGTAGATGAGCATAGCACCGTTGCACCACTGAGGCACTGTGACGTAATCAGTTGATCTATGTCTTCCTCCAGGTAGTGCTTTGAAAGCTGTTGTGGGCGTAGTCTCGTGCTTGGAACTGCCTTGATATTTCTGAAGAACGGCTGAGGTTGTTACCAGATGGCACTCTTTCAAAGGCAAGGAAAGGCTTTCAAGAGAATTCTTTTCTGTGCTACTTAATCACTTAAAGACACATGCGAAGGCTGCTTGTTGTCACAGGCACTGGGTTCCAAGAGTTGGTCGGTATCCGTCGCTTTATTTTCCTCAGGTTAAAGCCACTGATTCCCAAAGGGGGCGATATTGTGCCCACTGAGCGGCGCAGGAGCAATCCAAGGGGACCACAAAAGCCGAAAACTACACTTTATCTTGGATTATGGGCCTGAGTACAACAATTTTTAATTGCCAAGGGAGTGGTAATTTTGCTCCCCCTCTAAAAAGGGGATGGTAGGCCAGAGAAGTTTGGGAACTTCTGTGTTAAGCCACTAAAACTATTGATTCAATCGATTTATAGATCACCAATAACTGTTCCTGTTACTACCAAGCTATACACTGATTTGGAACAGTTAAGCACGTGTAACGTAGATGTAATCGGTTGACCCTAACAGATGTGCACCCCAGCATCTGAGGAGGGAAGCACGTATACTAACTGCCTTTTCCTTACAGCATATCCATCCATGGCCATCACGTTCCTCTGACTCAGGGGCCCTCGTAAGACAGAGTAGATTGCCTTACAAGGCTTCCTAGGCTGTGCCCTTATGGAAGCAGTGTCAATGTCAGGTGTTTGGCCACCAACTCTGCATTCTTAGATTTAGACCAGTGGTTCTCAACCTTCCTAATGCCGTGACCCTTTCATACAGTTCCTCATGTGGTGGTGATCCCCAACCATAAATTATTTTCATTGCTACTTCATAACTGTCATTTTGCTACTGTTATGAATCGTCATGTAAATTGTAAGGTGTTTTCTGATGGTCTTAGATGACCCCTATGAAAGGGTCGTTCCACCCCCAAAGGGGTCGCAACCCACCGGTTGAGAACCGCTGATCTATTCAATGAGAAGGAAAGAAAGCTTCACATTCAGATAGCTGAGAGATAGCTAACTCAGGCTGGGAGTTCTTGACGAGGAAAGCAGAACAAAAACCTCTGGGAATTTCCACCGGAATCCAATCCCAGTACCAGGTGCACCGAACAGCTAATCTTCACCCCAAACTTGAGACAAGATGGCTCAGCCACAGCTCATTTTCCATCTTTCAACTGTGTCTACCGATCCAATGTCACCCTTCTTCATGGGCTGTGAAGGCTTTGGTATATTTCCTCTCTGACACAAGTGAACTAACAATCACACACCAGCATTTCTCAGGGGAAGCTGACACTTCCATTGCAGGTGTATCCATCTCAGACCTGTGCTGCTTGTCTGACTCTTCTTTTAACACCGTGCTTGAAGTCGGTTGTTCCTCTACACACTTTGAAGTGTACTTATTTCATTTGGCGGTATCAATGAGAGATCAATGTGCTGAACGCTTTGGGGTGGGTGGCAGCTTGTCTTTTTCTTTCTGTATCAGGTGGCATCATAGAGCTCTAGGATGTAGATACATCACATTGTAAAATCTGATCACTCCAAAGTCTTCACAACCCGACAGGACACACCACTGGAGACGTTCCCTTCTGGTATGATGACCAGCTGCTGACAGAGTGGGTAGAGTGGATTACCATTCGTTTTGACTCCCTGCGTGTCAGAAGGGCGCTGTGGTCAACAGGGTTTTCAGGGACTCCTTCTTCTCTGAAGCTGATTCCCATGTCTTTTGGTGAGTACTTGACTGCTTAGCTACTTGAGCTACTCATGGGCTCTCGGCAACATACAGATGGTAACCACAGAGCATAGTGGCTTTCACACTGTGGTCCTGTCCCACTAGCACCCAGCATCCGGGGACTTGATTAGCTCTCATCCAGACCTACTGATCTCACCCAGACTCTTGGGTGTGTGGCCAGCAAGCTGGGTTTTCACAAGGCTTCCAGGTAATTCTGAATCAGGTTATATTGCTATAGTTTGAGAACCAATGATACAAGAATGTCCTGAACTGGGGGGGAAGCTTCCGAGGAACTTGGGCCTTTAGCGTACAAACTTACAGATGTTGAAATTAAGTAACTCCACTGTTAAAGATCATTTAAACAAAGAACTTGGAATGGGAACTTTCTCTGATAGGGGACTTTGAAAAGAGAGAACTCTCGAACAAGAATCTCAGAATGAGAACTAGAGCGCTTCAGAAAGGTTGTGGGGGAATGTCACTCTCTTTTAATTCCATCTTTTAAATCCTCCTTGCACAGAAAGTCCTCATAGAATTTCCAAATTCTACCATTGAGAGTCCAGAAGACATCTCCCCCGATGTCAGAGGAAATGCTGCTTGTGATGTGCTTTAGTTATACCACCAGAATCCTGAAGAGTCACAAACCTCAGTGAGAGTTAAAGTTTATTGTGCCAACCTGGCCGATAAACACATATGGGGTTAATTGAAGGGTAGCGAGATAAATGGCTCGGCGAGCCTTGCCTTTCTAGTTCTCAGGTCTCTTGCTTTCTGATGGTCAGACCAGGGTGCAGCTGCCAGTTCCCAGCTTCAGCTGGCTAAGGCTCACTTCCTGCAAGACATCCCTAAGAAGCTGCATGGACCTATCCCGGTGCAGCCGCCATGTGGACACCCCAGCCAGCACTGAGATGCTTACACACTGACTCGGCTTTCTTCCTGCAGTTGGCATCATTGTGTGTTTTGTGAGATGGAGGAGGATTTTGTGGATTGGTGTCGGACATATGGGTTAATGATGCTGGACTTGTGGGCTTGGGCAGCACTGGGTTGGGATGTGTTCTTGATGTGCACTTACTCTTTATATAAAACTCTCTTATCCATGAGTTTCTGTGGATTTGTTTCTCTAATGTACCCAGACTAACACACTCAGAATGGAATTAGTGAACATTTATCATGCAGTAAGGCTCGTAATAAATATTCATTCAATTTTAAGGAATTGTGTACTATGAAAAACTCAGCTTTATTGCCTTGAAAATTAAAATGCAATGATCTATTGGCTCACGTGGAGATTGGAGGTACGGAGTTGTAATATGCAGCCTCAGGAGATGTCAAAGGTAACTTACTGACTTTCCTCTGGTGCTATTTGCTTGCATGTTGGCTTCGATACCCAGCGGCTCGTGTTGTACGTGCTCCGTGAATGAAGTCAATCTACTAGGCTCTCATTGCCTTAGGTACCTGGAGAAGGGCATCATGTTTGGTAACATGGAAGGGCAACAAACAGGAAGAAGGCTCTCAACGTGATATACTGACCCAGTGGCTGCAACAATGGGCTCAGGTGGAGGAGCCACTGCAGACCGTGCAGGACTGGGCAGTTCCGCCGTTGTGCACAGGGCTGCTATGGGCTGGAACCAGCTCGATGGCACCTAACAACGGACTCTCATCTTTGAGCTGCAGTTCACTTTCCTAAGAGATTATCATATTCTGAGAATTCATATTACACAAATGAAAACATTTTAGGAAGTTCTTTATTAGGGCCTGTAGGAGCAATGAATTATTTTATGCAGTTTCTGTAACTGTCAACAAACGGCCTTTTTCCTGATGTGTCTGGGTAAAGTGAGAAAAGACGCCTATCAGATTCACCGGGGAGGAATTGTTTGTTGGCTACATTTTCATTGACATCCTGTTGGATATAAAACGAGCCCTCTGAGAAGCAGGAGAGGAACCTCACTGTCAGCAAGTGCCAGGACTGGAGCATGTCCTCTGGAGCCCACGATACCAGCAGAGTGAACCTTCTAGATCCTGAGGACAGCTGTGACATTGGAGCAACAGCAGAATCAGGAATGAGTGGTGGGTCTAACAGTCAACAGAGCAAAGTGAATGCTTTGGGGCAGGAGGCTGGACTGTGGAGCAGGGTGCCTCTGGGCATTTATTGGGAGAGTGGGCTTGCTGATTCATGGAGGTGGTGTGGAGGGCCTTCAGGTTGAGGCTTACCGGAGTGGAGTGCTTCTGGCACTAAAGTTGGGCGCCTGTCTTCTGGTGGAGGCTTACAGTGGAGTGGCATTCCCTTTAGGCATTACGTTCCTGGTGAGAACTAAAGATGGAATGCTGTGTAGAATGGCGGTGTGCATCCTGCCTTGCCATAGCCAAGGCTCTGACCAGCTGAACACCACTGTGAGGTCAAGGTGGTCACCTGAAGACCACGGGCTAGCAGCCCTGACGGTATCATGGTTAAGAACTGGGCCATTCGAACCCACCTACTGGCTATTGCTATCTGGGCAAAAGATGTGAGCTCTGCTTCCACAAAGACTATGACTTAGAAAATGCCCTGGGCAGAACTAGGTGGTCACTTGGAATACTCGGTATCGAAAATGGATGCTGTGGTATCAAACAACAAAAAGAAGCAGAAACCGGATATCAACAGAGGGTTTAAAAAGAAAAGCATTAAGGAAGTTTTAATAGAATATTCCACACTGATTCTTTAATAGTTTTAATAGTGTCATAATTTTTAGAAACATTCTGATACAATAAAGAACAGATACTAAAATACATTCCTTTTTTCAAACAGAGATTTGCTTTACCAAGGAAGACATTCTGTGAAGCTCCAAGGATAAGCCATCCAACACGATTAACAGGCAATAATGTTCCCATCTAGTTAATGGAAAGTTTCAGGCAGGCTCTGGAAAAAGACCTGGCCTCGCCATGGTTTGGTTGTGGAGAGCTGCGAGAACATAGGGGATGAATGGGACTGAAAAGTTTGAGCACACAATTAGGAATGCAGTAAAATACAAACTAAATGGTCTTGAAAGCAACCAAACTCAGGCAATCTCAGCAGATTCGCCCTACATAAGCGGAAAAGGAGAAACAAAATTTCTAAGGAAATTGGGGGACAAATATTTGCTCCTTAAGGCACTAGAAGGGTTGCACGTTAGTGATCAGAAATATGCTGGCATATAAACAACAGATCTGGAAATTACCCGATTGAAAACGTATCCTTACACATTATTCCTCCAATGGTGCGGTAAGGGGTGTTCAGTATTAAACAGAGACAAAGCAAATGAAGGAGGTTTGAAAAGCAGAAGTCTGAGAAAAAATGGAAGAGATGGATTGACAGGCATAAAGAAAAAGCTACTATTAACAGCTGTCACCTATAAAAACGATCATTATACAATGGAGATCATTTAGATTTGACTTCTATTTTGCAGAGAAAAAAGGATTAGCTGCAGCAGGATTTGGTTCGACTAGAACAATACTCTGAAAGCGACTGCTGCTCAACAGTGGAAGAGGATGCCAAGTCACAGTGCAGGGCCTTTGCTCTGCAAACAGAAGACATGCAAGCCCTGCCTGGCTGTCTCTGAGGTGGGGGAGGATGGGAGGCAGCAACTTTGGGCTGTGCTAAGCTCTCAGATTCAGTTTTTCCACTACTTCCTGGAGTTGTTACCATCTGTCCTAGGAAGTCAGAGGCAACAGCACAGCTCTACGGTGAGCCTTGACATTCTCTTGGAGTTATCAATTACTCACAGTGCCTTCCTTCAGCTGCAGGAAGGCTTGCAGCGGCCCATATTAACTCTGCTACTTTATAGGCATTCCTGTGACTCAGGTACAAGGAGATTCTTATAAGCATACCTTTTATTAAAAACATGGCTAACTGTCCCCACTGTACAGAAATAGTATTGAAGATCATACAATTACAGTAGGCAAGCTTAAAAATGCACTGCTGATATTGTACTGTTTTTTAAAAAATTGATAAGACAGCAATAAAAATTACGAATAGCACATTATTATGGGGTTCTGTCCAGCAAAATTTGAGTAAAGTTAAAAGATGAACACAAGGGAGGCAAGCATTCATTAGAACAATCAACCATTTTGCCCATGGACAAAATTGAGAGGGTAGGAAGTATAAGAAAAAAAGGTGTGATGAAAACTGAAAACACAGGGTAGAAGTGGGATGATTAATGTTACACTGTAAGGACTGTAATTAATGGCACGCAACAAACTGTGTATGAACTGTTGAAAGGAAAATGGATTTGTCCTGTATACCTTCATCCACCCAATACACAATAAAACAAAACAATACCAAAAAGCTCAACCATATGAAACTTTGGAAGAACTAGTAAAAGAGGTCAGGCGAAGATTTAGAAGACAATTTTTTTGTTCATTTCTCAGAGTAGCTTGAGTTGATGTCTAATCTTGTTCTGCTAAATTAAATTTCTATATATTTTGACAAATATTTGGTGATTTTTTTTGCTTAGTAATTGCTATTACATGTGGAATGAGCAATAATATTTAGCTTCTTTTATTGTTTGGTTTATTGTTATCAGTGTGAGATAAAAGGGGCCAATCTCAAAGAAATCCATGGGTCTTTTTGCTAATCCCATACAAAGAGAAAAGTTAAAGCTGCAATATAGAGAGCAAAGGCAACAGAGTTTGAAGAGAGGGGCTTTGGAGATAGATAGATGTATTTTATATAGATCATCCTTTCATTTCTACTATGCTCACCTGGAGTCATTTAACACAGAACAGTTTCCTAGATCCCCAAGCATTGTGAATGTCTTCTTAGGATTGGGGCTATCAATTTTCCTTACTGTTGATTAGTATAACATGCATTTATGTTAGCAAGCAACTATTTATAAGCATGCTAACACAGCAGATCATATAAAAAGGCATGGGAAGCAAACAAAAGTCCTATGCTTGCTGCCAAGAAGTTGTGAGGATTAGATAATTGTTTTGAACAACTGTTTAGAAGAACTGTTACAACTATTTTCAAGAAATAAACACAAACCAACTGCCATCCATCTGGCCCCTTCGGATGTACAGTGACCCTGTAGGACAGAGTTGAACTGCCCTACCGGGTAACCAAGGCTGTGCAGCCTTATGGAAGCAGCTGCCCAGTTTATCTCCTGCAGAGCAGCTAGTGGATCCGAACAGACAGGGGCTTCGCACTACTGACTTTTTGGTTGGCAGTCTTGGGCTTCAACCACTGTGCCACTAGCACTCCTTGAAGAAGTAACAGAGATATCAAATGTGAGACCTCATAGTATAAGCAATTCTGACATTCTTTGTTAAGAAATTTGAAAGGAAAACCATACGTTCGATGGCTCATAACTTACATAAATCCCCCGAATTTTAATTTCCACTAAAATATTTGATACCTTACAGAAATAAATTAAGATCATATACAGTAAGCACATTTCTCTTTGCTTTACAAAATTCAAGCATATCAAATGGTTTTTCCTAAAATTTTTTTCAAGAAAGAATATTTTGGAAACAAAACAAAAACCAAATGTGTGTTTTGTGTCATCATTACGTTTTAACCATGGCCTTCTTAATGTCAGCACGCCATAACTCAGTAATAGAACAGGAGGCCTGGAATCAGGGATCCAAGGTTCCTATGTTTACTTTCAAGTCTCTCAAATTTTTGGAAGCTCAGTTATCTTTAAAAGAGGGGCGACATTAATAATATCCATCTCACAGGCCTGTTGGGAAAATTAAGCAAGTGGATGTACAGGCAAGCTCTTAAAAATATGTAAAGAGCTATAAAAATAATAAGTATATGCAATTTCATATAAAAGAACCCATGCATCTCTCTCAACTGAAGAATAAGCACCAGAAACATGTGTTTGTTTTCTTCAGCTGAATTAAGTCACCCTTTAGACTTAGGTATAGAAAATGCACCTTGACAACTAAGCACCAAAGGCTCTTGGACAGTAAGACCCAGGGCATATTTCTATTACAATGTTCTGGGCAGCTAAAGAGGAGCTATTGCGTCCTGAAGGTTAATTAAAACTCTGGAAGATCAACGACAATAAGAGAAAACACATTTAGATTACACAAAACTGTTAAGGATACAAGCTACTCCGTATAGAAATCTCAAAGTCCATGAATTCTTCACAGAAGAAGAAACACTCTATGATTAACATTTGCAATTATTTCTTGTGTGACCACAGCATTCTCTTGCTCTAAACATCAAATACTATACTCGTCATGGGAAGAAGTTCACCTGGGAGAAAATACTCCCCTCTCATAACTTTAAATACAAGTGGTTAAAAAGGATAGTTACACATGAACAAGGGAAGAGGAAAGACATCAGCTTAATAATAATAAAAACCCTGCCATATTTCCATGTTATAATGGTAAGACTTAAAACTATAAAAATTTGTTATTTACAGATGTGTCAATCTTAAGCCATGTAAAAACTTATTAAAAATGAAGAGTACAGTACGTCGTCGAGTTACAAACATCCGGCTTAAGGATGACTTGTATGTGGCCTCTAAGAATATGTAAATTTGCCTTTACTTTTAATGAGTCAACCCATGGTTAACAAATAGTTCTTCATAGCAATCACTTTCAACTAATGCATATGCAACTTTAAAGCCATTGAAATGGTTTCCAATCTTTTCTTGAAGGGAAGGCAGGCTAAATAAGAACATATGCACCTTTTCAGACTTAGCTACAAATTCTACTTAAAGGCAAATTTATGAATGGATTTCTTAAGAATGGGTTCTTTAAATAACCTGGGGACTTTAACTGCAGACATAGCAGTTTAAATAATGTTTAGATAAAATTATACTTAAAATGCTAATACACTTAGAAATGCTATTCAGAGTTAATAGTTTACACTGGTATGACAATACATAATGAAAATTGGACGTTTCCAATATTTTGATTTTTAATAATAAGATACAGAGAAAAGAAATACTTGCCTACATTATTTGTCAGGAGTTGTATTATAAACTTACTACTCATGGAGTTACAGTCTAAATATACTCAAATAATTAGGCATTAAGGTAATTCATTGTCTATTTAACACATACAAGATACTGGTGACTTATGTGCTAAAGATACTGAAAGGCCCTTCTTAAAATAGGCCTGTATGTGAGGTCATATAAAACTAGATGGGTTTACTTTCTTTGTATCCCAACTCTTTATAAGGCTGATCTGAGCTAAAGAAAGGTACACATGACCTCTCTCTGTTCCCTCACTGCAGCAGATATATCCTTTGGAAGAAAAATAATGTTTTATTAGACAGTGGAACATGAAAAACCTTAGAGATCTATTGAACAAGGCTCCAGAATGACTAGGCCACTGTGCAGTGAGAGGAACAGTGTTTGCTGACATCTACTGGAACAGAGTTTTTCCTTATAGCTTTGCTCTGCAAGCCACGGAAGTGGATGGCTCCATGACAGCCTGGATGAAATCAAGGGCGCGTCAGTCCATGTCGTCCGTCTCCTGCGTGAACAGGTCTGCCAGGTCAGCCACCGTCAAGACGGAGGCCTCCGAGTGCTTCGCCGGTGAGCTCGTGCGACTGCAGGTTTCCCCAGAAGCCAGCGCCAGAAAGAAACCCCAGGAATCCATTAATACGTTTGTAACAACCTAAGTCTGGACACCAGTTTGTTTCTAAGTCTCTGTAACTAGGTCACTGGATATTCCCGGAAGGAAGGAGGTGGATACTATTACTACATTTCATCAAAATAATTTGCAGGCTTGATCATGAAATTTCCCCCGTGGATAATTAATAAAACAAAGAAGGCAAGATCCTGCCAACCACTGTTAATGCTCTCACCTTACAAAAGATTTTCAACAGTTCTTCAAATTACTATTTTATTAAGTTAGCAGTTTAAGATAAAGTTAGCAGGTCAACAACAAAAAGCCATGTTTTCTACTGGGCAAACAATCTCAGTGGAAACCATCCCTTCTAAGTCCACAATGTGCCCCTTGGATCTCTTAGAGCCACACCGAGCTCCCAGGATGTAGGGACACATTGGGCTATATTTTTCACAAAGGCTTTAAAGAAACAAAAGAATACTAACAGCAAATTTAGAAGTTTATGGCTCCAATGTAAAGTTTGTCAAACTAAGGCTGTTTTGGTCTTTCTGTTCCTGTTCTGCCTTTTGGAATTAAGGCCTGTTATTAGCTGAGCTTTAAGTCTCAATCTCCTTCTTTGCACGTGATGTGCGTATCAATGAATATAAGTATTGTTTCACACTTTCATGACAGACTGAGGCTCAGACATACATCATGTAAAAAGTGATCCAATGGGGCAAAGACATGTAACAGAGCTTAAATTTTACACACTAAAATTGAAAAATAATCATTGGTCAAATGTAGACAGAAAGGGGAAGAAAGAATAAAACTGAACCGGTAAAAGGTTCAGAGAATGCATTTTGTAGGCTTGGTGCTTTTATCTTTTGGTTGACTGAGTCGTCATTTAAGTGACGATGGTCCAAAATTATAGAACTGGGGGGTAGGGGGTGGGAGAGAGAGTGAAGATGTTCCCCAAAACAAACACATTGTTATCTACCAGGAAGCCTTTCTCCACCAATTTGTAGAAAAGGAAACCTACCTCTTCCCAGCAGTTTCCAGCATGGTTTGCATTCTTTCTTCTATTGTTGCTTTAATTAAGAATCTGTGCACAATAGTAGGTCTAGAAGGCACATAATAAACAAAAAGTTTACAAACACCTTCAATTAGTTCCAAACAGGTTTCACAGTATTATGTGTAAAGAGTCTAGGAGATAGAATCAGTAGTCAGTTGGTGCTCACTCTTAGCAAGTACTATTCCAAGTGTTGGGAGTTCAGCAGGGACTCAAACAAAGCGCTTGATCTCAATGAACTAACCTATGAATGAGGGAGAAAACCCATAAACAAGATCATTCCGAGTAGAAAGTTTTGTGAGGAGGCAGGATTCTGAGTGGAGAAAGCAATGATGGAAATGAGGCTAAGAAAAGATGTGGAACAGTAAGAGAAGAGCATCCAGGCAGAAGAAACAGCAAATAAATGCAAGGCCCCTGGGCACACAGAATGTGCTTGGGAGAAGCCTGGTGTGGGAGAGGCACATGTAATGAGAGGCAGAGGGGTGAAATGTGATTGGAGAGGCGGGCAGGAGCCAGGTCATACAGGGTCTTGTAGGACAGGGCCAGGATTTGGATTTTAATGGGTCTTCCATGGAAAGCCATCAGAGAGCTTTATGCCTGACTTATATTTTGATAATGCCTCTGGCTACAGTATGGATGGGTAATTAACAAAACAATTAACAAGCACCCTCCCACCCCCACCCCTGTCTTAATCCCACTCTCTCAGTGTTCCTCTCTGAAGCAAAATTCCTGAAAAATAGTTGTCCATGCCAGTGTGTTGTGTTTAAAAGCATGGAGTGTGAGCTTTGTCTGTGTTTGAAACCTGCCACTACGTTTTACAAGTTGGGGGGTATTGGACAAGTTACTTCGTGTAATATGGAATGTATTACACTAAATAAATCCACACAATCCTATTCTTACATTCCAAGCACGCCACTGCCTCCAGAGAAACTGGCTTATGATTTATCATAGGTTTACCACACTCCGTGAGCCACTTTCCTCAGTTGGCCACCTCTCGTAACGCTGTCTTCATTTACTCTGAGCTTTGTCTTTGCTGGCTCCTGTTCTTCTTCCTGAGCCTATCATCTGAGACATATCCTCTCGTGACTTTACAATACTATCCTCTGTGTTGGTCTCCAAATGTGTATCTCCAGCTTTCCCCGCCCCACTTCCCCCTTTTTGAACTCTAGCCTTGTTTCTTCAATTGTATGTATAACAGCAATCTGTTCAGATGTCTAACATCTCAAATTTCTATCGAAACTTCTTTTCTTCCCTCACCAAAACTCCATCCTCTAGTCTTTCTCATGGCTGCTGACGGCTACTTTACCTGTCTAGTTGTCCATGTCAAAAACCATGGTGTTCTCTCTTAAGTCTACCCCATTTCACAGAGTAAAACCAAGGTCCTCACGGTGGAATTCTCAACAAATAAAACACCCGAACCCATTACCTTCAAATGCATTCCGATTCATAGCAATCCTATTGGTCAGGATAGAACTGCCCCAAAGGCTCTCTAAGGCTGTACAGGAGCAGACTGACGTCTTTATCCTAAGGAGCTGGTGGGTCTGAACTCACAGTCTTTTGCTTAACTGCTGAGTGTTAACCACTGCACCCCCAGGGAGTCTTGGCTTTTTAGGTCCTTTAAAGTCTGCTTCTCCTAAGCTCTCTGAGTTCACCTCCTATTCTTCCCTCTAGCATCCACAACTCTGACATGGTTCGCCATTTTGCAAGCATACCAGGCCATCTCCTGAACTCTTTACACTGGGTATAATGACTGAGCATTCTTCTCCAAGGCATTCGTATAACTTGTTTTCTCGCCTCTTTTAAGTCTTTGCTTAAATATTTCCTTTGCAATTAAAGTCTTTCTACTCATCTCCCTGTACTCTTATTAGTCCTTTAACCCTGATCTGTTTTTTTCTAGCATCTAATATATTTCTGTTCATGGTTTACCACCTGCCTTCCTACCAGCCAGCTTTTATGCACAAAGGCTCTCGCACTTTAAGGACATCTCAAGAATCCAGGGCAGTGCCTGGCACACAGAAGATGATCCATAAAAATTAAATGAAAGAGGCATGTAGTTCAGATGCAAGATTGGGGCATTGGGTGATACGACCTAAGATAGTAGAAAAACCTGTTTACTAGCGAAGTATAGGATGATTATGACTTGCCAACATAAAGTTGTGGCAAGTTGTTTGTGTTTAGAAAACACTGGTAAAACAAGAAGTCAACTTTTTTTTTTAAAAAGAACCAACCACACAAAACCAAGATATAATGCATTTTACCTGACACCTGGTAGTACCTGAGAACCACCATGCATTTATTTCATTACTTTGCCATATTCTGTTAAGAATTCCTCTGATGAACATGTCTCTGTCCTGTTAAAATTTTTATTTGCTCTCCTGGCTATTGCTTATAGAGGAATGAGAACTTCTTCAGAGGCATTCATCTCCTTTCCTTATACTTTACATCCCATAATCCCAAACTTCTTAACAGCCCAAAGAGATTTAGCACCTCTGTTTTCATGCATGCAGCTTGTCTTTGGCCTTGAGAGCACTCTTTCCTCAAGACTCAAGCTTTCCTTCATTCTCCAGGACGCAGGGGACCACTGCTCTTTGGAGCTCTGACAGTAACCTGCCTTGTGCACACTCCACCGCAGTGTTTCACTCTTTCCCTCTCTGCTGCACAGTCACTTTCTTGTGGGAGGAGGTTTATGTCTTATTCAATTTGGATCTTCAGTATATGGCACAATTAATATTTGTTTAATAAATGCTTATGACAACAGCATTTAAAAAATTCATATAATATAACCTCTAGGATGGAATATATCTAGGAAGTTTTATCAAATATAATATCCAACATTTTGATATTAGGTTTGCTTTCCACCCTTGCCTAAATCTAGTTATCTCTTATTGTTTAGCCTTAGGTTCATCTCTTCAGTAAGAACTTATATCAAGGAGATAGTTATTTTCACTCAAGCATGAAATATACTATAGATAAAAACAAATTCCTAATAAAATCATGATGGATCCCTTTCATTACATAACCATTTCAAGTATTTATAGCACACCTTATTTGATGATGTCATCATTGCCGTTTTGAAAGAGGGAAGGCTTTTTTTGTGAAGCAAATAAGAAGGAAGACAAAGCTCTAGGAGAATGTTAGGGTTTCCCATCTCATGGCAGGAGAGCTGAAACTCTCAATTACTGTTTTGCTGTAACTTCAAACATTTAATAAAAAATTAAAACTGAACAGGCTATGAAAAACATAATTAGACGAGTTTCTTAGAAACCTGAAGTAAGTACAACGGACTCTAATTCCAGTTCTTACTTGGTCTGTCCGATTCGGTGCACCCTCCCTATGGCCTGCAGCTCATGGGCAGGGTTCAATATGGGTTCCACCAAGAGAACGTGAGTTGCCTCAATGATTGTTAGTCCATTAGAACCCGTGTGCAGGGGCAGCAGCAAAATATTGATTTGGGGATCATGCTTAAATGCGTAAAGATTCTCCTAAAAAAGAAAGGTACATTTTAATTTTAGCTGGGTCAATTAAATAGAAGTATGAAATGTAAAATGGTCAGTTTTAGAAAATATAAGCATGTTGTTTATCTTTAATAACAAGGAAAAATATCACATATGCTCTCCTGTTCTTTATCATATAGAGTGGATTCACAAGATTATGCATATGATGTATGTAAATTCAATCACATGAGCTTAGAGGAGAAAAGAGAGGAGAAACAATGTGCTAGAGCAGCAGTTCTTAACCCGTGGGTTGCGACTCCTTTGGGGGGATTGAATGATCCTTTCGCAGGGGTCACCTAAAATGTCCTGCATATCAGATATTTACATTATGATTCATAACAGTAGCAAAATTAGTTATGAAGCAGCAACAAAAGTAATTTTATGGTTGGGGGTCACCACAACATGAGGAACTATATTAAAGGGTCACGGCATTAGGAAGGTTAAGAACCACTGTGCCAAAGTGCGTGTGAGCAGAGAGACACAAATCTGCTACATTTGCAGCTGGCTGTCTTTTCTTTGCATCTCCTTGGAGCCTGCACCTGGCAACGTTCTGAGCATACGAGGGCAATTCTGACTTATTTGGTTTCACCTTTATAGTATATGTAGAACCTAATCCTTTGGATGCGTAAGGCCGTTGGCCCATTCAAGGGATGTATCATATACAATTGTTTCCCATATTAATGAAAAGCGTTTCAAACCAGAAGATCTTAAAAGAAGATACTCGTGTTGCTACAGAAAAAATTAGTAGTTTCTCTACTTTGCCTTTAAAGGTTAAATTTGTAATTCATGAATTAAGAATTAAAACCTTGCTTATGTGATTTATATGATTCAAAAAGGGTGGAAAGGCAAGCTAATTAATAACAGTTTTAATATGTGGCTGAATCTACTTCAAATAACACAAGTTAAATTTTCCTGATATACGTACCTGAAATGTCTTAATGCGACTGATTTGTGCAAATTCCATGTTGTTGTCAGTAAGAGCTTTTGAAATAATATCCAATACATCTTGCCACTAAAACAAATAAAACAAATATTTATACAATGCTTTCACAAAGAGGACCTGAAAAGGGGCTAAACCAAAATAACTTTCACATTTCAGTGTTAAATAATCCAAACCAACACCAAATCCTCATATTTAGCACTGCCAACATTCGTTGACTCTATCTTGAAATAATGGTATCAAATGATGGCTTAAGTATAGATGAAAGATGTGTTTTTTTAAACATTTAACTATAGAAGGAATAATTAATAAAACAAGGAATTAAGTATTTAATAGGTATGGTCACTTATTTTTCCAAATTTAAATAAAGAATTTTTACTGCCTTATTCACTCGAATGCTTTAATTTTTCTTAGCCAGTTGGTAGAATGAATGTCAAGGTTACAGGCTTCCAAGTTTAGAATGGGAAGCTTGCTGCTGTCGAGTCGATTTTGACTCCCAGCGACGACATGCCAAGAGTGGACATGCCCCACAGGGTTTCCCGGAATGTAACTCTCGAGGCAGGCCATCAGCTGTTTGCTTGAAGAATAGCTAGTGAGTTTGAATTTACAACCTTTCGGTTAGCAGTGCTTTAACCACTGTCTAAGCAGAACTCCATAAAAAAGGGGTAAAAATTCCTAAATCAAATACACAAACATGAATTATCATTAAATTTCTCTAAAAATAATTCTATCCTATGGGCACGGACATAATTTAATGAGTAATAATCTAATAGTAATTCTAAATCTAAATCTATTATGGCAAAGCAATTGACTACCTCATATAAATCGATATAAACTGATTAGAGAGAAGACTGGTCTGAGTTAACATTGAGGGTGAAATGTGGCGTATACCGTTGAAAAAACGAGCGCTTTAGCCCCTGGATCTCTACGCTGGATTCTCATCAGAGTTCTGACCACAGCTTCCACTTTTGTAGAATGGCTGCCCTTTAAACACAAAGAAGAAACCCATCGTTACAAATAAAGTCGGATCAACAATGGGAAGGAAAACCAACATGAAACATTCTTCTTTTCTCTTTTTTAATCATTTTAGTGGGGGCTCGTACAACTCTTACCACAATCCATCCATCCATCCATTGTGAGCATATTTGTACATTTGTTGCCATCCTCATTCTCAAAACATTTTCTTTCTACTTGAGCCCTTGATATCAGCTCATCCCACCCCCTGCCCTGCCCCACCCCCTCATGAACCCTTGATAATTTGTAAATTATTATTTTGTCATGTCTTACACTGTCGACGTCTCCCTTCACCCACTTTTCTGTTGTCCATCCTCCAGGGAGGGGGTTATATGTAGATCCTTGTGATCGGTTCCCCCTTTCTACCCCACCTTCCCCTTACCCTCCTGGTATCACTACTCTCATTATTGGTCCTGAGGGGTTTATCTGTCTTGGATTCCCTGTGTCATGAAACACTTCTTAGAATAAAAATTGTGTACCACAACAAATTAACATATGCATATAGTATTTGCCTGTCTTATGTGGATATGTTAGACATTTTCTTTAGTTTGCGGGTAGAAGCCAAAGAATTTACAAGGAAAGTGTATCACTGAGTGCAGTGATATTACCCTGTGATATTGGTGAAGAAGCTGCAAAATGTTATCACAGATGAACAGAATTTATACTCAAAAATACTCTTCACTTAGCCTCACACATTCAAGTATGCTGGTATTACAAATGAAGCAAAACTTCAACGTAAGCCAATAGTGAAGGATCTGACTAGGGAGAAGTCCTTGGTTCTCACAAAAGTACTACAAAGAATGATGAAAGCGGTATAGATGATATAGCCATTTGGGTTCTAAGGTCGAATTATACAGAATTGGAGAGACAATCAAAAAGCACTTTGCGCATCTTCCATAACCATTTCCATCATGAGATTATGAAAATGAGGAGATAATAATAAGTAGAGAAATTAAGAAAATGAGAAAACAGCAAGTGTCTTTGCTGACTTCACGGAGAGCTGTCCTCTTCTGAGAAGTGACATGGGGTAGTGATTACACACATGGGCTCTGAGTGAGGCAGTTCACTAGTAATGTAAGTTCTAACCATTCTAATTCTTATTACAATTTTTAACCTTGCTAAGCTTTGCTTCCCCATCTGTCAAGCAGAGCTGATTATTAAATCTATTGCAAAAAGTTGCTGATAATTAAATAACACAAGGCATTATCAAGTACTCTGCCCATCGAACAGTAAGCACTAACTTTCTCTCTGAGATAGTAAACACGAACAATGTAATGTCCTAGATTGGACCATGATGGGGGCAGATCTAACACAAAGAAACCAAGGATGGTCTCACAGGAGCATTGCCCTAAATCAATTTTACATGATGTGATAGTTAAGTTTTATTGTGCCAACTTGGCCAGTGAACATGTGGAATTAGTTGAAGGGCAGAGAGCTAAATGGCTCGGCGAGCCTCGTCTTTCTAGTTCTCACGTCTCTTGTTTTCTGATGGTCGGACCAGGCTGCAGCTGCCCCGCTGCTTCAGCTGGCAAGGCTCACTTCCTGCAAGGCATCCTCGAGGAAAAGCACATGGACCTACCCCGATGCAGCCCTGGGTGCTGGAGCAGCCGTGTGGAGACCCCTGCCAGCGCTGAGATGCTTACACGTTCACTGATTCAGCTTTCCTCCTGCAGTGTGTCACTGTGTGTGTTTTGTGAGTTTGAAGAGGACTTTGTAGATGGGTGTCAGACACATGGGCCAATGTCAGACTTATGGGCTTGGACTGGACTGGGTCGGGATGCTTTCTTAATGTACACTCACCCTTTATATGAAACTCTCTCTCATAAAATGAGCGTCTATGAATTTTGTGTCTCTAGTCTACCCAGACTAACTCACGTGAGGACACCATAGAGGGTAAAAACCCTAAACCAAATAAGGAAGAAAACTTTTGTTATCAAATAGGACAATAAAAAATAGTTTTAAAACACTCATCACTAAAATGCTGAGTCAGTATTTTTCTGGACATACAGCCTTTCAAAAAATTTAAATCTATTTTTAAAAGGCCCGTTTTAATAAAACGTCGCAATGTGAAATGATCTCGGAGAAGTGTAGACATAGGAAATTGGCATATATGATTTAGGAATTTAAACGAATCATCTATGTTCCTGACAAAGTTTATTTGAAAGCAATATATGCTTACTAGACAATCAGCCTAAATTAAAAGTATATAGAACTAAAAAAAACACATTTCATGTCTCACCCTCAATTCATTTTCTTTTCCACACACTATTAAAGTACAAAACAACCCACAAAAAACTCCAAAGCCCAAACAATAAAAACAGCTTTGTTAAAAAGTTGGCACTTATTCTAAATTTTCCTGTGCACTTAAAGGCCTATGCAAAAATGTACTCACATGCCATCAATTAAAAAAAAAGTTTTTCAAAGCCCCCATCCATTTAACATTATCTCTCAGGGACGTTTCATATAGGGTTTTCTGTTTATCTTATTCTAATGGTTGCACAGTATTCTATATTATGTACACTAATTTACTAAGCATTTGTTTATTGATATCCATTATGGTTGAATTTATTATAGTTTGCTATTACAAACACTTTCATTGACTACACTTATTCCGAGAGCTCTGGGTATGTGTCCAATTTTTTTTTTGATAGATAAGTCAAAGTGGAATTATTGCTCAGAGAAGAAATGAAGCTTTAGATATTTAGGTTCGGGTAGAGTTCCTATCAAAGAGCACTTTTAAAATGCTAGAATATTTATCAATAGAAAAGTTGGCTCACTGGAGATCCCCTTGCAGAGGGGCCTCGGGGAGGAGATGAGCCAGTCAGGTTGCGATGTAACAATGATGAAAAATACAACTTTCCTCTAGTTCCTAAATGTTTCCTCCCCGCTCCCATTACCATGACTAGAATCCGACCTTGAAAGTCTGGCTAGACCAGAGGATGTACACTGGTACAGATAGGAACTGAAAATCCAGGGAATCCAGGGCGGATGATCCCCACAGGACCAGTGGTGTGAGTG
>NW_022107431.1:23052270-23057123 GCF_000313985.2 Echinops telfairi | reverse complement strand
TGGGGGGACTACAACAAGTGTGTGGAAAATGGCTAACTTTTGGAAGCTCCCTGATGCATATGCTATTGTTAAATGCCCTCAAATCAGCCCCATGCTACAGTGTTTCACATTTTACAAGAAAAAACTGTGCCGTGGGCTTGAGCCCCAACCTTTGGGTGAGCAATCATTTGCAAATTGCTTGTGCCAGCCAAGCTCCTGTATGCAGGAATTTTGAAGAGTTTGTGGAAAAATGAAAATAATAGAATTTCTCCATGAACTTTTTTGAAGTCCCCTTGTACACACATCCGTACTCCACGTATATGAAACACTTGTAATAATTTAGGCTTACATTAAGGGGGTTGTCTATTCCATAGATTAATCTACAGAAAAGGCTGAGTGAAATCAGGAAAGTTCTGTGTCAGGGTTGTATCCTCTCACCATATTTATTTAATTTGTGGGCTAAGCAAATAATCAGAATGAGGCTCTGGATTGGAGGAAAGCTTATTAACAACCTGCCATAGGCAGAAGACACAGCTTTGCTTGCTAAAGGTGAGGAGGACTTGACGCACTCACTGATGAAGATCAGGGTTTGCAGCTTTCACTATGGATTATGACTCAATGTAAGGAAGACCTGAATCCTCACAACTGGGTCCAATAGGTAATAGCACGAGCCAGGGAGAAAAGACTGAAGTTGTTAAGGATTCTGTCTTGTTTGGAGCCAAAATCAGTGCTCATGGAAGCAGCATATAAAGCTGCCAAGAGAAGTGAAGGAAGCTAGCTGAGGGTAGAAGTTCTGTTACACTAGGATGCTTGGAAGATTCTCAGAAAAGGCCTGGTTTTCTTGAGCCTAATAATTTCCGACTTCAGTGGTACAGTCAGTACTGTGTTTACCACAAGGGAATTCACTGGCCCTCTGAATTTGGTCTTTCCGTAGCACTGCCCACTACTGTATCTGCAGGGCCTCCTACTGCTCAAAGGCTAATGGTGCCTGATCTGGGTCCTCTGCCAGTGGACAAGTTCAGCTTCACCAGCGGTGGGCCACTAACTTTTGAAATGGCACAGAGAACATTTTAATGTTTTATTTCTACAGTCTATTAAATACATAAAATCAAAGGTCTTGAGATTAGGGATTTTTTGAAAACGTCTAAGGAACATCATTTTAAGGAATACACATTTACACAAATTTCCTTATTTTTTTTTCTTTCCTTTCCAGCAATGTTTTCTAATCACTACAATGACTAAACAAACTGGGACTATATCTGGTGCTATGTAATAGATTTTTCTTTACTTCCTTCATGGTTTAAAACATGCAAATAATTGAATATGGTTTCTCATTACCATTATCTTTGTAGAAAATAATTTCCTATCTTCATATTTTCTAACTTCCAGGTAATCAATTCTGGATTTCTGTTTGAAATACTGCTAACTTCAATGTGCCTTTGCTGTCTTTAGTAGTTTTAAGCTGAGTAAAAGATCTGATAACATTGTTTTATTTTTGTCTGTACCTGTTTACCATGCTAAAACCCCCCATTGGTAGTGACAGATACAATTTAGTACAGTTATGCATTTTGTCTTACAAAGTAGGAGTAGTTAAAGCCAGTGGTATCAGAGTGTTAAACGTTTCCATGCTGTTACTAAAGTCTAGCTCACTAAGAACTCTACTTCGACTGTGGAAGGTCTACAACTGCACCAGGCTACACAGATATTACCCTGCCCTTTAAAATACTTCTGGCATAATTGTGTCAAAGAGATAAGTTAACCCAACGGTTACAAAAGAGCTAAAAATTTAATTTGGATCTAAAGATTCTTATAGGATCCCATGGAAACATCTACTTCCTGAGTGCCTGCTGTTGTGTGCTAACCATGACTGTAGATGTTAGAGATAAAGCAGGGAAGAGAGCAAAGCCCCAGCTTCGTGAATTACTTCCTCTCCATGGCTTAATGAAGTTTATACTCCACAAAGTAGATGTTTTCCATAATGATAATTTAAAGTCTTACTTCTCTACTGCATATTTAATTTACTGCAAGCCCTGGTAGCATAGTGGTTATGCATTGGGCTGTGATTGGTTGGCAGTGTTGACAGTTTGAAACTACCAGCTGCTCTGAGGGCAAATGATGGGGCTTTCTATTCCTGTAAAGCAATGGTTCTCAACCTTCCTAATGCTGTGACCCTTTAAATCCAGTTCCTCATGTTGTGGTGAGACACACCCCACCCCACCCCCCCAATAAAATTCTTTTTGTTGCTACTTCCTAACTATAGTTTTGTTACTGTTATGAATCGGGAGACCCCTGTGAAACGGTTGTTCGACCCCACCCCCCGCCCCCAAGGGGTCACCACCTACAGGTTGAGAACCGCTGCTGTAAAGAGTTACAGTCTTGGAAACTCACAGGCACAGTTCTTCCTTGTCCTACAGAGTAGAGATGAGTTGGCATGAACTTTATGACAGCAAGTTTGATGTTTTTTGAGTTTTATGGCAATGAGGCTTATCAACACTTTGGAATATAAATGTTACTTAGGCCAGTGACTACATTACTTTTATTCATGAGATTTCCTAACAAAAATTGCAATTATAAATTTACCTATTAGATAATTAATATTTAGGTAATATAAGGAATATTACCTAAAATTGTATTTTATATAAACATATTTAGATACCTATCCTTAAATAAAAATCACTGTGGACTACATTTATTAAAATATTTAACATTTTAAAATTCAGAAAGAATTTCAAAAACACTTTTTTTCTCCACCCAGATGTTTCTTTAATCACATTTAGGAAGTCTGAGATACACTTCACAATCCACTTTTGGAGTTAATTTAGCAAAAACTCAGAGAGAAAGCAAATAGGATTCTACACAGAACTCCACATTATAATACTAGGATTCCCTGAGTGTTTAAATGTAGGAAAACTGTTGGTTTTTCTCCTCTACAGAATAGATTTATAAAATGCTTATCAACAGATTTTATTGTTAAAAACGGTCCAGATTTCTGACATAGGTTCTATATATAATGAATCAAACCTTATAAAGGAGGGGTTTGAAAAAAACATTAAAAAAAAAAAGAAAGAAAAGTTGGCTCCTCCTTTTACTTATCGAGATTGGCAAAAAATAAAAATAAATATTAACAAGTATACAAAGCAGCTGGCAAAAATCAACTATCAACAGTGAAATTCCTAAGTGGAGTGCTAATTCAATGAAGGAAAAGAACAGAACACTCCTTTTTGTGAAAAGGATATTAAAACATGAAGAATGTGATGGATGATATATAGCCATGGTTGAAAGGATCAAGGATTAGACAATGGAGATAGGGCCGAAGAGATGTTTAAACTGGTATAAGGTATTAACAACTCTTTACAGGAGTAGAAAGCCCTGTCTTTCTCCTGCAGAGTGGCTGGAGGTTTTGAACTGCTTACCTTGTAGTTAGCAGCACACCATGTAACTACTATGCCACCAGGGCTTCACAACATGTTAAGAGAACATGAAACAGACAGATAAACTTATTTTTAACTTTATCTGTAATCACACCCAGTTAAGCTGAAATGATGTCAGGGAGGGGAATACATGGGGACAGAAATCCCACAAAACTGCTAGATCATTATTTAATCTATTAAGTAGGCAAAGATGTATTTAATTATATATAAGCTAATCTGTCTTCTTTTAAAACTCTTCTAAAACTTCTCATTTATGTGGAAGGGTTCCCAAAAGTTGGTGGAAAATTAGAATCCAGAGATAATGGAACTTTCCCAAGAAGTGCTCTTGCATATTCACCACACTGATTCTGAGACCAATGCTTGGTTTCGCACATGTTCGTCAATGTCCAAAGCCTAGCTTTACTTAAGTGGAGTCCTAATACCTGCCTGACTTGACTGTATTTGTAGTTGAGCTTGTTCTTCGGAGGAGCTAGTGAATTAGAGACCTGAGTGGGAGACATGCATAACTTCAGCACTCAGCTCAAGCTCCTGCCTTCCCTCTTTTCTCTTCACTTCAGATGTGCTAAGCAGACAAGGTCAACCAAATCAAACTCATGCCATCGAGTCGATGCCAACTCTTAGTGGCCCTAATGCAAAGGGTAGAATCACCCGTGAGCATAAGAAAGTTTCTAACTCTACAGGAGTAGAAAGCCCCGTCTTTCACCTGCAGAAGGGCCGGTTGTTTCAAACTGCTGACCTTGCCGTGCGCAGCCCAATGTGTAAACCAAGGCTCCTATAGTCATTCACATACAGCATCAAATGCTTGTTTTGAAGAGTTGACTCCTTTACTTGTGATTTAACTGACAAGATCAAATCAAAGTAGAGTTCTAGAAAGCTGCTAACGCACTGTCTTTCACTTTTTGGAAAAAGGAATACAAAGTAAAAGCTCCAGACGCTGAGGCATGCATGAGGTCAAGGCACTGGGAGAGCAGAGTTACGGTAGCATTGGAGATGCAGCCAATTAACACGCGTTTGGCCACAGTGCTGTTTACTTAGCACCACTGGTCAATCGAATATTTAAGAATTTTGACCTAAAAGTTATCTACTAACATAAATAAAGTTCAGAAATGTAAGGCCAGAATTGACTGGTAGACACAACAACAAAACCAGGGATGGCAACTAAATTTTTTATTATAGACTTAAATTTTATTGGTAGCAAATTTTAAGGTCATTCCACAGTGTCATGTACTACTGTCAGATTCTGAAAACCTGAATTTTGAGTTCTAAGTCATTAAATATATTAGATGGACAGATATTCAGTCATTAAATATATTAGAAGGATAGAAAAACAGCAGAGATAATATTCATGTTGAGACTACTTTGTCACCAGAAGGCCATCCATTAAATATTTTATATGCATAATACATGCACGTTACACACATAATGACCGGGGGTGGGGGGGGG
>NW_022107431.1:23009351-23052170 GCF_000313985.2 Echinops telfairi | reverse complement strand
TGGGGGGACTACAACAAGTGTGTGGAAAATGGCTAACTTTTGGAAGCTCCCTGATGCATATGCTATTGTTAAATGCCCTCAAATCAGCCCCATGCTACAGTGTTTCACATTTTACAAGAAAAAACTGTGCCGTGGGCTTGAGCCCCAACCTTTGGGTGAGCAATCATTTGCAAATTGCTTGTGCCAGCCAAGCTCCTGTATGCAGGAATTTTGAAGAGTTTGTGGAAAAATGAAAATAATAGAATTTCTCCATGAACTTTTTTGAAGTCCCCTTGTACACACATCCGTACTCCACGTATATGAAACACTTGTAATAATTTAGGCTTACATTAAGGGGGTTGTCTATTCCATAGATTAATCTACAGAAAAGGCTGAGTGAAATCAGGAAAGTTCTGTGTCAGGGTTGTATCCTCTCACCATATTTATTTAATTTGTGGGCTAAGCAAATAATCAGAATGAGGCTCTGGATTGGAGGAAAGCTTATTAACAACCTGCCATAGGCAGAAGACACAGCTTTGCTTGCTAAAGGTGAGGAGGACTTGACGCACTCACTGATGAAGATCAGGGTTTGCAGCTTTCACTATGGATTATGACTCAATGTAAGGAAGACCTGAATCCTCACAACTGGGTCCAATAGGTAATAGCACGAGCCAGGGAGAAAAGACTGAAGTTGTTAAGGATTCTGTCTTGTTTGGAGCCAAAATCAGTGCTCATGGAAGCAGCATATAAAGCTGCCAAGAGAAGTGAAGGAAGCTAGCTGAGGGTAGAAGTTCTGTTACACTAGGATGCTTGGAAGATTCTCAGAAAAGGCCTGGTTTTCTTGAGCCTAATAATTTCCGACTTCAGTGGTACAGTCAGTACTGTGTTTACCACAAGGGAATTCACTGGCCCTCTGAATTTGGTCTTTCCGTAGCACTGCCCACTACTGTATCTGCAGGGCCTCCTACTGCTCAAAGGCTAATGGTGCCTGATCTGGGTCCTCTGCCAGTGGACAAGTTCAGCTTCACCAGCGGTGGGCCACTAACTTTTGAAATGGCACAGAGAACATTTTAATGTTTTATTTCTACAGTCTATTAAATACATAAAATCAAAGGTCTTGAGATTAGGGATTTTTTGAAAACGTCTAAGGAACATCATTTTAAGGAATACACATTTACACAAATTTCCTTATTTTTTTTTCTTTCCTTTCCAGCAATGTTTTCTAATCACTACAATGACTAAACAAACTGGGACTATATCTGGTGCTATGTAATAGATTTTTCTTTACTTCCTTCATGGTTTAAAACATGCAAATAATTGAATATGGTTTCTCATTACCATTATCTTTGTAGAAAATAATTTCCTATCTTCATATTTTCTAACTTCCAGGTAATCAATTCTGGATTTCTGTTTGAAATACTGCTAACTTCAATGTGCCTTTGCTGTCTTTAGTAGTTTTAAGCTGAGTAAAAGATCTGATAACATTGTTTTATTTTTGTCTGTACCTGTTTACCATGCTAAAACCCCCCATTGGTAGTGACAGATACAATTTAGTACAGTTATGCATTTTGTCTTACAAAGTAGGAGTAGTTAAAGCCAGTGGTATCAGAGTGTTAAACGTTTCCATGCTGTTACTAAAGTCTAGCTCACTAAGAACTCTACTTCGACTGTGGAAGGTCTACAACTGCACCAGGCTACACAGATATTACCCTGCCCTTTAAAATACTTCTGGCATAATTGTGTCAAAGAGATAAGTTAACCCAACGGTTACAAAAGAGCTAAAAATTTAATTTGGATCTAAAGATTCTTATAGGATCCCATGGAAACATCTACTTCCTGAGTGCCTGCTGTTGTGTGCTAACCATGACTGTAGATGTTAGAGATAAAGCAGGGAAGAGAGCAAAGCCCCAGCTTCGTGAATTACTTCCTCTCCATGGCTTAATGAAGTTTATACTCCACAAAGTAGATGTTTTCCATAATGATAATTTAAAGTCTTACTTCTCTACTGCATATTTAATTTACTGCAAGCCCTGGTAGCATAGTGGTTATGCATTGGGCTGTGATTGGTTGGCAGTGTTGACAGTTTGAAACTACCAGCTGCTCTGAGGGCAAATGATGGGGCTTTCTATTCCTGTAAAGCAATGGTTCTCAACCTTCCTAATGCTGTGACCCTTTAAATCCAGTTCCTCATGTTGTGGTGAGACACACCCCACCCCACCCCCCCAATAAAATTCTTTTTGTTGCTACTTCCTAACTATAGTTTTGTTACTGTTATGAATCGGGAGACCCCTGTGAAACGGTTGTTCGACCCCACCCCCCGCCCCCAAGGGGTCACCACCTACAGGTTGAGAACCGCTGCTGTAAAGAGTTACAGTCTTGGAAACTCACAGGCACAGTTCTTCCTTGTCCTACAGAGTAGAGATGAGTTGGCATGAACTTTATGACAGCAAGTTTGATGTTTTTTGAGTTTTATGGCAATGAGGCTTATCAACACTTTGGAATATAAATGTTACTTAGGCCAGTGACTACATTACTTTTATTCATGAGATTTCCTAACAAAAATTGCAATTATAAATTTACCTATTAGATAATTAATATTTAGGTAATATAAGGAATATTACCTAAAATTGTATTTTATATAAACATATTTAGATACCTATCCTTAAATAAAAATCACTGTGGACTACATTTATTAAAATATTTAACATTTTAAAATTCAGAAAGAATTTCAAAAACACTTTTTTTCTCCACCCAGATGTTTCTTTAATCACATTTAGGAAGTCTGAGATACACTTCACAATCCACTTTTGGAGTTAATTTAGCAAAAACTCAGAGAGAAAGCAAATAGGATTCTACACAGAACTCCACATTATAATACTAGGATTCCCTGAGTGTTTAAATGTAGGAAAACTGTTGGTTTTTCTCCTCTACAGAATAGATTTATAAAATGCTTATCAACAGATTTTATTGTTAAAAACGGTCCAGATTTCTGACATAGGTTCTATATATAATGAATCAAACCTTATAAAGGAGGGGTTTGAAAAAAACATTAAAAAAAAAAGGGGGATCACCTGGCATTTAGATCTCCCAAGGGTGGAGAGGATAAAGCAACTGTGTATGCGTGTGTGTGTGTGTGTGTGTATTTGGATGGTGAAGGGTTTTGCTGTTGCTCTATTCATACAGAATCATGTGATTTCTCTGGGACAGAAGTGTTTCATGACAAGAAAAAGTTATCTCAGTAAAGGGGTTATAGTTCCACTGGCTAAAGTGCTTTGTATGAAACTAAGCCAAACATGGGACACAGGGAACATGCCAGGTGAGTGTATGTTCTGCCAGGAGGTCTACTTCACCATCCAAAATGCCTGGCAGTTGTTAGAACTTGCAAGGGGAATTTTGTTTACTTTGTGAAATGCCCAGTACATTCCAAGGGTCATTTAGGAATACTCTCACACAGCCGTTGGGGTAGATGTAGTCATAAGTGTTTTATTTGTTTAACTTAAAACGCATCCACTGAAGGGAATATCTGTGACCCCCATACTCATTTTATTCTTATAGTCAATTAGTAGGATTTCTTACATACTGGAAACTCAAAAGAACGTCAAAAAGTTCATGGAAAAATTCTATTTTTAAAATTCTGTTGTGCATAGAACGTTGTAAAAGTGCTTTCATACCACTGGAAAATAAGCATCTGAACAAACAGGAAGGCCCTCAACGAGATCGCGGGACCCAGTGGCTGCACCAATGGGTTCAAGCATAGGGACCATTGTGAGGATGGCGCAGGACGGGCAGTGTTTTGTTCTGTGGTGCATGGGGTCGCTATGTTGGATATGACTCAATGGCATCTAACAGCATCTCTTTAATACTCTTTTTATGTCTTCCAAATATGTTTAATTTACACATCAGCTAAATGAATGTATATGATCTATTGTATGCTGAGTCTTGACATGAACACAAGAGTGAAAAACATTTCAGATTAATGTAAAACTTCAATGAATCTAATGATCACTTTTCAGAATGTTTATTATAAAAAGGAGGCGGACTGGCTAATGATTTTACCAAAAGAAAATCTGGGATGAGGAATAGTTTGAATATTTTAAAATTTGAAATCATGCCTTAGTAACTCACATTGAGTCATCTATATTCTATACATGATCACTTTTCTCAACTCCAAAAGAAGGGATATTGGGGAAGTTTCAGAGGCACGAGACAGGCAAGCTACTCAGAAAACAATAAGCAGCTGTTTCCATAAAAGAGTGGCAGATGGTAGGGCAGACATATGACAGAAGTCAGAAAGGGTAATAGGACACAACGTCAGAAGTGGCAGACGGGAAAAGTGACAGAAAGGCAGTGAGAAACAAAACAAACACAACAAGAAGCAATGTGAAAATGTGGAGGCGGGATAATGCTTGTGTACATAATAGGTACAATATCCAGTCAAACGTTTAACAAGGAAGTAGGAGCATACATGAACTATGACAAACGGGAAATTAATGCTAGTAAATCCTGTAATAATATTTCCTAGCAGGTGCTTACCAAAACCCATGAAAAGATTGGAAGAGCACAACACATAGTACTAGAACACTGATATCTCTGTCCCAGCATGACAGCACGTTGCCAGTCCTGCTCTCTATCCTGGGTGTCCAGAGAAGCTGCCATAAAATGAACAGGTGCTTGGGTTTGATGAGCACAGTGACTCAGCTTTGTAGAGGCCATGCTGTTTACTGGTAGCCAAAGCAATCACTTCCTAATTCTCAGTGCATGGCACCTGACATAGCAGTTTTTCTTAGACTGGCTCCTTGTACTGTGATGAATGCACTTGTCTGAGAGCCAGGAGCCGCTTGGCAGCCAAACATGCCATATGTGACTCTTGGGATGCCCGAGGCCAGGGGAAGAGACTGAGGAGAAAGCCCAAAGAAAAAGACTGCTTTGATGAGAAGGAAGGGGAGAGGGAACCTAAAGGAAGGAGACAGTGGCAGTGGCGATGGAAAAGCAAGGCAGTCTGTGTGTGATGGGGGGTAGGGAAAGAACTCCTCTCAGTAACTGCCTCAGGGATGCTCAGCTCCAGGGGTCATCTGCCTCCCCTCAGTTAACTCCAAGGCATCTACTTACAAAATATACACTCAACCAGGGAGTTCAGAGATAGGCCAGGAACAGGATGAGAGGACCTCTTAGGTCTCGAGGCTCTCATAACTTCTCTGCTGACTCTGTTATTCCCATGCAGTTCCTTCTTGCTTATTCACTGAGATAGTTAAAGACTGTTGTGCCAACCTGACCGATAAACACGTGGGGTTAATTGAAGGGTGGAGGGATAAATGGCTTGGTGAGTCTTGCCGTCGGAGTTCTTGGGTCTCTTGCTTTGTGATGGTCGCACCAGGGTGCAGCTGCCTTAGCAGTTCCCTGCTTCAGCTTGCAAGGCTGACTTCCTACAAGACATCCCCAAAGAGAAACCACATGGACCTACCCCGATGCAGCCCTGGGTGCTGGAGCAGCCGTGTGGAGACCCTTGCCAGCGCTGAGATGCTTACACATTTACTGACTCGGCTTTCCTCCTGCAGTCAGCATCATTGCCTTTGTTTTGTGAGAGATGGAGGAGGACTTTGTGGACTGGTGTCGGACATATGGGTTAACGGGCTAATGTTGGACTGTGGGCTTGGACAGCACTGGGTTGGGATGTTTTCTTGACGTCCACTTACCCTTTATATAACTCTCTTATACATATGAGTTTCTGTAGATTTGTTTCTCTAAAGTAACCAGACTAACACATTCATCTTCCCAGTTTTTTCCCTTTGGTGGTGACCTCTGGTATTTTCTATTATGTCATGCTTTTTCACTTCTTATAGAAATACTGCTCTCTACTTCCTTGCTGGATATCCTTAGAACATACCATTTTCTCAGGAGCCCTTAGGAATGATAGATATTTATTTTTCCATACTCCATGCACTTGAGCATCAATGTATTCTTTTGTCTGCAATGAGATCTTCAGATTATTACTCATTTTTGTAAAAATTGCCATTTTTGAAACCCATGGAGTTCAGTAACTCCTACCATTACCCTTTGCTATCGTCAACTAAATACTATCTTTCATTTACTAAAGAAATTTGGTGTCTAATTCACAGTATTTGGTGAAGAAAGCTGATGGTGCCCGGCTATCAAAAGATATAGCGTCTGGAGTCTTAAAGGCTTGAAGGTAAACAAGTGGCCATCTAGCTCAGAAGCAACAAAGCCCACATGGAAGAAGCACACCAGCCTGTGAGATCACGAAGTGTCGAAGGGATCAGGTATAAGGCATCATCAGAACAAAAAATCTTACCACAGTGAATGATGGGTGTAGTGTGGAGTGTAGACCCAAAGCCCATTTGTAGGCCACTGGAGATCCCCTTGCAGAGGGGTATCAGGGAGGAGACGAGCCAGTCAGGGTGTGATGAAGCAATAATGGAAACTACAACTTTCCTCTAGTTCCTAAATGGCCTCCCCAACCCCCGCATTACCATGATCTGAATTCTATCTTGCAAGTCTGGCTAGACCAGAGGATGGACACTGGGTACAGATAGGAATTGGAAACACAGGGAATCCAGGGCGGATGATCCCTTCAGGACCAGTGGTGTGAGTGGCGATACTCGGAGCATAGAGGGAGAGTGGATTAGAAAGGGGAACCGATTACAAGGATCTACATGTGACGTCCTCCCTGGGGGACGGACAACAGAAAAGTGGTGAAGGGAGACGTCAGACAGGGCAAAATATGACAAAATAATAATTTATAAATTATTAATGGTTCATGAGGGAGGGAGGAGTGCGGAGGGAGGGGAAAACATGAGGAGCTGATGCCAGGGGCTTCAGTGGACAGCAAATGTTTTGAGAAAGATGAGGGCAATGAATGTACAAATGTGCAATTGATGTATGGATTGTGCTAAGAGTTGTATGAGCTCCTAATAAAATGATTTAAAAAACAAAAGGAAAAAAAATTCACAGTATTTAATTCAACCTCAACTCTAGTTACCTTCACTGACAACCCATCCAACATCCAAGTCTCCATTTCTTCATTTTTTAGCAGTCTCTGTCTTCCACACCTTACACAGGCTACCCAGTTCTAGCACAGCTGGAGCACTTACCAACGGTCAATCCTGAAATGACTGACTCGACTCCATACAACACAGCTCCGTGGGAAGAACACCTACCCTTATACAGCTTGTTCCCTCTTAGGTCCCCAAACTACAGCTGTTCTTTGATTTCATAGAGACCAACACTTCTCTATATATATTTTCCAAGCCCTTTACCTTTCTCCTATATCTTTACTTTATTCTTCTTTATGGAAGATTAGACACTCAAGAATCTTATATCTTAAATACAACCAACAAAAACAGAAAGTCAAAATAAAACAAAAAAAAATCTACCTGTACCTTTTATAGCCTCCAGGTTATAAATCTTGATGAAATAATGATAATATTTCCCATTTAATCGCATCCTGTTCCTTTCCCAGGCCCTGTGTGTACACTTCGACTGCAAACTCCTTCTGCAGTCCTCAAAGACTTCCAATAGCCTAATCAGTTTTCACTGCTGCATCACCTTCAGCACCACTGGATACAGCTGGTACTTGCCTCCTATTAAATCAGTCTCCTTCCCGAGGCCTCTCTTAACATCGTTCTCTCCTGGATTATACATGTCTCTGGTTGTGGCTTCTCAGACTGCTTTTCTAACTTCTTCCTCTTTACCCAACCTTTAAACGTTTTGGAGTTCTGAAGGTCTTGATTTGACACCAGCTTCTCTATCTCTTTCCGGAAGCAGCCTCATTGATTCTCATGGCTTCAATGATCATTTATGCTAGGGACTCTGAATCGTGGAGTGCCACCACCACATATTCATGTGTGCTGGGTAATGCTACTCGGATGCTTTATGCACCTGGAATATGTCTAAATGTATTACTCTTTCATGTCAGTTTATAACAACACCATTACATATTATTTATAGTATCCTTATCTACTAGGTTTCCATATCAGAAATCAGGAGGTCATGTATGAAATCTGAATCTTCACCAAACCCTCCAACACTATCTTCATAATCAACTTCACTCTACACGTTCCTCACATTTATTTATGTCTTTCCTTCTCCACTGCCACCATGCTAATCAAAGTTACCATGACAACTGTAGTACCCTCAGACCATCCCAAGTCCCTCTATCTGTATTTCTGCTGTTTATATTTTCCACATGCAAAAGGGGAATCGTTTTAATTTTTAAAAGTACACTTCATTTTTAACAGTTTTAGGTTTACAGAAAAATTCAGCACAATGTATAAAGAGCAAAAGGATTGCTTTACAAATCAAAATCATATCATGGTGTGTTCCATTTAGTGGCTTTTTGCTTATCCGGTAAGAAAACTTTCAAACATCCCTCAGTCCTTCAACATCTGGTCACTCTTGGGTCTCCAGACTCACTTCATTACACAGCCTCCCTGCTTTCCACTGTGAAGCTACTCAGTCCTACTTGAGTTCTTTCTTGTCTCAGCTCAAGTCTTTACTGGTACATGAATTATATTTTATTCTGTCTGGCCCTTTATCCCACTAGATCACTCCCATTTTTCTCCCAACTTTGGCTAATTCACTCATGCTTTCTTTAGATACTTGCTGTACTATCTCTCCCCCTCAAAGGCGCCAAGACTGACCATGTGTGTGGCAGTTACATAATCTCCTGTCTACTTGTGAAAGGGTGGAATCTAGCCTGTCAATCAGGTCGCAGCTTGATGACCTCATTTGGAGGCGTGATGGAGATAAATAGCTCACCGGATGCCAGACACACTCTCCCTATGAGACATTCCTGTTTACAAGCCACAAGGAGTTACGCTGATAAAGTCAGAGCCCTGGAGCTGGAGGAGCCATGTGGAGACCCATACCAGTGCTGAGATGCTTCCACCTATTAGATTCACAAAACTTTCTACCCACTAGTGTTATGATCTCCCTGAATTTGGGGTCATTGCATGGCTGTGTGAGTCTAAAAGAGGAATTTATGGACTAGATCGACATATAGGGTAATATCAGCCTTATGAACTTGATCTGGACTGGGCTAGGATGTTTTCTTAATGTATAATTGCTCTTTGATATTAAGCTCTCTCTTACACGAGTGGCTCTGGATTTGTTTCTCTAGTCAACCCGGATTAACACACTGTGCTACCAGCTCTCACCCTCCTACCACCAACTATGCAATTCATGAGCACAGGAGCCATGTCTACTTTACTTCTAAACTGTATTGTCATTGAGTTCCAGCATATTGCTTAGCAATTAATGTTAATAAATATATAGGTAATGAATGAATAAATATGTCCAACATACTACATTGCAGTACAACAGACGTTTTCAGGTTTTTCTCAAATAACTGTGTGCATGTGTGAGCAGCAATTAGATAATTAACTATTGTGTATATATAATAGCTGGTTATTTGTTAACATACTTATTACTTAATAGTCAATATTAACTTTAGTTAATTATGATAAATAAATGAATGAACAGATAGAGACAGAAAGAGAGAGAGAGGAGTCACCTTCACCACTCCCTGCTCCTCCTACAGCTATACATTGATCTATGCTTGTCCAGGTAGGTTTGGGAAAAGCTAACAAAGCATGTTAAAGGAAAACAAAGTATAAAAAATTCTAGTAAAGGCTTTTCATTAAATACTCTTTAGTAGAACGGCCAAGTCCAGATTCTGTTTGGATCTCAGATTATATTAATATTAATCTGGAAATTCTGAATGGCATATAGGAACTGAAGAAAAAGCTGAGTTAGCTGTCTGTACCCATGAAGTTTTAATGCTCACTGGCTCCTGCAACCCTAAGACCAAGTCAAACTCCCTGCTGTCAAGTCAATTCCGACTCACACTGACCCTGAAGGACAGGGTCGAACTGCACTGCAGGTTTGCAGGCCTATGAATCTTTATGGGTGCGAATAGAAAGCCTCTTCTTTTCCTCTTCAAACTGCTGACCTACCTTGTAGTTAGGAGCCCAACACTACTATGTCACCAAGATGCCTGCTCTTTGCAACAGGTTTCACTAACTTTGGTAACCAACCTATTTTCTCCCCTGCAATGTGGTTGGGCACATCTTCATTGTCTGTTATCCACAAGTGGGTAAAATGAGGTAAAGTTTTTTGTTTTTATGTCCCCCCTTTAAAAACAACCATTTTATTGGAGGCTCTAACAGCTCTACCACAATCCATACAGATATTCATTGTGTTAAGCACATTTGTACACATGTTGCCATCATCATTTTCAAAACACTTTCTTTCTACTTGAGGCTTGCTATCAACTCATTACCCCCCTACCCCCCACCATCCCTCCCTCATGAACCCTTGATAATTTATAAATTATTTTTCATGTTTTACACCTACTGCTGCCTCCCTTCACCCACTTTTCTGTTGTCCGTCCCCCTCGAGGTTATATGTAGATCATTGTGATCGGTTTCCCCGTTGTCCCCCCACATTCTCCTTACCCTCCTGGTATGGCTACTCTCATTATTGGTCCTGAGGGGTTTATCTGTCCTGGATTCCCTGTGTTATGAGCTCATATCTGTATCAGTGTATATGCTATGGTCTAGCCGGATTTACTGGGGTCATAATATTGGGGATGGCAAAAGTATTAAAGAACTTGGGAAAAGTTATATGTTTCGTCAGTGCTATACTGCACCGATTGGCTCGTCTCTTCCTTGTGACCCTTCTGTGAGGGGACGTCCAATTGTCTATAGATGCACTTTGCATCTCTGTCTCTACTCCGCCCTCCTTGTCATTCACATTGATAAGATTTTTTTGTTCTGGGTCTTTGATGCCTGATACCTGATCCCATCAACATGTCACAATCACACAAACTAGTGTGCTTCTTCCATGTGGGCTTTGTTGCTTCTCAGCTAGATGGCCGCTTGTTTATTCTCAAGCGTAAAGCTTTTAAAAAATAAATTTCTAATTTAACCAGAGCTTTAGCTAGTTGTAGTGGACAGAAACACTGCAGAAAATAAGGAACTAGAAATCTAAGATGTAACTTTGTGCCTCAGCTGCATTTGAAGAAGTTTTCGCCAGGAGCAAATGAATGGGGAGGAAGAGAGTGGAGCACATCCTGACCCACCAGGCCTGGAGGAGGCTATCCCCACTCTGAAGAGCCAATGCACAGAGTGGACCATATGGCTGATCCCACTAAGAGATACCAAGTCCCTCCCTGACCCATGGTCCTATGGGGGACAACACTGGAGACTCAGTGTCAGGACTGGCCCCGTCTGACCACGAGATACTGAGGCAAAAAATTAAAGGCGTGCTGCAGAGCAATTGGGGTGGGGGTGGGAGAGCAGAGCAGGGAGCTCCCGAGGGAGTGCAAAGGAAAGACTTTGGGGCCAAAGCATGGCACCTCATCGGACTTGACTGGAGGACATGCCTAGAGGCCAAAAATCAGACCTTGATCTATTTACAGGTTTTTCTTTCTTTTAAAAACTTAAAAAAATTTTTCTTTTTAATTAATTTATTTTTCTCTGGGTCATTGGTTTTTTTTGTTGTCATCGCTCTGTTCTCTTTTGTTGCATTGTCTTGTTATGCCCTTTTTCGGGTGAATATTATTATCTCTGCAGATCTAGCTAGATAAGATAGACTGGACGAACAGTTTGGAGGAGAAAACAATGGAACTAATGGTTCCAGGGGGACATGGGAGAGGGAGAAGTGGGGGAAAGGAAGTGGTGTTGACCAACCCAGGGACAAGGGAGCAACAAGTGATCCAAAATTAGTGACAAGGAGGCTGCTGAACCCCTGGTAGGGGTTCAGCAAGGGCAATGTAATGGAGAGAAATTACTGAAACCCAAATGAAGGTTGAGCATGATAGTGGGACAAGAGGAAAGTAAAAAGAAATACAGGAAAGAACTAGGAAGCAAAGGGTATTTATAGAGGTTTAAATACAGGCATATACATATGTAAATATATTTACATAGGATGGTGGGGAAATAGATCTACATGCATATATTTATAGGTTTAGTATTAAGGCAGCAAATGGACATTGGATCTATACTCAAGTACTTTCTCAATGAAAGAACACTTTGTTCTCTTAACTCAGCATTCCATGATGCTCATCTTCCTGACATGATCACCGAAGACAAAGTGGGTGCATAAACAAATGTGAAGAAAGCTGATGGTGCCCGGCTATCAAAAGATATAGCATCTGGGGTCATAAAGGCTTGAAGATAAACAAGCAGCCACCTAGCTGAGAAGCAACAAAGCCCACATGGAAGAAGCACACCAGCCTGTGTGATCATGTGGTGTCGATAGGGTCAGGTATCAGATATCAAATACCCAGAACAAAAAATCTATCATTGTGAATGTGGGGGAGTGTGGAGTAGAGACCCAAAGCCCATCTGTAGGCAACTGGACATCCTCTTACAGAAGGGTCACATGGAGGAGATGAGCCTGTCAGGGTGCAGTATAGCACGGATGAAACATACAACTTTCCTCTAGTTCTTTAATGCTTCCTCCTCCCCACTATCATAATGCCAATTCTACCTTAGAAATCCAGATAGACCAGAGGATGTACACTGGTATAGATAAAAGCTGGAAACACAGGGAATCCAGGACAGATAAACCCCTCAGGACCAATAATGAGAGTTGTGATACCAGGAAGGTAAGGGACAGGTGGGGGGAGAAAGGCGGAACCAATCACAGTGATCTACATATAACCCCCTCCCTGGGGGATGGACAACAGGAAAGTGGGTAAAAAGGGTCAGTATAAACCATGAAAAAAATAATAATTTATAAATTATCAAGGATTTGTGAGGGTGGGAGGGTGGGAGAGGAAGGGGGTAAAAGGAGGAGCTGATACCAAGGGCTCAAGTAGAAAGAAAATGTTTTGAAAATGATGATGGCAACAAATGTACAAATGTGCTAGACACAATGGACGTATATATGGATTGTGATAAGAATTGTAAGAGCCCCCAATAAAATGATTAAAAAAAAAGAAGGGTCGAGGTTAACAAATGATGACAAGGGCAAACATAAAATGCATGAAAGATGGGGAATTTCCAAAAGCATCACTTCCAAGACAGAGTTTTTAAAACGAAGCCAAAAGAACGAACATCCTACATAATACTCTACCCATTCCTCAGAGGTTCGCAGTACTTGTGGTAGTTATATAATCTGTTGTCAATTTGAGAGGATTACGAGTGAAGGAGTGACATCTAGTGTGCCAATCCTTGTATAGCCAATGAGGTCTCTGTGTGGATATGGCCTTTCATTGAGAATTCTGGGAATTCCTATATTTCTTCCTTAGAGGCGGGAGACACTCTCTCTGGGCTCACTCCCTGAGAGAGACTCTACTGACAAGACACATGGCACTACGTTGATAGATTCTGTGCCCTGGTAACTGAAGGAGCCATGTGGAAAACCCTGCCAGTGTTGAGATGCTTCTACTGCCACTGGATCCACAAGACTTTGCACCCACTGGCCTCAGATCTTCCTGCATTCAGCATCATTGGATGTGTTTTGTTAGTCTGAAGAGGACTTTATAGATTGGTATTGGACATATGAGCTAATATCAGACTTATGGATTTGATCTGGATTGAGCTGGGATGTTTTCTCAATACTCAATTGCTCTTATGTATAAACCTCTTTTACACGCACGCACTTTCTTCAGTTCCACAAATGAAAAAGTAGCTGGTCATGCTGAGGCTTGCAAGCAGTCTAACTGTGGGTTGCAGTGGTTAGTACATATCCATGGGCTGCTCCCTCTTCTGATTTTCCTTGCCCTCACTTGTCAGTCACTGACTCCTATTACATGGCTACAACTACACTTGACGATATTCTTTACCCGCTTTACCTTCACAGGGATATCTTCTTCCTGATTTATTCTCTCTGAGGTGAAGACATATGAGATTTCTTTGTGAGATGTCGTCTGTCGGCAGATAGCACATTTGATGGAGCTTCTGTGGGACCCCACGCTGTATTGTTCAATAATAATAGAAGTGCACTCGTTACAGAAACAATGTCCACAGGTCAGCACTGCCCACTGAGAAAGAAAACAACAGAACGAGCCATAGTGAGATGTCAATCGGAGATATCTTTCAATATGCGAATCCATTAAGAGGACAACAAATTCCACTCCGCAATATTTCATGATGCTACTATTTAAATCATCAAAGCCAAGTTGTACTTTTAAGTTTTGTTTTTAGAGTCCACACAGAGTAGACTCTCATGGTCTTTAGGTCTTCATTCCTTAATAGTGAGCATACCTGTCGGTCACCCTTACTTTATAGGTAGTTGGTGTTCTCATTATTTCAAAAAATGCAAATTATTCCTTCAGTATTTTAACACCAGATATAGTAGAGGGGTTAAGAACACTAATTTGGAGGTAGTATTATGCAGACAACAGTACTCAATATATTGGGTTTGTGTAGAAAGACAGTGTGTGGCTGGGATCAACATGAAATCCTTCCTACAGAAGCTTCTTGAAAAAGAATTCATACAAAGGGAAGAGAAGCTTGAGGTGTGTGAAATTGGTGTTCCAACAATCATTGGTTAGGAAAAGAGGCTATGCTGTATTTTATTGCCATACCATTCAAGGTGGCTTCTGGTTGCAACTCTACTCTCAAGCCAGAGTCTACAGCAGTGAAGGCTATAATAAAATTCAAACACTGTTCTAGCATTTCTGTATAACACCAATAAGGACAATTCCATTCTAGCATTTCTGTATAACACCAATAAGGACAATGTGCCTCTAATGCCACTAGAGATGAAGGTTACTTCTTCTACTTAAGGGAACTTTCATGGCTCAGAGGAGCTCCTAAGAAGGACAATGAGCAGCAACAGCGGTCTACCAACCTTCGCAATCAAGATACCTAAAAGATAGCTGGCTCCAGCTCCAGCGCCTCAAAAGTGACCAGAGGCTGATGGAAGTCATCCAAACACAAGACAGAAATGGCAAGGCCTCCAGAGGATTAGCCAGTTCAAATGAGGTACTTCAAAGAGTTTACCTCAATTAGGAGGAAAGGCAGGGAGAAGGGAAGATATAGAAGATAGGATCGAAAGCATCCAAGAGCCTGTACAGTTAGAAAAATCATGTTATTACTCTTATTATAGCCTGACATGAACTCCTAGGTACATGTGAGTCCTACTCTCTCTGGCATTAATCCCTTATGTAACATAATTCTGGATTTCATATGCCTGTAGCTGTAGTCCCAGTTTGGAGGGTATTATCTGCTAATGAACAGGAATAGGATGGTATTAAGATCTAACCAACTTAGAGGGTGTGATTTCTTTCCTTAGTGGTTGTCTTGGCTACTGTTACTTGTAATGCATGTAAAGAATGATATGCTATAGCTGAGAGAAGAAAAGCTGCTTCTGGTGTGGCCTGGGGAGAAACCTGGTGGATTAGTAGGCGGCTGGCCAATGCCTACTGGAAACATCAGATCAGAGACCCTAGGTTGTATCTGACTAAATAACAAAAAACTATATACCTACATATATACAAACACTACACACGCACATATAATTCAGTCTAAGGGTGGAGAATATTAAATTTTGGTGAAAGGTTATATGTTGTTGATTGCCACTGATATTCAAACTCCTACCAAATGATCTTTCTCTGCAACATGGGTGGTAAGAAGGTGGGGGAAAATACTAACAGAATTCACCTGTGAGTAATTGTGAACAAGAGTTTTTGCAATGCCTTCCTGTTCCATAAAAAACGAGCCCACTGAGAAGCTGTGGGTGTGATCTCATCACTGGCAGAGCCAGGAGCCGAGTGTGTCCTCTGCTCCACCTCGCCAGGCCTTTGGATTTGGACTGAACAGCACCTGCTGCCACGTGAGACATTTCCTCAAACTTTCATGAGTTCTGTGGGACAGGGCAGCAATTCGCAGAACAGAGAAATATGAGAGAACATACTCAAGGCAGCAGTAGGGGAATATGGAGCAGGCTAGCGTCTTGGAAGAGCTGGAGATTTGAGATTCTGCAATTTCCAACCCTTGGAACTAGTTGGTATTAACTTTATGAAAGAATTTGTCACACATGAATCTCATTACAAACAGAAAAAGACATACAATCTTTTCCACTTACATCACAACCTTTGTCAAGAGTTACTAGTATGAGTACCTTATTCCCTGTTCAGTTGCCAATGTAGTATCTATCCTTAATCTGTTACCAAATAGTGTCCTCTGAAATCATTTCTCCACAAATTTTGGAAACTAAAGCAAACCACCAGCAAATGTAACCAAGGAAAAACAGATAAAAATAACATCCCGCAAGCAGAAATGCAGGGTGATGTCAGAACAAAACCAACTGAAATCAAAAGGACAGTAATAGAATATCACAAAGAACTATATTCCAACATACTTGAAAACCTAGAAAGATTGAACAAAATGTCTAGAAATACACTAACTACCTATACTAACAGTCTGTAACAGAAAATCTTCAACAGATCCATAACAAAAGAATTGGTCAGGTCATTAAAACATTCTCAACAAGCCTGGGCCCAGACGAGCTTTACTGTTGACTTCTACCAGACATTCAAACAAAAGCACCCACACTATTCCAGATTATAGAAAAGGACTGAAAACTCCGGAAGTAATTTTATGAAGCAAGCATAACTCTCATACCAAAATCAGGTAGAGACTAAAGTAAAAATTTTAAATTATATACTGTTATCTCTTAAGTACATATTGCACAAATTCTCAACAAAATTCTAGCTAACAGAATCCAAGAATATATCATAAAAGTAATACATCATGACCAGTTGGATTCATGTGAGGTATGCAATGTTGGTAGAATATTAGAAAAACAATGCAACACATGTCAGATCATATGATGCAGAAAAGGTACTTGACAAAATCCAACAGTCACTCCTGATAAACACTCAACACAGGACTAGAAGGAAACTCCCTCAACACTATAAAGGGCATTGGTACAAAACAAAAGGCCAATGTGACTTTCAAAGAGGAGAAACATTCCCTTTGAAGACTGAAACAAGATAAGGATGTGTCTCATCAATACTACTACTCAGTATTATGATGGAAGTCTGTGTTAATTTCTTTTCTAGGAATACTGAGCTAGTTCCAAAAAGTTGGAGATTGAAGAAGTCCCGAAAGACCAACTCTTGCAAGATGATAGCCTGGTTCCATCCCCCTCCCCCCCCAACTCTTGCAAGATGATAGTCTGGTTCCATATCCCCCCACCCCCACCCCCCCTTGAGTATATTCCTTCGCCTGTGGGCTCTGTGAATCAAAACAGTGATTCACAGAACTCAGGAAAGTTGAGGAAACTCAAGTGGTGGTGAGTGTAGTTCAGTCCTAAATTCAAAGTCAGGGGTAAGTCAGATGCTGGGGCCAGAGGACACACTCTACTCCTAGCTCTTGTCAGTGATGAGATCATACTACCTGCTTCTCAGTGGGCTCATTTTTTTTTTATGTAACAGGAAGGATTCTTGTTCACAATTACTCACAGGTGAATTCTATTAGTAACTTCCCCTACCTTCTTACAGACTAAATGTCGTTTGGTGGGAGTTAGACTTTGGCTATAAGAACCACTTTAAATAACTTACTGCCAATGTGTGAGGAACAGAAGGATTTCTCTTAAGTTGTCTCCCCAAAATATGTACCAGACTTAGCTGCTTAAGAATGACTGTACAAAAGGTGATCAACGAAAATAGATCAGAGGTTATTCTCCTTAACATCAGCCATCTATAGTGGCTAGACTATTAGTCTGACTCACCCTAAATAAGACCCACTCCCTTCTGATAAGGATAGTGGTGGTCTGTTTACTTGTAGGAGATACCAGAGAAGTCAAACCCGCCCAAGGGTGACCAAGGTTAGGTAGCCATTATCAGCTGTCTAGATCAAGCAGACACCACTGTTTATCCCACAACAAATGTGAGCACACCCCTAGGTCATCCCCCTCCTATTGATTGTATTTATTGCCTGTCGCTACCCCTCCCTGTGACTTAGGTTATTGTCCGCTATCAGGGGACTTGCATGCTTCCCAGAATAGTAATTGTCTGTTTTATTATGTGAGACATCAGAGTGATCAAACTTGTTCAATAATGAAATGTATTGCCCCTTTCTGTGATGTATGACTCTGTAATCAGACCCACCTGAAGTGATATGATGCGTGGTTAGCATCTGACTGCTAAGCCCCCTCCACGAGGACCATCAAGCGGAGCAGAGGTGAGTAATGCTACCATGAATTGCATCTGACTCCATTACTTGACTCCACCTTTTAACTCTCATGCTCTCTATGACTTTACTATAATTTCTACTTATTATCGCTGTACAATTGCGCCTACCAAACCTGTGATGTTTTGTGGGGTTCCCTCTTCCCTTTAACCCCACACCAATGCAAAATCTTAGCCAGAGATATAAAGAAGGGAAATTAAAGGCACCCAAGTTGGCAAGGAAGCAAAAATCTACTGCAGTTGATATGGTCCTATACATAGACAACCCCAAAAATTTTATAAGAAAATTGCTGGAACGAATTCAAAGATTCATGAAACTGGCAGGGTACAGCATCAGCATACAAAAATCAATTGGATTCCCTAGGTGAACAAAGAGAGCTCTGAAAAGGAAATCAGGAAAATGATACCATTTACAAAAGCCAATTAAAATATGAAATGCTTAAAAATAAATCTAAGCAGAGATCAAAAACTTGTGAAAAGAAAACCACAAAATATTACTATAGAAAATCAAGATAAATACATAAATGAAAGAATACACCATTATCACAAATAGGAAGATTTTACATAGTGAAACTGTTAATGCTACCCAAAATGATACACAAATATCAGACAATTCCAATTCAGGTTCCAACATCATTTCCAAAGAGATGGAAAAGCTAATCACTAATTATATATGGAAAAGAGACACTGGATAAGTAAACCATTACTTGAAGAAATAGTGAATTATTTCACGTAGCTCTTCCAGTCAAAGTCTTCCCACCAAATGACCTCTCTCTCTCTCTTTCTCTGGAATATTTGTGTGTAACCATTGATTTGTAACCACAGGATTCACCTGTGAATAATTCCAAACAGGATTCCTAGTGTGTCACCTGCTGCATATAAAATATGCCCTTTGAGAAGCAAGAGAAAGGATCTCGTTATCAGCAAGAGCCAGGAGTAGAGTACAGCTCCCTGAACCTGAGCTATCTACACAGTGAGCCTCCTAGACAGCTATACCATCAGAGGAGGAGAAGCAGCAGCAGTGGAACTGGGAGCCAGAGCACTGAACAGTGGTGGACTTCCCAACGCACAGAGTTGGGAGAAGCTGACGAAAGGAAAGCTGAGTGCTTTTGTGAGGAAGGTTGGCTTGCAGTGCGGTTCCTCGGCACCTAATTCAAAGAGGCTAGCTTTGCTGACTCATGGAATTTGAGCTGAATGCCTTCTAGTTAAGGCTTCTAGTGGAGTGGTATGTCACTTTGGGCATTTATTAGCAGACTTGAAAGAACTTTGTAACATGTGTCCTGATACACAATTATCCTGAACATTTTTTGCAGGCATTAAAGCCAATTAACTTCCATAACAATCCCTTTAATCATGAATTGTGTCTGTGAGTTCTATATAGTCTTTGCAATGGATATTAGAACCCAGAGAAAATAGAGAGCATTTAAATCAACAAACTACTAAATAAAGATCAACAACAATCTGCTACACAGCCACCACAGTCTATTACTAGTACAATGAGAGCTATTGGGCCAATGAAACAAAATTGAGAAGTCAGAGGTAAAAGAGGTAAAGCCACGCACTTACGGACAGCTGATCTTTGACAACAAAATGAAGTGCAAATACATTAGGTAGGGAAGAGAGAGTTCTCTTTAACAAATGATGCTAGCAAAACGATATCCATTTGCAAAGAAATGAAACAAGACTAATATATCACACTATATAAAAAACAAATTCAAAATGGATCAAAGGCCTAAATGTAAAATTGAGATGTACAAAGATCATAAATTAAAAAATTTGGACAACCTTCCAGGCCCTAATAAATGGGAAAAATATGCTGCCCAGGTAGCAAAGAAAAACAGATGAGTGGGACCTCCTAAAAATTAAACACACAGGCATATCAAAAGATTTTACCAAAAGTGTAAGAAGAAGACTCATAGACTAGGAAAACATTTTTGGTACTGACATTTTGGAAAACATTTTTGGCAGTGAGGTAATTTTTTTTTAATTTATAAAAAACTCCAACATTTCCATAAGAAAAAGGCAAGTTATCCAATTAAAAAATAAGTAGGGATCATGAACAGATACTTTACCCAAGAAGGCATGCTGGAAACCAACAAGCATATAAAAAAATGCTTGTGATCTTTAGTCATTTGAGAGATACAAATCAAAAGAAGGCAAATCATCCCAATTAATAACAAAGTTCAAAACAAAACAACAAATGGTAGTAAGAGTAGAGACTGAACGCTCAAACACTGCTGGACTGTAAAACAATGCAACCACTATGCAAAGCAGAATGGTATCTTCTCCAAAATTGGCAATATAAATATCATTACTCAGTAATCTTTCCAGCTAGCCCAGAGAACTAAGAGCTGAGACACTGATATATGCACATCCGTATTCATATTTAAACCCAAGAAAGGTGTGCAACGGGGTTGTATCCTCTTACCATACTCAATCAATGATATGCTGAGCACATAATCAGAGAAGCTGCATTATATGAAGAGGAATGCAGTATCAGGACTGGAAGAAGACTTTTTAACAAACTTTGATATGCAGATGACTTGCTGATGACTATCAAAGAATAGCCTTCAGTGTGGATTACAACTCAATGTACAGAAAACACCAAAATCCTCACAACTGCACCAATAAGTATGATTATCAAGATAAACTGAAGTTCTCAAGGGTTTTGTCTTGCTTGGACTACAATTAATGTTCATGGGAGGAGTCAAAAAATCAAAAGACCAAGGCAGTGGTTCTCAACCTTCCTAATGCCGTGACCCTTAATACAGTTCCTCATGTTGTGATGAACCCCCAACCATAACATTCTTTTCATTGCTACTTCATACTGTAATTTTGCTACTGTTATAAATCGGGAGACCCGGTGAAACGGTAGTTTGATCCCCAAAGAGGTCGCGACTAAAGTATCTTGTAAATCTGCTGCTCAAGATCTCTTTAAAGTGTTGAAAAGTCGGAAGGTTACTTTGAGGACTAAAGAGCACCTCACCCAAGCCATGGTCTTTTCAATGGCCTCATATGCACGATAAAGTTGGAGAAAGAAGACAGAAGAAGCAATGCATTTGAATTATGGCGCTGGCGGAGAACATTGAAAGTACCATGGATTGCCAAAAGAACAAACAAACCTACCTTAAAAGAACAGTGATATGCTCCTTAGAAGCAAGATGGTAAGACTTCATCGCTCACACTTTGGACATGTTATCAGGAGAGACTGATCCTTGGAAAAGGACATCATAGTTGGTAAAGTAGGGGGGCAGTGAAAAAGAAGAAGACTATCACCAGAGAAAATTGACCCAGTGGCTGCAACAGTGGGCTCATACATAATAATTGTGAGGATGGTGCAGGACGAGGCAATGTTTTGTTCTGTTGTGCACAGGGTCTCTATCAGTCAGAACTGACTGGAAAGCACCTTGTAATACATGCACCACAGCACTAATAACAATAGCATATACAGTAGATGGAAACAATCTAAACACCCAGAGTGGAAGGATGGATAAATAAAGTTTGGTACATATTAAAGACAATACCTTTGAGAAATACCTCCTAACATGGATAAACCTAGAGGACATCTGTTGAGTGAAATTGGTCACGAAAGGACAAATATGTATGAGACTACTATTATAAGAAGTCAAGAAAAGTCTTTTAAACTAAAAGAAACATTTGCTAGTGGGAGGGGAAGGTACAGAGGGTAAATCACAGGTGAGAGGATAGACAAGTGTTAATTTTGGTGAAGGGGATGGATGGCAATATATACAAAAATGGAGGTTTGCAAGAGTGCACATGGGGCAATGTTATGAAAACTTCTAGATATAACAAAACAACCTGGAGGTTGAGTAGCTGAACCTGGGGGATCAGGACTATAGTTTTGGGGACCAAGGTCAATTAGCATACTGTAGTTCACAAAGACAATGTTCCTTTCACACCCTAATTTGCCGAGACGAGTAATTTTAAGACTAGAGTCTTAAAAAGCTCATGAGCAGCCATCTAGGTGCAACTATTGCTTGCTCCCCCTTTGGAGGAAAGAATAATGATGACAACTGAAAGGCATAGGGAAATAATCAATCCAATAGACTCAGGGAGGACACAAACATCAGTCTCTACAACCCTGAAGCTAGAAGAACTAGCTGGTCCCTAGCTACAACTACTTAGTGCTTTGAAAGGATCACGCTAGAAGGTTTTCAACAGAGTTGGAACAAAATATGAAGGGGGGAAACTGTGAAACACCATTCAGAGTCATAAGAACAGCTTACTGGCTGTTCAGAATGGTGGGACCCCTAAGGCTATAGCCCTTATTTACCCTTCTTGTCTGGAAAAGACTTCAATCCCTTGTTCGAATAATCGATGAGTTAAGATCATAAGGGCAAAGTTCAGAAGCTTAGGAATGGAAGCAGTACACAAAAGGAAGAAATGGGATAAGGAAAGGTGCATTGAGAGGATTGCAATTGATGAGTTGAAACAAAAAGTGTATGAATTGTTGAATGTAAAACTGATGATCTGCTCATAAGCCTAATTCACAATAAAAAGTTAAAATGAAAAATTCCTGCTAAAGTTTTTCCTCTTCAAAGTTTCAAGAGTCTGATGTGGAAGATTTGTTATTATTGGTAGGCCACTAGAGAACAACCATCTTCCCAGCACACCAAGAAAGAAACACTTTAAAGAGGGAGTGCAGGTAGAAACCTCTGAATACTTAAAAATATTTTATAGATGTATGTGATGTATTTTATCATTTTACCTGTTTTCCCAGCTGTCTTGCACAGATGGGACAAGGTTCTGGATTAATACCTCCTGGTGTTTTCTCTTGAGACTATGAAACAAAAAGAATTAAGAAACATATTAGTTATATTTTCGTATTTTGTTTCATACATATTTTGTAAGTAATTTACAAAAATGATCTCAATATAAAACAGCCTAATAATTTAGGTGACCTAATAATTTGAGTGTATTACCTATTACTATTAGTTCTTGATTTATAAACAACGTTTAATCAAAGAGGAGAGAGAAAAGGCTTTCTACTCCCATATAGAATTAAAGTCTCAGAAACACAGGGACAATTATACACTAACCTATAGAGCCACTGTGAGTCAAAATTGACTCAATGGCAGTGAGGTTGTTTTTTTATTCAAGGAGCACACAAAAAATAGAAGTGTATTATAGTTTATTAAAGTTCTATTTATTATTATAGAAGGCAAAATTAAAAGCAAACTATGGTCTCACAAAACCATCATAAATTTATTTCCGGGCTGGATTTGCTAGATATTATTAAAAAAAATTATTTGGAATTTTGAAATAAAGATTTCTAATAATTGCAGAAAAACATTTAGAGTTCTGCACGTCCCGAGTTTTTGAGCTACACGAGAACAGAGACTTGGGAAAGGGAGCATTTATTTATAGATGCAACTCCTTATTCATACAGGCTTCTTCTCAGCATCCTTTCCTCATCTCATTAAGGCCACAAATGGCCACATTTTGACAAGCTGGACATTCAGTATAGGTAAAAACAACCTACATTAATTCATACATTCCTCAAGGTAGACCTATCATGAGTTAAACTTAGGCTATCCGGTCACACATCTTCTTAATCACTATTATTTTTCCTGTAACGAATGTACAACTTTTAATGTGGGGATGACTAAAATGCATCATCTTACTTAAATGTAGTCTAACTAGAAAAGCCTGCCCTATGCAAAAACATCTAATGCATTTTGATCTGGTAAAGTGTTTTGCCAATTGGCAAACTATCAATCTTTTAATAAATAGTTTTATTCATCAATAATCCATCAATTCATTACTGCATAATTGCTCCCAGTAGAAACTCAGAGAATATGTTGTGATTTACATTAAATAACTGCAACAATTCATTCCCAGGTATTTTGAATTAGTAGCATCCGAAGTATATATTACAATTTTAAATAATAAATTCAAAAGTATCTATGTCTGAATGAATGCGTATGTATATGATATTTCACAATCTGTACCCACAAGCATGTTGTAATAATTCTATTATTGAAGGCTTTGAAGTGGTCTGTCTATACTATACTGTTTAATATATACTTTTTATATCACCTGTGTAACTTATATATTCTCCCTAATGTTGTTTTGTGATCTTTGGAGTTAATGTAGATATACTAGTATATCTCATTATAGCTCATATAATAAGAGTTAATGTAGATATACTAGTATATCTCATTATAACTCATATAATAAGACTATGAAGCTATTGTATTTAATAGAAGGCATCACAAAGTAGTGAATGATCACACAATATGGAAAAAAGTAGCATTATTTAAAAACAATTACCTTCTCCAAATTCATTAGGTAAAGAAGCTGCCCAAGTTTTTTCTGTAGCTGTGACGTAGCAACAGCTTTATCATTTAGTAGCTTTATGCGATTCTGTTCAACCTAAAAATAAATAAAATAAAGCTCTTATTCTTCCCAAGATAGTTGTTATTGATGTTATTAGGTACCATTGAATTGGCTCTGACCCACAGCACCCCTATGCATAACAGAATAAAACACTGCCCAGTTCTGCACCTTCCTGACAATTGTCCCTATGCCTGAGCTCACTGATGCAGCCACTGTGTCAATCCGCCTTGTGGAGGGTCTTCCTCTTTTTCGCTGCCCAGCCTCTTTACCAAACATGAAGTCCTTCTCCAAGTCCTGGTCTCTCCTCATAAAATGTCCAATGTTAGGAAATCTTGCGATCATAGGCTGTAAGGGATACTCTGGCCTTAATTTTTCCAATACAGAGCTGTTTGTCCTCTTAGCAGTCCATGGTACTTTCAATACTCTTCTCCGGCACAATTCAAATGCATCGATTCTTCTGTGATTTTCCTTATTCAGTGTCCAACTTTCACATGCATATGAGGCTATGGAGAATATCAAGGCTTGGGTCAGGCCCACCTTAACCTTCAAATTCACATCCTTGCTCTTCAACATAGAGGTCTTGAGCAGTTATGGATCTTCTGACTGCTGCTTCCAAGAGCAATGATTGCAGATCCAAGTAATACAGCTTCAATGTTTATCATGATGTTATCTATTGGTCAAGTGGTAAGGATTTTGGTCTTCCTAACATTCACTTGTAAACCAGAAGGCTACAATCCTTAATCTTCACTTCTATTTCTCTTCACTTTCAACAAGCAAAGTGTGTCATCTATATATGGCATGTTTTTATTAAGTCTTCCTCCACTACTAATGCTGAACTCTTCATATAATCCAGCTTCTCTGATGATTTGTTCCACATTCACACTAAACAAGTATGCTGAGAGGAGATAACCCTCAGACACACTTTTCCTGATTTTAAACCCTGCAGTATTCTCCTGTTTTGTTAGTACAACTACCTCTTGATCTCGGTTCAAGTTCATCATAAGCACAATAAAGCCTCAAGGTTACTCAGTTTATTATGTATTAGTCTGGGTATTTTGGAAAAACAAATCCACAGCAATTCATGTATAAGAGAGAGCTTTACGTAAAGAAAATGTGCACCACGAAAACATACCAACCCAATGCTGCCCAAGCCCACAAGTCCAACATTAACCTATTAACCCAACACCAGTCCACAAAGTCCTCCACCTCACAAAACAGAGGCAATGATGCTGACTGCAGGAGGAAAGCTGAGTCAGTGAACGACTAAGCATCTCAGCACTAGCAGGGGTCTCCACACGGCTGCTCCAGCACCCAGGGCTGCATCGGGATAGATCCATGTGGCTTCTCCTTGGGGATGTCTTGTAGGAAGTCAATCTTGCAAGCTGAAGCATGGAACTGCTAAGGCAGCTGCACCCTGGTGCGACCATCACACAGTCAAATGCCTTAACAGTGAATGAACACAAGTAAACATCTTTCTGGTATTCTCTGCTTTGAGCCAAGATCCATCTGACATCAGCAATGAGATCCTTTGTTACCCTCTTCTAAATCCAGCTTGAACTTCAGGCAGCTGAGGTCAATGTACTGCTACAACCGTTGGATGATCTTAAGCAAAATTTTACCTGTGGGAAGCATCAAAAGTTATCAGTCTAGAGTTTGAGCACACTGTTGGGTCAGCTTTCTTTGGAATGTGCACAAATATGGATCACTTCTAGCCAGTTGGCCAGGTAGCTCTTTTTCAAATTTCCTGTCACAGAGGAGTGAGTGCTTCCAGAGCTTCTTCAGCTTTCTGGAACATTTCAATGGGTATTCCTTTAATTCCTAGGGTTTCGTTTTTGGCTAATGCATTCACTGCTATTTGAACTTCCTTCAGCATCACTGATTCTTGCTACCTTCTGAAATGGGGGACTGTTGACTAGCTCTTTCTGGCACAATGACTACGTGTTCTTACTATCTTCTCTTCATACATCCTACAACATTCCATATTTTGCCTATCTATAGAGTGAAAATTATAATTCTAGGCTTTATTGTTTTCTTGAGTTCTTGCAGTTTCGGATATATGTTGAGCATGTTCTTCTCTTTTGGTTTTCTAATTCTATCATTATACCAGTTGGCTTTATCTTCTCGAGCTGCCCTTTGACATGGTCTATTCAGCTCCTTGACGTCATTCTTTCTTCCATTTGCTTGAGCTACTCTATAATTAATAGCAAGTTTCAGTCTCTTCTGACATCTACTTTGATTTCTTCTTTCCTTCCTTTCTTTTTAATGACCATTTGCTTTCTTCATGAATGATGGTCTTGATGTGTTCGCACAGCTTATCAGGTCTTCTGTCATTAGTGTTCAATGCAGTAAATGTGTTCTTCAGATGTTCTCGAAATCCTGGTGGGATAGATTCAAAGTCATGTTTTGGCTCTTGTGGATTTGTTTTAATTTTCTTCAACTTTAACCTGAACTTACAAACGAGCAATTGATGGTCTGTTCCAGGCGGCCCCTAATCTAGTTTTAGCTGTTGACATTGGACTTCTCCATTATTTTCCCACAGATGTAGTCAGTATCTTCCAGCATCAAAGCAACACATAAGCCAACACAGGCAACCGGCAGACAATTGGTGGTAAAAATAGTAAAATTGTATTAAGCATACACAGGTCTTCCACAATAATGCAAATGTGTCCTCTTATAAGAAATCTCATTTGTATGTGAAAATTCCCACTAATATGGTCTGTGGACTGATTTTTCCCCCGAACTTTGCTGTTTTGAGTAGTAGAAAGTTCAAGCTTAGAGTCATTTGACAACTGAAGTATCACTATATATCAAACGGACTTTGTCTCTTGGAAGACCTAATTCAGTGTAGAATGCTTTTAAAAGGAACTTTCCCTATTTACCTTAAGTCTAAAAGAATCAACACAAATTTTACTTGTGTACCAATTTCACACATATATCTATGGAATGAAAATCAATAGATGATTTGCTGCTTTGTCTAAAATGATTTCATCCAATCCAGGAAAGACTTTTCTTGTCCACCTGCCAATGGTACTAGCACTTATTTAAAGAGGAGTATTTAAATAAGAGAAAAACTTATAAAGATGCCCTATTTTAGAAAATTAAGAGGGTAAATAAGGATTATTTCCAAGGTGTTTTTTTAAAAGATTAGAAAATTTAGCTTTATAAAAAGAGGAAGATTTAAAACATAATCAAGCACACACATTTTTAAAAATTGAGAAACAGTATTTCTAACAAGAAATACATTAGGGGAGAGTTTTTTCAATGCTGAAATATAAAGAGGGATTTACTAGAGGGTAAATTGGTCATCATTTGTTCAGCAAAGGAAACCACCACATGCTGAAAGAGGTTTTGCTTGTTCTCAAGATTTTACTGGTTCTGATAATGCTGAGACCTATGTCCCCAAACATCTGCAGGCTTTGGCCTAGAGTATTCATCAATGTGTACAAGTTCAATGTGGAGAGAGGTAAATAAACAAAATATACCAAGAGTAAAATGCTAAAAGCATGTATTAGGTCTGAGGTTGCTCACACATGGCCATTTTTGACCGATTAAAAACAGTATTTTCACATGGCTTAACCCTCTATCCATACTTGTAGAAGGCATCAATGCCCGCTTCTATGGGCCTTGCATTTTCGCATATCTATTTCTCTGTATTTTTCTGTTATCTACTTGCAAACTACCTCGTGTGGTTCAATAATATGAAGAACAGGGGGATTGGGCTTTGGCTCGTTAGGATGGCGCACTCGTAGTCGTTCTGTAGCCATTGCAAGTTCATCAATAGCAGACACCCGATTCCTCAGAGCCATCCAATATTCATGAAGCAACTGCAGGAACAGAGCAGACAAAGGCAGTGAGTGGTAAAGAAGTTAACTAAAACTGGTTTACACCACTATAGTATGTTATAAACTCTTCCATGAGGTTTCAAGACATATACACTTGCACATTTGGGTCTAAGGGACAGGCAATTCTTTGACGACTTTTAGGGAGAGAGAGTGTACATAGGCAATATCCATAAGACATTATGGAGTAGTGCTTCTTCAGATTTGTACAAACGAAATATCCAAAGGTTTCTAGATGGAACCAAACATCTGTAATAAGTCATTATTAGATGGGTAGAATCTTTGTTTCCTTTGTTTAATATATATCTACAGGTATAAATACTTTGCATACTCAAAATAATGTATATATGGCTACAAGAACACAAGAATAAACAAATGAATATACATCATCCAATTTAAGAACAATGTCGATTCACCTGAAAGTCCCTAGTGTTCCCCATGAGTCAGAATCTACTCGGTGGCAATGAGGTTTTTTAAAAATTATTATTTTGCCACACACATACCCTTTTCAGTCCCAACAAGGGGGTGATCTCTCTCCTTATCACTCCATATTTTTCATCGCAGTTATATATATGTCTCATTAATAACTTGGTTATATGTGGGTATGAAGTTCCTAAGATACAATATCCATCAGTGTACACCTTTTGACATGCTTTCTTCAGCAACATGTTTCTGAGATGCATCACTGATGGTGTGTGTCACTGTAGTTCTGGCATTTTTACTACTGTGAAAGGGATTAGTCTGCAGTTATGAAGGAAAAGGCTCAATGTACATCCTCTAAGATAGAGCACTGGCCAGATGAAGCAAAATAGGAAACAAAACCCCAAAAACCCATGTGTAACTAACTGGGCATTGTATACGTATTTATCTTTTCTTATGGTTTGCTATAATTAACTGTGTCAATGTTCTTTGCATTCAGAATTGTAATGTTAGGAAAAAATTATTAGGGATCAGTAAGCTTTACTTTTTAAGTTTTATATCCAATTTATCAAACCCATGAACTGATATTATAGACTTATCTAGTCTTTCTGGAAAAAACTTTTATCCTGTTTTAAATAGCAATAATTTTAGATTATTTAAAATGTTGGGATTACAAACCAAGGAAAGTATAAACAAAAGAAAATATTTCTTTCCTTTCCCTGACCTACCTTATATTCCTTCTTCCATGCTTCAAAGAGATCCATTAAAGTACTTCCCTCATCAATGAGTTCAGCATCAAACCGATGTGATTTTGCAAAGGACAGGACAGCTTTCATAGAACGCTCTGTGTCACTTGTTCCCCACAGACCCCGGCTGGTGGTAGGGACGCGATCATCTACCAGTCCTTCTTCATCTTCTATCATCTCTTCAAATATTGCAGTCTGGCCTTTTACTCTGAAGGCAGGTAACAACAGTGTATAGCAAGCACTGTCTTGAGTGACGACGACAAAGTCAAACAGCAAGGCATTGTCAATGAGCTTCACCAACAACTTTTCAATGTCTTGTTTAGAAGGTAATGCTTGCAAATCTTTAGGAAAACTACAACTACTCTGAATATGCTGATGGCTAAAAAATTTGCCCAGTGCTTTCTGAGAGAAATCGGGCACAATACAAGAATATATTCTGGCTCCAATCTCATTCTGAGAATTGGAACAAGGCATAAGCCAACAGCCATGCAAACAAACAAACATACAAAACAATGTAACCTAAGATATTCTGTTAATCTCTTTTTGAAGGAATCAGAATGTAGTCTTTCTTCAATTTCCATGTTTATTAAATAAGGGTAATTATGATCGTGTATGTAGTTTAGTCCCCAACACATAGACGATGACTTCAAATGTGTGTTAGAGAAAGAGTATTAATAATGAGAGCTAATATTTTATAGTATACTTACCATATCTATGTGCATTTTATTTAATATCCACAAAAACTCAATGAAATGCTATTATCTTCATTTCATGAATGAGAAAATTGAGCTTGGGAAGTAACTTGTTCACAAAAGTGGGCAAGAATTTGAGTCCAGGAAGGCGGAATTCTCAAGATTGAGTACCACTTCCCTAAACGCTCCCTTAATTAATTAATGACATGAACATGTAGGAGGTAATATTTGCAGAGGTGAAACTTGGTGCAGGGGCAGTGAATTATTTAATTCACTAACCAAAGTGTCTGTAATGTCCATCAAACAACCTTTTTCTGTATGGGTCTGGGTAAGATGAGGGAAAAACCGACAGTAGTCAGCTGTAACTGCTAACAGGATTCATTGTGATTGCCAGCCTGGTGGCTAAAAAATGAGCCCTCTGAGAAGCTGGAGGTGATCTCACCACCACTAAAAGCCAGGAGTAGAGCACATCCTTTGCACCCTGAGATCCCTGCACAGTGAACCTCCTGGATCTAGAAGACAGCTGTGACAACAGAGGAGCAGAAGCAGGAACCAGAGCATGAAACAGTAGTGGACTTCACAGCCCATAGAGCAAGTACAGGTGAGTGCTTTGGGGCAGGAGGCTGGTTAGTGGAGTGCCTTTGGGCATTTAATTGGGGGAGCTGGATTTGCTGACTCACAAAGCTTGAGTGCCTTCAAGTTGTGGCTTAACGGAGTGGGGTGCCTTTGGGCAGTTGCTTTGGGGAGCTGGGTTGACTGAGCTTGAGCTGAACGCCTTCGGGTTGAGGCTTATAGCAGAGTGTATGGCTGTTTCTTTGCAACTTGAAAGAACTTTGTAACTTGTCCTGTGAACTGTATACCAAGCATTTCTCGCTTGTACTGTAACCTGTTAACTTCCATAATAAACTCTTTAAATATGAATATTGTGACTTCTGTGTGGTCATTGCAATGGATGATGAAACTCAGTAGCCGAGAAAAAAGTGTTGTGTTGTGAATGACGGAACACTGGGCATGTAAAACTTGCTAATCCCAAAGGATTTCTTATTGTGTTTAATAAAAAATACAGACAGACTACTGTGAGAAAAATGTTATTTTTATGATCACAATAACAAGTCGCGTACAAATTTTCCTGAAGGGAAAAAATCAAATAGAAAACTTACGTTTGGGAAAAGAGCTTTGATTCATACTCTGTGAACAATTCATCAGCTTTACAAAAGACACAGCTGGAAAAGAAGAGATTATCAAACAAATACAAGTATAAGTGGCAATCAAGTAATTTTTGAGAAAGCCTTAGTATTATGCATTTCACGTATTCTTTACCATACAGACAATTTTAAGGGAGATTTGAAAAAGGAGTTTTCCAGCATGTGGTCATTGAGTTCTTTTTTAAAAAAAGTTTGATTAATAATACATCTTTTTATTTCTGTCTGAATTCAAATGAAAATGATCTATAGAAAACAGTACTTAGGATGGACGACATTTTATTGTCAATCCTTGAATCACCTACCAGTTGAGGGGAAGTCTGGTCGGACGGAGGTGGCAGACTGTTGCAGATTCAATGACATCATGAGATGGAGGCCCTTCGAGGTTTTTCACAGCCTCTCTGACAAGTTTTTGGAATTTATTTAGTTCTTCCATTTGTGTAGTAAGTAAAAACTGAAGACCTCTGCAGTCATGGAACCTGACACCCAGAAGCAGCACCGCACATACCACAAAGAAAGAAGGAGTAGTCAAGTTTCTTAAACTGAGTTGCCATAGGAAAAGCTATAGAAACTGCATGCAACATTTTATTCAGTTGAACTTGAGTTTTCCTTAAGGGTATATTCAATTAGTGTTAAGTTCTAACAATGGGTCTAACAAAAGGTCTAACAAAAGTGGAAGGCCCTCAACAAGATGGATTGACATGGTGGCTGCATCAATGGGCTCAGGCATAGATAGGAACAATTGTGAGGACAGCACTGGATCGTGCAACTGTTTCGTTCTGTTGTGCAAAGGATTGCTATACATCGGAGTCTACTCAATGGCACCTAACAAGAATAACAATTCTTAAGAACTGAAAATGAGTTTGCACAATCTGTGTATGTTTCTCTGTCCATATCTCAAATGTCTCTCAAAGATGGGATTGCCACATTCTTCCTTTTTAATGCTGACTATGTAGATGTCCCCTGGAGAGCCTTACTATACAAGAGAAGTGCATGTATGATGCAATATATAAAGACAAAAAATAATAAAGGAGAAAAAATAAAGCTAGAGTTATATTCCTTGTTATAAGGAAGAGCTACCAGTACCTATTTTATTAAGCATTTACTAGTTTCTGAAACTTATTTGGCTAGAAACTTAGCCATAATTTCTCCTACACAATTTTAGTAGTTACTCATCTGTCTACTTTATAGATGAAGCTGAACTAAATAAGGTAATTTAACCAAAGTTACCTCCTTCCTAAAATGCCATATGCCCTCCTCCAAATTTTAAGTTACAAAGAGCCTCCTTCTTGCTTGTCTTCCCAAATAATTCCAAAGACTAATCTGTTTCTTTCCTGTCCATGAAGTTCATGGAGAACATCATTCATCTGAATAGTTATCATATTCCATGTGTAGACATATTTGCAAGTATGCACAAACACAAAAATATTTATTTCTCAAATTGTTCACAGGTCCTGTCCTATTTACAAACTTTTTGAATGGAACGATTAAGCCTTATCCCATCTTATTTTTTACACATGTACAAGGTACACAAAAGCTGCTTAATAAAAACTTTCTTCTTTTTTTAAATAAATATTTTCTAAATGCATTTGTAAAGCAGCCCTGGTGGCATAGTGGGTTATACACTGGGCTGCCAACTGGAAGGTCAGCAGTTTGAATCCATCAGCCGCTGATGGGAGAAAGAAGAAGCTTTCTGCTCCTGTAAAGATTTTCAGCCTGAGAAACCCACAGGAGCAGATTTACTCTATCCTGTTGGGCTGCTATATCCTACCAGATGCTATCAAGTCACAACTGGCACTTTGCTTTTTTGTGTGAAAAGGCATTTGCATAGATACTGGAACAAAATTAGATCAGGTATTAATAGAATTCACAAAAAAAGAAAACAAAGCTATTTTTATTTCTAACTTATTTATTAGACACTTAAAATGGTCTTCAAGTGTTAGCTTTTGTGACAAAGGGAAATAAGTGGCTTTGGAAATATTTTCTCTGCGCTTATCTGATAAAAATGACACATTAAAGGATCTCCAGTAGGTCCTTTAAAAATAATACTAATAAAATAATTTAACAACAGAAAATTTAATTCTTATATATCATGCTAATGGTAGGTAATATTCTAAGCAAGAACGCCAAAACATTAATTTATCTAATCCTTACAATAAGGCTCTCTGATTTTTTCAGATAAAGCAACTAAGGCACAGAGAACTTAAATATCTTTCCCAAGGTCGTAGAGCTATAAGAAGCAGTGGAGTTGGGATTTGCATGAACACAGGTAGCTGACTCAAGAGCCTACGCCTAATCACTAAGCAACCCAGCTTTTCCCAACAGTCATCACGCAAACACGAAAAGTTTGGTTTATGATATATCAATGCCCTTCAAAACCAGACAATGAGATGATCTCTGAATTTGGATATAATGTTACAAGAAAACTTATATAAGCAGGTATTTAATATACTCACTCTTAAATATTTGAAATGTTTTATTTCCTATTTTGTCTACTGATTTTGAAAAAAAAAGTTTGTTAAATAAACGGTACATTTTATATTTTATTGGTCCTTTCATAGCCCATGTATAGACTTGGGACCTCACAATATGCAATTAGAGATGTGTTTTAATTCCAGTAATGGAATTCATACCTTTTAAGTAGTTTTTGTGTGATTTAAGAAAAAGAACATGGCAGGATTGTACTTACATGAAACATCTAGAAGAGGTTAAAGCATAGTCCAAGGTTTCCTCCTGACCACCAGGGATTGAGATGGCAGGCATGGGGAGTTACTGTTTGAGTTTGGGGTGATGGAAAGCTTTGGATACTAATAGTGGTGATGGCTGTACAACACGGTCAATGTACTTAATGTAACTCAATTATATCATTAAAAGGGCTTAAAGTGGCAAATATTTGTTCTTTGCACGTTCTAATCTAATAGTAACAACAACAAATTTCAAAATAATTTTAACTGGTTTCATAGTTGATTCCACAATGCTATTAAAACAAGTTAGGATATCGTTTAAAAATTGAATAGTGAATCCTGACAAAATGACTCCATAGTCTTAGGCTTAATAGCACCACATAGTGAACACCTCAGGAATGAGAAGCCTGCTGGGCTGTGTGTGGGCAAAACATATAATTAACTACACATACGTGTCCAAATACACTTAGATATATTTTATTATAATCATCAAGTGTATTTGGATACATATGTATATGGACACATGGAAAATGTGGCATATCCTTTTATGGTTTTAACTTAGAAACATTTTTCAAATAGAAAAGGGAAAGCACTTAAAAACATTTTCAATGTGTTCTTTTATTAAATTTCTCAATGAAAACCAACATTAATCCCTGAGTGTAGATAAGAAAGATGGGGAAAACAAATATAAATAATATTGCAACAGTAAGCCTGGCCACTGTGCCACAATGCCACTCAACTCTTAGGGAAACAGAGCACCAGTAGGAAGCATGAGTGCTTTGTGTCAATAGCAAAAGCACATTTTAAATCCTCACTTAAAATTGGCTATAGACATGTCCACCAAACACACACACAAATACTTTAAGCAGATTTTTTTAAAAGTACTAACAAGAGTATTTTGAAATGGCTAAGATAGAGAGAAAAGGTCACTCTTTTAAGTTTGCACCTAATTTTTTTCTTTGATATATGCTATAGCATTGAGCAAAACCCATATGCTCCAGACGATAATACAGTATATTTAAGTGTATCTCTTAATAACAAATGATTTGAACCTGGAGTGACCACTCTATTTTATACAGTTCTTACTTCTCTGACATAGAGAGCTTGCCAATTTGCTGCTTGTAGTTGCTGGTTATTTCATTTCGCACTCGCTGAACAAGTTCCTCTTCAAAAGCAAATTCTATTGCTCTGTGGATTACATTAAGCCACCAAGGAGAATTAGAACGAATCTGTAGAAAGAGAACATCAGTTAATACACACACACACACACACACACACTTTTACGTGCTTGTGATAGGTAGGTTTATTGTGCCAACCTGGCCAACAGGAATATATGGGATTAATAAGGACAGTTTGATTGGAGGGCAAAGAGATAAATGGCTCGGCAAGCCCTGCCCCTCTTTTTTGCTCTCTGGTGATCAGACCAGCATGCAGCTGCTTTAGCTAGTTCTCTGCCTCTACTTGTGAGTTACACTACCCGTGGGACAGAAAATCCGGGGATTATGTTGCGAGAACTTGAGGCTCCTTCAAGACCTGCTTTGCCAAGTTGCTGGTATATACATTGCTTGACCTTGAGGCTGTCAGATCCTGTCGTCTTGTGTTGCTTGAGTTTGATATCCCATCTGGGCCTGCTTCAATAAGTTCCTGAGCTGCTGTTGGTGACCCACCCTGCTGTGTTCTGCCTGTGGCTGGACTGCCTGCATTGCCGTAGGGAAGACTCAGATGTCTGCTTCCCTGACCTTGGACCCTGCAACCTTCTTGAGCTGAAGGACTTCCAGTATATTAACTGTTCCACATAAGAGAATTGAACTGAGCTCTCTCTACCGCTGTCTGGACTAATTAGCTGTGTTTTTTAAAAAAATAAGCTGGTATATACCTTTTTGCTGTATAAACTTTTCCTCATATGTATATATAATCATAAGTGTCCTCGTTTTGTTTCTCTAGAGAACCCTATCTAACACGGTGCATTAGCAGAAAAGGTGATATGAAAAAATCCAGTGGAATAAATGCTTTCAAAGAGTTTATAACCAAAAAAAGACAAGCATACTATAAGAGGAGATTACCTCTTTTGTATACCTAATTAAAAGAGAACACCTGCTTCCTGACCTCTGGCTGAATGCAAGTTTATTGTATAAATATGTAAAACAAAGCAGCACTACAAAATAAAACTCCAGGACTCACTCTTTATATTTGAAGAGGTAATGAATGGGCCTCTTTCTCAGCATAAGAAAAGCCTTCCTTCAAATCCTTGACAAACTGAACTAGAGTCTACTAAACAGATAATCTATTAACAAAATTATACTCTACACCATTACATTCATAAATCATAGGAATTAAAAGGTGCAGTGATTCTAAGAAATGGAAAAAATAAAAGTATATTTTGCAGCCTTCTCTTTAGAGCAGTGGTTCTCAACCTGTGTGTCACTACCCTTTGGGGGGTTGAAGGACCCTTTCACAGGTTCGCCTGATTAATAACAGTAGCAAAATTATAGTTATGAAGTAGCAACAAAATAAATTTATGGTTGGGGGGAGTCACCACAACATGAGAAACTGTATTAAAACGTCGCAGCATTAGGAAGGTTGAGAACCACTGCTTTAGAAGCTGCTACTGATTTCATAAAGGAGAAATTTTAGGAATGGTATTTTAAAAGAAAAATAGTTGTGGGTTTAATGTTTTAGCATCTATAGAAGGAAAGATTTTGAGAAAAAGATACATCTAAGATCACAAAGATATTCTGGAAGTCTTTATCTTCTTCAAAAGATGGCTTATTATACCTTGAAAGAAATGAGGATAACTTCATATCTATATATAGTTATTTATATATAACTTTGTCTTATCAATGCTTGTTTGTTCAGTCTACAAACACAGTTAATAGCAAATCAAACTTTTACTTTTAATGTGGGCCAGGCACTCAACTATGTATGATTTCCATGATAAAAGACAATTCAAAGAAATTCAAGTTTCCTCCTAAACCCAAACCAGAATGACATCTGCAGACAAATGCAGTAAGAAAAAGTGTCATTCGTGGGACACACCTTTTTTTGGAGCTCACGTATATTCTGCTGCACAGGTTGCAAAGCTTGCTGGGCTTCGGCCACTTCCGTATTACATTTGCTCATGTAATGCTCTCGTAGCTGCTTGGCCTGTGTTCAAATAAGAAAATATCACACTTTCACTCAAAGCCTAGAAAATAATTTAGAATAGTGTTTCAAAAACAATGTGATTGTTTAAAATTTTATAGTTCCCTAACTTGATATAAACATGAAATTCAGGTTTATTGTGCACAGGAAGTCATGCAAGAATTCCTAAAACATTCATACTGAAGAGACCAAAACTTAAAAATTCCATAAAGTCTACCTATCCCCTAGCTAACACTTTAATGAGAAAAAACCAGGGGCAAAAAAAGAGCAATATCTGAAGCAAACATTATGTGGCAAAGCAGGGCCACCCTTGAGAAATTGTTTATTTTAGTCATAATAACTTCTTACAATTTTTTACTTGAGAATCTATTGTCAAACATGAAATTAAGCTTTTATCAATCCTTTTTAAGGCATTAATGACAATAGAATTTATACAGTAGAAATATTTTTACTCTATATAGAATTAAAGAAAATTTTATTTTCTACCATTTTGCAGACATTCATTAGAAGGTCTATGAAAGTTCATTTTTCTCCCATTAAATGGAAATACTCAACTGGGTCTTGAAAACTACCTTATGAATAAAGAGAAGGGATCAGAAAATATACAGGACCGTTACGGGGAAGGATGTGGAAACATTACTCAACATCTTGCTACTCCACTAAGCAGTGAGGGAGTCCATGTGAATTGCCAATACTTGACACCACTTTTAACTCACAAAATGGCAACTTCATATGATTCAGCTGAATAGACACATTTCTTTGTTTTCCCATTTCACTTCTTTTGACTCCTATTACTTTATTTGCAAAATGAAGTGGCTCAAGTAGGCTATCTTTAAGATTTGCTTCATTTTCTAATTACTGAGGTTTCACATTCTATAAGCAAAAATTATAATGTGTCTCCTTAGAAATACATCTACAAATAGTCTGAATCCTCCACCTCCTCATTTCCCCTGTCAGAATTTTCCAATTAATTTCTATTAAAAATCCCTTGACTGTGATTATCTGGTCGGTAGTGCTCTCTAACAACAAACTGGGCTGTCTGTCTTCCAGATAGTTTTCTATAACTGAATGTACTCACACAGAGTGGCTGATTAAATGCAAGGTTTGGATGCCTGCATCAGTAAGAAATGTCCATTTAAAACTTCCAATATTTAATGTTTACCTGAGTACTGGAAGTTTTAAATGCAGACTGTCATAAGTTTTTAAAATCTTGTTGATTCCAAGAAAGATTCCACATAGAGGTTCAGTATGTTTCAAAGATATTTATCCCCCCACCCGCCCCATCTATTCTTTCAATTTCCACCATCTATGTCAGATTGTCATACTGTGCTGACTGTGTGGTTGCTTTATACTAGAAGCCAAGCTACTGGTATTTCAAATACCAGCATTTCCACCCATTGTGGATAGGTTTTGACATGGCATTTCTATGTCAAAAATGAGAGAAAGGGAAGGCAAAGATGGTGTCCAGGTAGAGTCAGCTCCTGCTGCCAGAAAATTAAGAGGTAAGGAGAAAGGCTGGGAGGCTGAGTCCTAAAATTAGAATCAGGGTACTAGGGTTTGACTCAAAACCCCGTTTTTTTAAATTTTCACTCACAAAGTGAGCTGAGAACGTACTGAAATGCTCTAGGTTTATTGTGCTGGGCTCATGACCAAGCCCCTGCAGCGAGCGGCGATTACCCCAGGCTCCTATTTAAAGTTGGTCATAATCCCAGACTCGAAGAGAACCTCTGAAAGCTAATCACAAGACCCTACACCAGAACTCCCTGTGCTGTTAGCTACCTTGCGCTTGGTAGCCTAGGGGTCGGGGTTGGTGTGGGTAGTCATAATTGAAAAGATGTCAGGAAATTTAGCTGAGTCAGATCGCAGTGTGGTAGAGCAAAAGCAGGTAGTCATAGCCTGGGGGGCGAATTCAGTCCCAGTTGGCTGAGAAGAAAACAACCTAATAAGCTTCGCCTTCCCTGGGGGTCAGCATGACAACCCTGAAATCAAGGCACCCCACAAGCCCAATATAAAAAGGAGAAAAAATATTTTCTCGATAAAAACTGCAAATCCCAGGCTCACTGTTTAACTCCAAGATAAACCTGATGAACAGTCCTTTAGCAGACATTAACATAATAAGGAAGCCAGAGCTAAGGAATGTCAGAGATAGCTACAAAAATCCTCTGGAGCAAACATCAGTCTCAGAATAATTTTACTGAGCACAATAGCAGAGCCCACAGCCAGGGGGGCAATTTAAGTCCATTCCAGTTGGCCAGGAAAAAACCCAAAAAAAACTTCTCTGAGATATTGGGGCATCAGCAGTCTTGGAACAAGCTAGGGAAACTCCCTAAGCTCAACAGGGATAGCTACTGTCCGCCCTCAGCGGTCCTACATGCAGCTGGGGAGGTCCTGCCTGTCCTTCGAATGGCTGGGAGATCCCCTGCCTATCCTGGGCAGGGATAGCCACTACATGTGGCTGAGGTAACTCCCCCCAACCTGCTGCAGTGCTGCATACAGCACAAGGCAGCTATACCAATCATCTCCAGCGCTCCACACCGCTGCAGCAACTACTGCCTGGCCTCTGAGGTGATCTTGCCTATGAGGGTAATTCCACCCAGCATCTGTATAACCCTACACCAAGTGGGCACACCACCCCATCACCTTGAGACAGGGTTGGAACAACTCCAGCTCCACAGTCAGGCAATCAGGGCTCAGCTAACTTCCTTACTTTCTATTCTTTTCTTCTCTCTCTAGCTTCTCTTTTTCCTACTAAAATCTGTATCAGTGAGCCAAGTGTTATTTTCAGTTTTCTTTCTTTTTTATTCTTCTCAACATCTCTTTCCTTTCACACAACACTGCTGGCCTCTGGGCCACTACCCTTCGCCTAAAGAGCAGGGGAAATCTAGCCTGCCCTCTGTGGGAATACTGCACACAGCACAAGGCAGCTACAACAGCCCTCTCCAGCACTCCATGGTGCGAGAAAACCTAGGCTTGGCCTCCACGGTGATCTTGCTGACTAGGGGAATTCTGCCCAGCACCCATAGGACCCTGCACCAAAAGGGCACAAACCACCTGAGGGCAGGGTTTAAACCCCTCTAGGCCCGTGTTCAGGTGATCAGGGATCAGCTATCTCTTTACTCATTTTTCTCTCCCTCTTTCTCCTCTATTTCCCGCCACAGTCAATCTCAGTGAGCACAGTTGTGTTTTTTCTTTTCTCCTCTCTTCCCTCCCCACTCTCTTTCCTTCCACATGCCACTGCAGGCTTCCAGCCCCTACCCTCCGCCTAGGGCAATTCTGCCCACCCAGCAGGAAGCGCTCCAGTCTGCTCCCTGTGGCAGTGCTGCACATGGCATGGCATGGGGCTCAGCTAGCTGCTTTTTCCTTCTTTACCTTGTTCTTTGTTTTTCCTATTCTATCTCTTCTCTCTTTCCCGTCACAGTCTCAGCAAGCTGTTTTTCTTTTTTGTTTTGTTTTCTTCTTTTGTATCCTTGATTTTTTGTTTTGTCTTTGCTTCTTTTGGGTGTGTGTTAGTTTGCTTTTTTATTTTTGCTCCTTGGTTTTCTCACAAGCAACTACCAGCTTCCAGGCCACTCCCTTCCGCCTGGGGCAACTCTGACTGCCCAGTTGTGGGAGCTCCTCCCCACACTTATTGGCTTTACACACAGCTGGGGAAATCACACTTGCCTTTCATTGCACCCCAAATGGTTGGAGGATTTCCCTTTCAAAAGGCTGGGTAAACTCCCACCATCGGTTGTGATGCTCCACGATGCTGTGGGAACATCTGCCCAACCTCCATGGTAATCTCACCAATTAGGATAATTCTGCCTGCCATGCACTCTGCTCTACACCAAGAAGAGTACACCCACTAACCCTCGGTGGCACTCTAATTGCAGAGGGAAACACCACACGCCATCTGAGGTGCTCCAAGTCCTGTTGAACACATCACCACGGCTTCCTGGGAGATCAGCTAGTGAAGCGCCATCCTCGTGGGCCCATAACCACCCGACCAGTGTCCCATGAGAGGACTGTCCAACTCACATTCCAAGTAGTGGAATACTGGTTAGCTAGGGTAAGAGTGAAACCACAGGAAGATACAGCTGTAGCCTGACCTCCCAGTGCAGCTACCTGCAGGTAGTTCGAATAAGCACTCATACGAGTCCCCTAAGATGGCACTGGGCTCCTCTAAAACAACTCGTAAACAGCATCCAGCCCAAACAGCCTCAATGAAAAAGCATGAGAAACAGAAGACAATGCCGGATGAAGTCATGAACCTACTGATGTGCATAGAAAAAGCAGACATTGACCTGCTACACAAAGAAATCTTTGGAATACTGCTTGGAGTGCTACAGGATATTAGGGAAGCAATACAGAAAAAGGGTGGAATGATAGAGGAAATAAAAGCCACGCATCAAAGGGAAATAAAAGACCTAAGGGATGAAATAACAAAATCCAGTAATAAATTAACAGACTTTGCCAACAGACTTTAGGAGAACCAGGCAGACTTCATCAAATGGGAAAGGCAGTCAAACGAAACAAATAGAGAAGCTGAAGAAAACATAAGAGCCATAGTAAGATGGTATAAAAAGGAAAAATATTAGAATAATTGGATTATCGGAACAAGAGACAAGAAAGACGTCAACAGCGAAAATAGCGAGGGAATTCTTAGAGGAAAACTTCTCCAGCTTAATAAATGAAAATCAGGCAATCATTCAGGAGGCTGAAAGAACCCGAGCCAGACTGAATCCCAAGAAGAAGTCACCAAGACACATAATAGTTAAATTACCTGGGAAGGAAAAGAGAAAATCACAAGAGCAGCTACAGAAAAAATAGTCACTTATAAAAGTACCCAAATAAGAATATGTTCAGACCTATCAGTGGACACGATGAAGGAGAGGAGGGAGTGGAGTAACATATTCCAAAAATTGATGGAAAATAACACAACCCCCAAAAGACTATATCCAGCCAAATTATCTATTAAGATAGATAGAAAAGTAAGAGTCTTCCAAGACAAGGAAAAACTCAATGTAAAAAGACCCCCAATGCTAGCTGTACAAAAGATCCTCGATGATCGAGTATGGGCAGAAGATCAACACTCACCAAGCACAATAAGATACCGTCACAAAGAACAACTCCACCCAGAGGGTGACAAAAGAAAAGAGCCACCTAGATAGCATTAACTTCCTGGTGGAAAGAAGGCAAGAATGAACTCTCCCCCATCCCCCCCACCCCACCCCCGCCACATATCTGATCAGAGCACATAGGAGCAGATGACAGGGGAGGAGGAGAAACTGAAGCACATCCTGGCCCACCAGGCCTTGAGGAAGATGACCCCAATTAGAGCAGCCAGTCCACAGAGAGGACCACATGGCCAGCCCCGCTATGACACATGATGCCCCTCACTGCCCATGGCCCTGTAGGGGAACAACACCAGAGACACAGTGTGGGAATTCCCCCCCTCCCACCCCCATCTGATCCCGCCACACCGAGGCAAAGCACTGGGGGAGAGCAGCGGAACAGCAAGGGAATGGGGCAGCAAGGTCCCCAGGAAATGCCGAAGGTGGACTTTGGGGCCAGGGCGTGGTGCCCCAACAGACTGGACTGGAAAACACTC
>NW_022107431.1:23005973-23008799 GCF_000313985.2 Echinops telfairi | reverse complement strand
GAGAAAAGACGAGATCAATTCTTCTGAAAAAGGGGACTAGACAAGGATGTCCCTTGTCCCCACTCCTATTTAACATTGTGCTGGAAGTCCTAGCTAATAATATAAGGCAAAGGAAAGACATCAAAGGGATTCGCCTGGGAAAGGGAGAAGTGAAACTATCGTTATTCGCAGACGATATGATTTTATATATGGAAAATCCTAAAAGTTCCACAAGAGGAGTACTGGAAGCAATAGAGGAATATGGCAGAGTAGCAGGTTACAAGATCAACAACCAGAAGTCTATCGCACTACTGTACACATCAGACAAGGGCACAGAAGAGGGGATCAAAAAGGGGGTACCCTTCACAATAGCCACACACAAATGGAAATATCTAGGGATATACCTGACTCAAAAAACAAAAGATCTGTATAAGGAAAACTACAAAATGCTATTAAAAGAAACCAAGGATGACCTCAACAAATGGAAGGAGATCCCATGCTCATGGATTGGCAGAGTCAATATTGTAAAGATGTCAATTCTACCCAAGGCACTATAAAAGTTCAATGCTATCCCGATCCAAATTCCAGCAACATTCTTCAAAGAGTTGGAAAAACAGATTACCAACTGTAGAGAACTCCTTAAGAGGAAGCACAAAGTCAGAGGGCTTGCTTTACCCGACTTTAACACCTATTACGCAGCCACAGTGGTCAAAAAAGCATGGTACTGGTATAACGATAGATAGAAAACCCAGAAATAAAATCATCGGCATACAGACAACTGATCTTTGATAAGGGGCCCAAAAATATCAAATGGGAAGTGGATGCCCTCTTCAATTCATGGTGCTGAAAAAAATGGATACGTAGCAGCAGAAAAATGAAGCAAGACCCTTACCTCACTCCATTCACAAGAATAAACCAAGGTGGATCACAGACCTTGAGGTCAAACCCAGAACCATCAAGGCCATCAATGAGGGAATTGGGTCAAACCTGAGAACCTTGGCACAGGGATTACATAGGCTATTGGAAATCGGGAAGGACACCAACACTGAGGAGGCACAAATTGACCAGTGGGACATACTAAAAATAAAACACTTATGGACATCGAAATAATTCACCAAGAGAGTAATAAGAGAGACTACAGAATGGGAAAACATCTTTGACAATGACACATCCAACAAAGGCCTTATTACTAAAATCTATAACACACTGCTAAACTACGACAAGAGAAAAACCAATTGTCCACTCAGGAGGTGGGCAAAGGGGCGGAGAAGGAGTTTCTCAAGGGCAGAAATCCAAATGGCCAACAAATATACGAGAAAATGTTCCAGATCTCTAGCCATAAGAGAAATGCAAATTAAAACAACTATGAGATACCACCTAACATCCTCAAAGATAGCCCAATTCAAGAAATCAGAAAGTAATAAGTGTTGGAGGGAATCAGAGAGATAGGTACTCTGGTCCACTGCTGGTGGACCTGTAGGTACGTACAGCCACAATGGAAATCGATTTGGCGATATCTAAAACAGTTGGAAATTGAGCTACCCTATGATCCAGCAATCCCCCTACTGGGCATATACCCGGAAGAGACAAAAAACCATGGCCAGACATCTATGCTCCAATGTTCATTGCGGCACAGTTCACAATTGCAAGGAGCTGGAAACTGCCCAAATTTCCATCAACAGGCGAATGGATTAAAAAACTCTGGTACATACATACAATGGAGTATTACGCATCCCTAAAAAAAGTGATGAACGCATGAAGCACATCGCCGCATGGGAAGAATTGGAGGAAATTATGCTAAGTGAAGGAAGCCAAACACAAAAGGACAAGTACTACATGAGTCCACTAAGGTAAGCTCAAAAAATATATATATATTTTTTTTTCAAAAAGGGCATAGGGAAGAAGATGCTGTATACATACGTCCCTGGAGTGAGGTCCAGGTAATATGGCAGGGGCCAGACTAAATCCAGGGATACATATGGGATACATATGGTAGCCCACTAAAAGGGAGGAGGGAAAAAGGTATGGGTAGCCAGGGGAACAGGGCACTAATCCACACAGGGGGAGGGTATCGATTGTGTCTCCACAGGGAAAGAGGGACCAGACTTCAACCCAGAGCTCCAAGACAGGAAAGCAACACGCTGACATGAAGTAGGGAACAGATGGAGAGGCCTGAGGGGTCGGCCCCATTACAAACTGGGTGCATGGCACCACCCTCCCCCAGGGGGAATTCACTTCAGAGGACAGCATTGAAGCTGCAGCTCGGGGAAGAGGGGAAGGGGGACTGGTCTGGTCGGAGCCCATGTGAGCCAATGAAGGGGGAAGGGGAAGAAAAGGAAAGAGTGGAGCACATCCTGGCTCGATGAGCCCTGGGGACAATGTGCCTGTTCGGAACAGCGATGCACGGAGATGACCACGGGGCCGGCCCCACCACAGGACACAGCGTTCCTCAATGACCCATCTCACCACTGGGGACAGCACTGGAGACAAGCAGCGGGAACTGCTCCTGCCATGAGCTCACTACATCGAACGCCAGCCCCTGGGGGCATGCATCAGAGCAGCAGAGGGAGCAGAGCGGTGAGGTCCTCAGGGATAGAGGCGGTGCCGGGGGCATGGCACCCAATCAGACTTGACTGGAAAGCACACGTGAAGGAAAACACACAGACCCTGAACTATTCATACGGTTATATATGTATGCTTGTGTGCGTGTTATTGTTGTTGTAGACATTGTTTTACTTTCTGTTGTTGCCTCATTGCACTCAGTCAGGTATCAGCCATCAAAGACCAAAATAAAAATAAATAAAATAACATTGTGAATGAGGGGGAGTGCAGAGTGGGGACCCAGGG
>NW_022107431.1:22984445-23005372 GCF_000313985.2 Echinops telfairi | reverse complement strand
ATTGTGATGAGTTGTATGAGCCCCTAATAAAATGATTATTTAAAAAAAAGAGAAAATACAATATTTTATTTTTCCACTAAGTGACATCTTTTGCAGATCTGCTGCAAGATCAGCATGATCTCTTATACATTTATTTATGTACATTCTGTATGTTTAGCTACGATCTACAATAAACAGCAACAAGAGTTGTATGCATTTAACTAGAAAATAGAAAAGCAAATAAAATACAGTATTACCATTCTTTGCCACCCAAAACACCATAGGAAAGCTTAAAACAGTTAAGGTAGTAGGAAAACAAGCTTACATTTATTTAAGTACATGCACTGTAAAATAACAATTACAGGGAGAATAAAATCTAAAAAAACCCCCACAAACTTTGGAGACAGAAGGAAAAAATATAATAATTACCTCTTCCTCAAGTCTGCCATCTCGCAAGGTAGGAGGTATCCCTGGGTGCTTGGCTACTAACAGTTCCATTAAGTTATGGGTAGCATGAAGTCTCTACAAACACACAAGAGAAGGCAATAATTATAACAGCCAATGCACTGACTCTGAAGAGAGAACCTACTATTACTATGGCATGCAAAGCAGTAGTGTTACCTTAAGACCAGATCACTGAACCCAACTTTTGTTCTAACACAAGTTGGGAACAGACTGTTCTCAGGAGAAAATGGAATCCTGTTTTATAGCATAGGTATTAATTCATAATGGCATGAACATTCTTCAATTAATCATATAGTCTTAAGTATAGCTATGCATTGGTAGAATATGCAAAATCGATTCATTTCTTTTGTTTTACAAGCATCTGCCTATATATAGACAGCTATGACTACGTCACATCATTCCAGTGAAGTAGAAAGGCTTACACCACAAGCTTGATTCTGTCTCTCTTTGGAAGTGTATAAGCTCATCAATTATCATAAAAATAAGTGTCATAAATTAAATAAATAGACGGGACTGTGACCTAGACCTGCTGGATTAAAAAGGGCTGAAAGGGGAGGAGTTGGAAAATGGGGTAGAATTGGGTGAAAGGGGGGTTAAGTCCTCTATCTCTGAAACAGAAGCTTCCCACTGTTATTAGAGGCTCCTTCTGGAGTCAAAGTCGCCCTGATGGTGTAGTGGTTACATGTTGGTTCACTAACTGAAAGGCCAAAATTGTGAAACTAGCTGATCCACAGGAGACAGACAAGGCTTTTTATTCCCAGGGTCTTGGAAACCCATCGGGGCAATTCTACCTATTCTATATGGTGGCTATGAGTCAGGGTCAACTGAATAGCAGTTTCTGGAATCAAGGAGCCCTGGTGGCATAGTGGGTTACATGTTGGGCTGCCAACCACAGGTTGGTGGTTCAAGCCCACTAGCTGCTCCTTCAAAGAAAAATGAGGCTTTCTGTTCCCATAAAGATTTACAGCCTCAGAAACCAATCGGGGAAGTTCTACTCTGTCCTATAGCTTCATTAAGAGTCAGAACTGATTCAACTGTAGTGAGTTTGGTTCTTTTGAGTTTCTGGAGTCAAGGGCTATGAGAAGGAATAAAGTAAAAGTAATTTGGTCCTCATTGTTAACTTAATTTCTTATTTAGGAAGATCATCAAGACTAAATTATGATCAAAAAAGGGTTTTTTGGTAAGATCTGAGTCAATGTCAGTGATTTGAAGTCTTATAAAAGTTTGTTTTGTTCAACCAAAGATGATGCATTGAAAATTCACTTCAAATATCCTAGATTTTTTTCAATAAGGCTTCATAAACATAATCAGTACCGCTAATATATTTAATAGCAACAACAAAAATGCAATTGCTGTTCAGTCTGAATCCATCTGTGGCAGTTACATAATCTCCTGTTCATTTGAGTTAAAGGGTAGAGTCTAGCCCAGGGGTTCTGAAACTATGGCTTGCCGAGGACATTTATCTGGCCCCGCCAGGTGTTTTTTTACTTCAAAATAAGATATGTGCAGTGTGCATAGGAATTTGTTCAGTTTTGTTTTTTTTTTTAACTATAGTCCGGCCCTCCAATGGGTCTGAGGGACAGTGAACTGGCCCCCATGGCTCGCCGAGGACATTTATCCGGCCCCGCCAGGTGTTTTTTTACTTCAAAATAAGATATATGTGCAGTGTGCATAGGAATTTGTTCAGTTTTGTTTTGTTTTGAACTATAGTCCGGCCCTCCAATGGGTCTGAGGGACAGTGAACTGGCCCCCTGTTTAAAAAGTTTGAGGACCCCTGGAGCCTGTCAATCAGATCATAGTCAAAGAGGTCTCTGTGTGGGCATGGCCTTCTGAGGATTCTGGATTTCCTTTAACCCTCCCTGGAGGCGGGCCACACACTCTGCTACACATTCCTGTTGACAAGCCACATGGAGACACACCGACTGAGCCAGAGCCCTGGAGCTGGAGGAGCCACGTGGAGACTCCAGTGCTGAATACTTCCACTGCCACAGGATCTCCAAGACTTTCCACCCACTGGCCTGTGATACTCCTGCATTAGGATTCATTGCATGGCTGTGTGGGTCTAAAGAGGAATTTATGGAGTAGTATCAGACATGTGGGTTAATATCAGACTTATGGACTTATCTGGACTGGGCTGGTAATTTTTCTCAATATAGAATTGCTCTTTTATATAAAGCACTTTCTTATACACGTGTCTATGAATCTGTTTCTCTATAGACAACCTGGACTAACACACCATCGTTGTAGCAACTGTGCCAATCGATCTTGTCAAGGGTCTTCCTCTCTTTTGCTATCCCTCTTCATTCACTACCAAGCATGATAGCCTCCTCAGGGCACAGATCTCTCTTGGTAACATGTACAATGTAAGTGAGGCAAAGTTTCACCATCTTCACTTCTAAGGAACATTCATTCTGGCTGTACTTCTTCCAAGTCTCTTTCTACCACCTTACATGTTTTCCTTCCAAGAGAACAGACTGGATAGCCTGGTCAGACATTCAACAGACCATGTTTTCAGAAAATGGGGTACTGCGACTCAGAAGGAAAAACCAGGCTGGCTGCTTACTCTTTACTCTTGAGTGGTTTGAAACCAGGCATACTGGACTTGTCTACCGTCTTGCTCACACATCTACCTTTGTTTTCTTGTGCACTTTCTCCTCTCATGAGTTTAAGGCCTAAGATCTGTCTTCTGTAATCCTTATCCAGGCAGAACTTAAGTAGACTTGCATTTGAATTCTCTCCCTTCCTCTATCTGAATCCCTAATCGGAAGTGAAGCAATGTGAATATGTGGGTCCCAAAGCCTGGCAATATAAATAGTAAGCAAAAAGCCTAACTTGGAATATAAAACTAAGCTTGCCAAAATTAATGAATACTGTTTATACTTGAGTATAAGGCAATCTAAATATCTGTCAAGGCACCTAATTTAACCACAAAAACTGCATTAAAATGTGCTGAAAAGCTCGGCTTATACTCGAGTATATACGGTAAATGGTCTTTATTAACCTATAGCATTGTATATAAGAAACACTGGACTACACCACGATAGGGAAGGAAAGTAAGTACCCTAGATACTCATGGACAAGCTGAGTTTTCCAGCACATTTTTAATGCAGGTTTTGTGGTAAAACTAGGTGTCTCGGCTGATATTTGGGTAGGCTTATACTCAAGTATATATGACATCATAATTCAAATATCTAAATCCCTCTAAATTAGCTCTAAATATTAGTTAATTGTTAGATTTTATTGCTTTTAATTTCTAATTATTTTCTTTAACTTTTCACTTTATTTTACTTCTGTATTTAGTACCACTGCTGGATATATAATTCAATTTTTTTCTTTTGGTAATAACTATGTGATTAAATATGCTGATATTCGGATGCAAAAGTGGTAAAACTGATTCATGTTTTGAAGTATAACTGCTTTTATTTTTATACGGTTGGCTTTATAATTCTATCTTGTCAACTTGTGACCAATACTGTCCTGAACAAAGACACACTTGTGATCTGGAAACATTTGAACAAATACATACACCTCACCTTTTGCACTCATTAAAAGGGCTGAATCACAAACTTTATCCCCAAAGATGAGGAGTCAGCTCATTTGGACTCTTTGTCCTCCCAAATATTGAGAAACACTATTTGGTAGCAGTCAGTTAAAACACTGATTTGAAGTTGTATAGTTTGACTTACTTGGAGTGAATCCGTTTTGAGTTTTCCTTTGTGTTCCTCAGACGAACGCAGCACCTCTCTGTATAGATCAGCTGCCGAGGCATGCTCACCTGAAGGGTTCGATGCATTTCAAGGCCAAGAGTCAGGTGTTAGCTCTGAATGCCATCTACTCTCTATTAGATAGGTATACCATTGTAAACTATAACTTAAGGTTCACAACTCACTATACGCCCCCCCCGCCTTTTTTAAAGAAAAAATGGCCTTTATGAGGTCTGAAATTACAGGTTTAGGGTCACTAAAGACATTTATAAACAAATCTTTAAGACACACACTAAACTTTCAGTAAAATAACATTCTCTTTTTAGTTGGCATTGCTTTCCTTGGTATTAGACCTCAAATTATGTGCATTGAGTGCTATATAAAAATCTAAATCATTATTCTTTACATACAAATCACAAGTCTGAGATGTGTGCATCTTATATTGTTTGTTCACTGGCAGCTCACTCAAAACCAACTATTTAAATTATTCAAAAGTACCAATTAAAGCACAGGTTAGCAATCTATGGCATATAGGACCAATCTAGTCACCATCTGTTCTTATCTATCCCACAAGCTAAGAGTGGTGTGACATTTTTAAATGGTTGGGGGGGGGGGGCAGGGAGAATCTAAGTAGAAAAATATTTTGTGACCTGTAGAAAATGTTGTGAAATTGGAATTTCAGTGACCAGAAATTGGAATTTCAGTGACCAAGAATAAAGTTTTACAAACGATATTGAGGGCTAAAGTAGAGGGCAAGTGTTTTGAGATTGATGAGGGCAACAGGTGTACATAGGTGCTTGACTCAATGGATGTATGTATGGACTGTGATAAGTAATGTACGAGTCCTCAATAAAATAATTTTTTAAAAAAAGAATGAGGGTAACAGATGTAAAAATGTGTTTATACAATTGATGTATGTATGGATTGTGATGAGTTATATGAGCCCCCAATTAAAAAAAAAAGAATAAAGTTTTATTAGCACTTAGTTGTGTCATTTGTTAATATACTGACCCTGGATAACTGAGGCTAACTTATTTGCTGCCTGAAGAAAAACTGAAATGCTAGAAATATATACAGTGAAAAGTATACTGTAATTGTAGCAAAATCATGAAACACAGACACAAAAGGTACACATATGTTTTAGTGTCAGCTTGCTGAGGGCAATGCTTCCTGATCATTTTACACACATTTTTATGCTGTTGCTTTAAATCTAGTTCTAGCAGCTACTAATAGAAAGCTTCCTAAAACACATATTTTTACAGGTCTTTATAGTCAGCCAGATTCCACTCACTTTCCTGAGGGAGATTATTTTCATAATAATAAAACATTATAATACAAGAGTAACACTAGGTATCAGTTGCACAATTAGTTGTTTCTGTTTAATTTTGAAGATTTTTGACTCAAGTTTTTCAAAAGTTACATGGATTCTATTAGTATTTATACTAGCCTTTGTGACCAAGTCAAGTAGGTTACTCACTGGGCAGTTAACCACAAAGTTAGCAGTTCGAAACCACAAACTTCTCGCAGGGAGAAAGATGAGGCTTTTTATTCTCATAAAAATTTAGTCACGGAAACCCATTGGGGCAGTTCTACCCTATCTCATAGGGTTACTATGAGTCTAAATCAACTTGATGGCAGCAAGTTTGGAGTATATAGGCCAATTTAAAATTATTCTCTATTATTACCATCCCTTTTAAGGTAGGTGCAGTAACTAAATTAGAATATAAGCAGCTGAATTTGAATTACTATCCTAAATTATCCTATATTTTTCTTTTTAATGTTTGCTAAAAAAAGACCTGTTCTCTGAGGGGGAAAAGAAAACAACTCTACAACATGTGCATATCTAATACGTTATGCAAGTCTGAGCCAAATTTGGGAATACCCCTTCTTAGCCACTTGATGGCACTAGTATTTCCAAGTTAACAAACTGCTAGGGATTTCATATCACCAAGTTGTTTCTCTCCATAAACATTTACAGAAAACAAGGCATTCAAAATTGGAATACCTGTGTTTGATGATATAGTCAATGAGGAACTTAAAAGTAAGCAAGTATTTCTGGTGCTTGGAGCGAACTTTTGATTCCTTTCAGAAATCAGATTTTCACTAGAAGTCTGATCTACACACTGGAATAGGGCATATCCTGTCAGAAAGGACACAGCTCGTATTACAGGGCTCGCCGGTAAGGATATATCCTCACAATGCAGCCAGAGTCAGCGACTGTGGCGGGAATGCAAAGAGCTCTGGCGCATTTCCTGCTGGTCACTGACACGACTCTACAGTCCTTGGGAATGGACGATGCATAGCATTTTGCCCAAGTCCCTCCATCGTGTGTACTTTCACAGCAGGGACATGGTGAAAATAAATGGGAAAAGAAGACACCAGAAAAAGCCGTGTGAAGCATTCACTCACTGTCCAAACTCTGGAGTCATAACAACATGGGAGAAATGCAGTTAGTAATTTTCATTACCGTGAAAATCTGTCTACAAAATCTATCTACTACTCCACTGAAGAGTGAGTTCCCATCTCTTATAAATAGCACACTGTGTGTTTTATAAATGCCCATTTGATAAAAAAAAGCATAGTCTCATAATAAAAAGAAATAAAATATTTCACATGAAGCCTTTAAAAAGATCAAGGGCAAATTCATTACTCTTCACTTGTCAGCTGTCATCTTGAAAAAGTAACTAGTCTTTTTAAAAGTTGTTTCTCCATGAAAAATAGGGATGTTATGTCAATAATTAGGCAATTATGAGAATTACATCGAATACATTACATGAGCATTATGTAACATAAAACGCAAAAAAAGATCACTTTTCAGCTATGATGTTGAATTTTAATGGCCTTAAAATACTTTTAAATTCATATTTTACATTTATAATTTATAAATTTAAAAGTAGATCTCATTATCATGCACAGTATTTCTTATTTATGACGGTTAATTACTCTATAGTTTTCAACTGCAATTATTCTCCTCAACTAATTCAGGACTTTGAGAAACAAGTATGATACTTATTTCCTAATTTTTCCCTAGTCACAGCCAATGATGTAAAGACAAGCCTAAAGCAATGTCTTTTATTTCGAATCCTCTGCTTCAGAATCGCTTTGTTTATTTAACCTTTCGCTTGTACTGTACAGGTCCTCTGAAGTTGAGCACAGTCAGAGGGCACACTTGGCAATAGAAGAAGTGGTGAAAATGATGGAAATCATTAAGGCTCATGAGAGAAGATGCAAACTTGTGAACACCGCTAACAAATTGAATATTTTTTAGGGAACACTCTAGAGAAGATTTGCTCACAAAGACGTTACATGTGCTATATTTGACTAGTGCATATCAGGAATATACAGTAATATGCCCGTTTCTTCTTGTAATTAGATAATAAAATCTGCAATGTGAACACATGAAGTGGCAAGAATCTGAGGTCTCTTTATAATGCCATAATCAACATTATTCTTCATTTGTATATTTTGAAATAATTTTCAAAGTATTTCCACTTTCCCTTCATACTAAGAATGATACTTTGAGGGAGAAAACTCTGGTTCAGAAACCTTGAATAATATAGTCCAGTTCACAGTAAGAACAGAACTACAGCAGATCGGGGTCCCCCATCTTTTTAATTTGCGTTTAGAGTTCCTTCTACTCTGCTTCTGGGAGTCTTTCTCAAGTCATCACACTAATCAAGTAGCCAGGACAATAATAGACACTTTCTACTTCTTACTCTTTCACTGAAGAGCTAGTAAATAAAGACAGGAAACACAGTCCAAAAAAGCTTCAAATATCTCCTTATACTCTACAAAAAGCACCCATTTCTCTGGGCAATGATTTCTTTCAAATCTTATAAAGTTCATGAAAATAGTGGTAAATTCTCTCTATAATATGTGCACCCAACCAAACTGATGCATTAGAAGCTTTGCAGAAAGATTGAAGGAACTGGCATTTATCATCAAATGCCTTTCCAATTGTAACACTGTAACAGATAACTACTCTACAGATTCTATGAAACATGAATATAGAATTGCTTGTATATAAAAAATAAAAATGCTTTAATATATATTATTTCACCATTATAAAATACTTATTTACATGATTTTAAAAAGTTCTCCTCATTATACAAAGAATAAAATTCAATGATCTATACTAGAACTTTAAGAGTTTTTTAAAAAATCGCCTTTAATATATCTATCACAGTAATTTCTTCACTACTGCAAGAAAAACTCCAAAACCAAACTCACTAAATCAATGCTGACTCATAGCGACCCCCGGTTGGTTTCCGAGACTATACCTGTTTATGGGAGTAGAAAGCCCTGTCATTCTCCAGGAAAGCTGCTTCTGTTTTCAAACTGCTGACCATATAGCTTGAAGCCCAACAAATAAGAAAGCACCCAAGAATTATCATGGCATATAAGGTACAAATCTATTACGGTCTCCTAATGTAAATTCAAACTTCAGTGATAGAAGTTTTTACTGAAAAATATCATTTAATGACTCATTAAACTTAAAATTGACTCTTGACTTCATAGGGTCAGAAAGGTTATCAGAATTATAAAGAAAGTATAGAATAAATTTCTGCAAGGATGGATGGTTCTAACACAAGGCTAGCAGCTCTGAGATAGCTTCCAGTTGACTATAAAAATAAGCAGAGGACATGGAAATGGATCTAAAAAAATAAATATGGTAACAGAAAGCTACTTAAAAAAAACCTCATAATAATAAAACATAAGAATTAATTTCTGTCAAATACAAGAATTCATTTCACTGGCGATAATTCTTTCTTAGTTGACACTTTTTCCGAGGCAAGCTACAACCTCCAAATTTTTGGTGCTATTCATAAGAACTACTTTCAGTTAGATTTTGCTGGAAGAGGGCATTTATGACCACTTATATATATATTTTTGGAATAGTTGTTAAAATAACTCTGTTCTCTTATTATTATAAATATCCTACCAGTATTGGTGAAAAACTACAAAATATCAAAAAATACTACGAAGTAAAGAAAAAGTAATCACAATTCTACCATAAACAGACAATGAGACAATATGACCTAGCACCTTCTTTTATCCAATTTTAATGTCTCTCTCTCACACACACGCAATTTCTTCATTAAAGCACGATATAATTCTACATAGTCTTACAACTTATCTTTTTAGAGCAGTGTTTATTTGGGATGCTAACCTCAAGGTCAGCTGTTCAAAACCACCAGCTGTTCTACAGAAAGCTGAGGCCTTTTATTCCCACAAAGGGGGCAGTTCTCTGTCCTATAGGTTTGCTGAGTCAGAATTGACTTGATGGCAGGAACTTTGGTTTTTTGAATGAATTATAAGTGACTAAAATAAATTCCACACACTTATTTCTGTAATCTAAGTTCTGACATATGTATCCTCCATGAAACATCACAATCAAGATCATGAACATATCCGGCACCTTTATGATTCTAGGATTCCTTTATAAGTCCTTATTCTATTCCTGCCTCTCACCCCACTATCTTCGTGCAATCACCAGTCTGTTTTCTGTCACTATTGTTTGCATTTTCCAGTTTTCAATGTGTCAAAAGTTAAACATTCTTCTATGTCTAGACATTCAAAATGTTTCAGACAATAATGAGCATTTAGAATGCTACTCATATCCTGGTATCCCTAAGAGATAGCTCTGCAAAGAGAATTTGGTCAAAGCACAGGTGACATTTTTGAAATAAAAGGAACCAACATAAATTGCTATCAGGAATGTGTGAGAGCACCTTTGAGGGAATATTTTTAATTTTTACTACAATGAACCTTCCTTAGAGAGAGCACATAAACGAACCAGAGATAACAAAGCAATCACCTTCTACCTTTAATGATGTGGATGCCTGCTAAACCATTGAGGGCACAGACTAGTTGCCGGTGTGCTTCTTCACATTCAGTTCCACATTTCTTCTGCAAGGATATCAGCAGTTCTTCCATTGTCATGGTGCTAAAAGAAAACGCAGATGGCTCAAAACTAGAAAGAAAATCCTGAGTGTGATTTCAGTATGAGGGATGTAACGCATGAGACTTCCCAAAGGCTCTGCACCTTCTCTTCATCTCCGTTTTTGTTTTGTTTTTTCCCCAACTGAAGGTGAAGATGAGCTTGCTTTCAAGTAACTTGCAGCAGGTTAGTGTCAGGAAGAAGGAAGGTGGGATTGGTAGCCAGCTTTTTTACTTCTAAGACCACATGCTGTCTCCCCAGCTTTAGTCCCAGAAAAGGATGAGGCCCTGGGAAATACCCTTCACCTCCGTTTTTTTCCTGATTGTTTTTCCTTTTTTAAATCATTTTGTTGGGGGCTTGTGCAACTCTTAAAGCCATCCATCCATCGTGTAAAGCACATTGGTACATTTGTTGTCATCATCATTTTCAAAACACTTTCATTCTACTTGAGCCCTTAGCACCAGTTCATTTTCCCCCCTCCTTCCCCCATCCTCCCTCCCTCATGCATCCTGGATAATTTATAAATTATTATTATTTTCACCTCTGTTTTTACAACAATCATCCAACTGGTTATTACCACTTCTTCTTTAGCAAGCAAGCAATCATTTGATTAGTTCTGCTATTTTAAAAAATATTTTCCCCCCACTATTCATTCTTAAACATCTCTCCATTTCAGTCTGTACTAGAATGAAACAAGAAACCAACTCTTCCTCAAGTGCAATACGATGTTAGAAACTGTATGGATATAGGATGTAAGACTGTATGTGAATCTTAATCTTACTGGCTTATTTAATCTCTTAAGACTAAAAATTGTTTTACCTGTAAAACATGATGCTCTGCCAAGCATCATGTCAAATGACACCTTAGCAAATGACTTAACTAATGAATTAAAAGGAGTTTCCTACTTTAATTATCCTTAACAGTTTATATGTATTTCTTGTGAAATTGATCACTTTGCCTTATAAGAAATCTATCTTACTATCGCCCTTGTCTGTAAACTGCTTGAGAGCAAAGACAAAATCAAATTCCTGCTTATATTTCTTATAGCACCTACAAGGGTATCATTCTAATACCAGGTGCTATAAAAAGATCAAGTGCAATGTCATAGTCTGATCCACAAAGCAATTCCTGAGACAATACAGTATTGTGGGCATAAACGATTCAATGTTTTCAGAATGAAAAATCAAAAAGATATAGTCACCATAATGATAAAGAAAATATCTCAATGTTAGAGGAAAATATTGAATGGTTCCCCTGATGTGGGAACCAAGAAATGAATAATAAAGGAAAAAATACTTTTCATAGTTGAAGGGTAGCAATAAAAAAAAAATCTGAAGAAATGTTTAAAACCATTAATAAAATATTGGTGATGTGATTTTTTTCCCATCACAAGTGGAATTAACAAAGAAAAATTACCAGACTACCAATAATTGCCAACAAATCAATGATGAGCATGACAGTTTTGTGGTTAAAGATGACACCCTATCTCAAAAATGGATACTGACTTGCTAGAAAGTGAGAGGGAAATGGAGAGTAATTATCAGTGTGATAGCTCACTTAATGAGACTGCTAAATTTCAGTTTAATATAAAGATACAAGGTTTAATTTTTATAATTTGCAGTTTATATGATTATTTCTACATCTCATGAGAGATGTAGAATAAAGACAGAAAGACATACACCTTAAAGTGGAGAGGGGCAAAAGAAGATTAAAGTTGCTTGGTGATGAGACAGATATATAAATTTCTTTTAATAATTCCCATTTCTTCAATTCACTGAGGAGCTCTTAAATGATATTTCCTTTTTTAGTATTTATACAAATGCATAGTCTCCTATCTGGTCTTGGGGTAAGTAGAAAATTAAACAAGATTGTCACAAATAACTTATTTTAGTCGATTCCTATAAAGGACTGCCTACATATAAGGGGTATGAGCAGAAAAGGGTTTAAACAGTCCTGAGGGCTACCTTAAAAGGCCTGCTTTAAAGCTGGCCCTTGGCTGGCCTCTGAGAACTTCCATTTGGAGAAAGCTCTCGTCATTCCCTGTGTGGCTTGCTGTGCCTCAGTGTTTGTACAAATAATACTATTTCAGTAGAACTCCAACTTTTTTTCTGGGAGTTCAGAATTTTAATACAGTCCCCACCAAAAACTGTACTGAATTTCGAATGCACTTCCCTGGTTGGAAACATTTCACACATACTGACATCTCATGTCACTGTTGAGGAATTAATCATGACTACGGGACTCCACTGAAAGATGCCTGAGCCTGGATTCCCCCAGACTTTGTTCCATGTGCCTCTTCCCTCCACTGGCTGTGCCTGGTATTTTTTCCTTGTAGTAAATCACAGAAAGAGGACTTTCCCAAGGGAATTAATGACCTTGAGGTGGTCTTGAGGACCTCCAAAAAGTGTTTCCCCACTATCCCTATAATTTCACTCAGTATCATAAGTAGTCTTTTCTTCTTCTATTTGCTAGGTGATTATATTCCAGAAATATAACAATAGTTTTAATCTATTCCTGGTGCATTTTAGAGGCACATTATGTTTAACAACCCAGGCTACCTAGTATTTTCCTGTGGTGGGGTAGAGGGTTAGGCCTAAAGACATTTCTGTCTGCTCTATTTTACTCCTTCTTCATAACGATGAAGTAAAACGCTCATGAATGATCATGCTACTGGATCTACCTCTTCCCTGCTGTGCTGGAAGTTACAGCTGCCTGATACTAATGACAACAACCTTCCCGATCCCTCACTGTGTTCTCTGGGAAAAATATGAGTAGAAATCATCAAGGTCTGTGGAACTGGCCCAGAAAAGGAACAGAAATCTACATACAACACTGCATACAGAAGAGATGCCATGGAGCACACTAGATTAGTATGCGAGACCAGCTCAGCATACTTTCTTGGGCATCAAAAGCATGTGAATTTGAGCTTAACTCTGCCATATTGTGACCCTGAACAAATGAATTCACAGCCAACCTTCAGTTTTCCCCATTTGCAAAGACTAAACAATTTAGTGCATACAAAGTGGTTACTCTAGTGCCTGGCACATAACAGCTAACATTTCCTGTGTGCATACAAACATTAGTAGGCTTGCTAGTATACGGCTTACGCTTTGGGCTGTTAGCCACAAGGTCAGCAGCTTGAAACCAATAACTGCTCTATGGGAGAAAGATGAGGCTTTCTATTCCAGTAAAGAGTTAGTCTCAGAAACCCACAGGAGCAGTTGTAAGAATGATAACATCAGTAAATCACATAAGGCAACGTGGAGTGTTGTGTACACATATTACTAGTGGTAAGATGTATCAAATAACCGACAAAAATATTCCATCTGCATCCTAAGTATGTCTTTTCTTAACTCAAATCCATCACAAGTTTGGCACCTGTGGAAGTTTTAGGACTAAAGTTTAAATCTATAACTTTCACCTTTTGTTTTATAGCTACTTTATTTTCTGCTAGGCAAATTTTACTGCCAATGAGTTTCCAAACCTTAGTAAATCTTTATGGGGGCAGAGATTATCTTTCTTACTAGGAGCAGCTTGCAGGTTTGAACAACCAACCTTTTGGTTAGCATCCAATGCTTTCCCAAAAGTGCCACCAGGGCTCCTTAAAGGAGAGTCTAGTATTTTTAAGTCCTCTGGGCAGTAACACTGTAAAATGTTTCTTAAGGAGGCCATAGAAAATAAAGACAACACAAGTGTTATTCATACTATACAATGATAACTAGCAAGTGGCCATTTGGTGTCATATCAGTAACTGAAAATGTCCTGTTGTATCAAGTTCAATAAGCATTCTTTATGATATTTTAACAAATCTCCCAAGTAGAAACTCAACATTTCTAACATAAGAGGATCAAAGGTAGCAAGTCATTCATGGAAATGCACTAAGATCTTAGTCAAATGCTATTCACTTAAGTTTATAAGAAAGACAATAACATTTCTAAGCTAAAGAATCTTCGAATGTTTAAAAAAAGTTTTTCTTTGCTCTAAGTGATAGTTTCCCAAAACTATTTGGCCTATAATCCCCCTTTCAGAATAAAATTTACTCTGGATCCCCCTGGCAATAAAAACTTTTGTACACTAGTCCAAAGAAGCCCTAATGGCGTAGTGGGTTACGTTTTGGGCTTCTAACCATGAGGTTTTCTACTTCCATGAAGAATTACAGCCTCAGAAAGTCACAGAGGCAGTTCTACCCTGTTCTATAGGGTCGCAGTGAGTTGTTGGGTTTTTTCTTGAGTACAGGATTAAGTGTATAATCTGTTTTTGCAGCACCTTCTGGACCACTCTAGGACCCCCCACCAGGGGACGGTTTCTCTCATTGTAACATTAATAGTTTTATTGACATAAAACTCAATAGTTTAGTACCTTAAAAAGAGTTTGGGAGTGGGGAGGGGGGAGGAGGGGAAAAAAGGAAAATGAGCTGATTCCGGGAACCTAAGAGCAAAGAGAATTTTGGGAATAATGAGGGCAACAAATGTATAGGTGTGCTTTACACAATTGACCTATGTATTGTGATGAATTGTATGAGCCCCAATAAAATGATTAAATAAAAAAAAGTTTTAAGATCAACATCACAATAAATTTTAGAACATTTTCTGCATTCTTGTACTCATTATTCTCACTCACTAGCAACCCTCATGGATTTATGAGATTATAACTGTTTATGAGAGTAGAGAGCCCAGCCTTTCTCCTGAGGAGCTGCTGGTGACTTTGAACTGCCGACCATACAGATTACAGCCCAATAACCACTACACCACCTTGGCTCCATGTACTCATTACTTCTAAAAGGATAGGTAGACAGACACTAATTTTTAAATTCTCTAATAAAACAATTTAATAAAACAAAGACTCAATACTTGAATCTTACTACAGTTAAAAAAACAAAAGAAAACTCTTAAGCTTTCCAATGTTGGTTTGCTCATCAAAATAACCCTTTTAATAGTAGTAGAAGGCTTTTCTGCCTACTCAGTCTGTAACTCAGAACCAACAGATCTCTACTCCAGAAGCAATTCTAAATACCAGTCCGGGCATCACTATTATTCAAGAACACGGGTAGCCCAATTTTAATTATGCTTCAGTATTAAGTTAATACTAGCTGTACTTTTGGCCATCGAGGAAGCCATATGATTTAATTACTTCAACTATGATTTTACTATTGATAATAGTATAAGGAACTAATTTTAAAACCTTTTCTGGAGTGGCAAGAACTCTCCTCGGACAGCCTGTGGGTGGCAGCAGGCCTGCCTGAGCCTTAGCAGTGGATATAGGATGGAGGTGACCGTCCGCCTGTCCAGGCTGCTGAGCTTCAGAGCCCAGTCAGAAATCTTCCTGAGCTTTGCCACGGCATCCTGGCAGCACACCTCATGCTGGCGGTGATAGAAATGCCTCTCCACTGGAGCAAAGTGGAGCCAGTGAGTTTCTTCCGTCTGAGGTGGTATCTGAATCTGCAGTGAGGAGAAAAAACGGGATTTCATCTGAAATTACAACTTCCCACTCCAACTCTGCTGCTTTGTTTCTTATGACATCCTTAGTAAATGAAAAATTATCCTACTGACTTGGTCAATCACATCTTTTTTTGCAGACCTCCATAGTATCTTGGCAATAAAGCTGTAGAGGGGCTGAGGATTCTTCTTACAGTAAGGACGGTATAGAAGTCGGACCCACCAGTGTCTTATACAGTAAGGTTCAATTCCAAGAAAGAGCACCAACCCATAAAGATCTGAAAAACAAGAAGAAACCCCTTAATTTTAGTTGCTTCTCAAAAGAACAGTGTATGATCCCCATCCACTGACCACAACTGTGGAGTCTATTTCCATGCTTACGGGTCCTATAGGACAGAGCAGAACTGTCCCATAGGGTTTCTAAGGGCGTAAACCTTCACAGAAGCAGACAGCCACATCTCCCCCTGCCTTCCACTCACCCAGCAAGTGGATGGTGTGTTCAAATTGTCAACCATTTGGTTAGCAGTCAAGTGCTTTTAACCATTATGCCACCAGGGCTCCTTTGGATGATGCCAAGTATCCTGTGGATATGCCAAGTACATATGTAGAGTAGGCAAATGCATCATTAGTGACGAACTATCAGAAAGGGTCGAAGGGGGAAATAGAGAAACAGTACCTAAGGTGTACTAAGTTTTTATTAAGGGTGATGAAAATATTTGGGAATAGAGAGCAGTCATGGTTTCACAATTTGGTCAACGTATTTAATGCCATTGACATATATGGTTGAAATGACCTATGTTTTGTAATGTGTATGCAAATAAAATTGAAATGTTATTTATAAGTAATTTTTAAAAGAGGGTTTGAATAGTCACCTTTGCAGGCATTATATATCACAAACTTACATTTATTATGTACTTGCTCTAGGTTCTGTGTTAGGTTCTTGAATGCTGTAGTTTAAAAAAATCAGTACACAAAATTTATCCTTGGTTCAAAAGTCTAAAATTTCCAGGAGAGAGACATAGAGTACTATGTTCTAAAGCTAACAAAGATGAGACTAGTGAACTGGGGAGCAGGAGGAGGTAACAGAAGAACATTCTCTGGTTCCTCAGACTCTTTGATCTAGTACATCTACCTCCAAGAAATAAGATTAAGACAGGCATCAAATAAATACAGAGATTGAGAGGGGTCTCAGGGAGGAGATGAGCCAGTCAGGGTGCGATATAAGAATAACGAAAAATACAACTTTCCTCTAGTTCCTAAATGTTTCCTCCCCGCTCCCACTACCATGACTCGAATTCAACCTTGCAAGTCTGGCTAGACCAGAGGATGTACACTGGTACAGATAGGAACTGAAAATCCAGGGAATCCAGGGCGGATGAGCCCCACAGGACCAGTGGTGTGAGTGGCAAAACAGGGAGGGTAAAGGGAGAGTGGGTAGGAAAGAAGGAACCGATTACAAGGAACTATATGTGACCTCCTCCCTGGGGGACGGACAACCAAAAAGTGGGTGAAGGGAGACGTCGGACAGGGCAAGATATGACAAAATACCAATTTATAAACTATCAAGGGCTCATGAGGGAGGGGGGAGCGAGGAGAAAAATGAGGGCCTAATGTCGGGGGTTTAAGTGGAGAGAAAATGTTTTGAGAATGATGTACAAATGCACTTTACACAATTGATATGTGTATGGATTGCGATAACAGTTGTATGAGCCCCTAATAAAATGTTTTTAAAAAAATACAGAGATTGTTATCATACAGTGATGTTCACGTCAAAATAAGCAGAATAAAAATGTCTCAAACAGAAATAAGTAAATTATGGTTAACTTCATAGAGTGATTTTCTTTTCTAACATTTCAATACGTAAAAAGCCTGCTTCTCAAAACCAAAACAAAACATAAACAACTTATTGCCTTCAAGTTGGTTCCAACTCATAGCAACCCTATAAGGGAGAACTACCCCTAAGAGTTCCCGAGAGTGTAACTCTTTAAGGGAGTTGAAAGTCTCATCTTTCTACCATGAAGCAACTGGTGGTTTTTGACTGCTGTTAGCAGCCCAAAGGATAACCACTACATTATCAGCTCTGTGAAAACCTGTTTAGGATGCCACATTTGGTGGGAAGGGAAATGAAATATAAAATTATGCATGCAACATGGGCTCAAATAGAAGGAAGCTTCAAAAAGTCTGTGAACAAATGGAATTAAACTTTCCACATTTTGAAGACGCTTTGCATCTTTTTATAAGGAATGAATGAACCAGTAAAGGAGCCACGAAGACTGATGTTATATGCATCACCACATTAAAAGATATACAAATAAATGAATGGACAAGAAATAAGAACAATACTAGCAGCAGTTGAAATAACTTCTGCTGGAAGAAGCACATCAGCCTGTGTGATCACGAGCTGTCAATGGGATCAGGTTATCAGGCATCAAAGGCCCAGAACAAAAAAATGTTATCCATGTGAATGAGGGAATGTGGAATGGAAAACAAAAGCCCATTTGTGGACAACTGGACACTCCCTTACAGAAGGGTCACAAGGAAGAGTCGAGCCGGGTCAAGGTGCAATATAGCACTGATGAAACATACAACTTTCCTTGAGTTCTTTAAAGCTTCCTGCCCCCACTATCATGACCTCAATTCTACCTTACAAATCCAGCTAGACCAGAGCATGCACATGGGTACAGGTTAAGAGCTGGAAACAAACACAGGGAATTCAGGATAGATAAACCCCTCAGGACCAATAATGAGAACAGAGATACCACGAGGATAAGGGGAAGGTGGGGGGAGAAAAAGGGAACCGATCACAATGATCTACATATAACCCATTCCTAGGGGGATAGACAACAGAAACATGGGTGAAGGGACAGCAGTTGGTATAAGACATGGGGGAAAAAATAATAATAAATTATCAAGGGTTCATAAGAGAGGGAGGATGGGGGAGAGGAAAATTAGGAGCCGATATCAAGGACTTATGTAGAAAGAAAATGTTTTGCAAATGATGATGCTCCCCACCCCCACCCCGAAGAATTCACTTCAGAGTACAGCACTGAAGCTATAGTTCAGTGAGAGGGACATGTCTGATCAGAGCACACAGGAGCAAACAAAGGGGGAGGGAGAGAGAGTGGAGCAAATCCTAGCCCACCAAGCCCCAAGGACCATATATATCCCTGCTCACAATAGCCAATGCACACAGAGGACCATAGCGCCGGCCCCACCACGAGACATGACATCCCTCACTGACCCACAGTGCTACGGGGTACAACACCGGAGACAGTGTGGGAATTGTGCCCGATCTGATCCTACCACACCAGGGCGAAACACTAAGGGCATGCAACAAAACAGCAAGGAGAGCAAAGCAATTAAGTCCCAAGGGAGTACCAAAAATAGATTTTGGGGCCAGGGAGTGGCAACCCATCAGACTTGCCTGGAAAATACTCCTAAAGGTCAACAAACTGACCTTGAACTATTTCAAGGTCTTGTCTTTTTGTTGTTGTGTTTTGCTGTCTTGTTTTTATGTTTATTATTGTCTCTGCGTGTGGGATAAACAATCCAGAGGAGAAAACAGGAACGATAGTTGGTGGCTGGGGGTGGGGGGGGACAAAGGAGAGGGGGAGGCAAGGAAAAGGAAGTGGGTGTTAGCAAACCCAGGGACAAGGGAACAAAAAGTGATCTAAAATAGATGGTGAGGAGGGTGCAGAATGCCTGCCAGGGTTTGATCAAGGGCAATGTAACTGAGAGAAATTACCAAAACTCAAATGAAGGCTGAACATGATAGTGTGACAAAAGGAAAGAAAAAGGAAACAGGGAAGAACTCTGAGCCAAACGGGCTGTTATAGAGGTCTAAATACAGGCATGTACATATGTAAATATATTTATATATAACTATAGGGAAATATATCTATGTACATATATTATAAGGTAGCAGACGAACATTGAGCCTCTACTCAAGTACTCCCTCAACACAAGAACACTTTGTTCTAATTATCTGGCATTCCATGATGCTCACCTTCCGGACATGATCGCTGAAGACAATAGGTGCATAAGCAAATGTGGTGAAGAAAGCTGATGATGCCCAGCTGCCAAAAAATATAGTATCTGGGGTATTAAAGGCTTGAAGATAAACAAGCAGCCATCTAGCTGAGAAGCAACAAAATCCACATGGAAGAAGCACACCAGCCTGTGTGATCAGGTATCAGCATCAAAGACCCAGAACAAAAAATCTTATCATTGTGAATGAGGGGAAGTGCGGAGTGGAGACCCAAAGCCCATTTGTAGACAATTGGCTATCCCCTTACAGAAGGGCCACCAGGAAGAGGCGAGACAGTCAGGGTGCAGGTATAGCACCAATGAAACATCCGACTTCCCTCTAGTTCTTTAATGCTTCCTCCACCCCACTATCATGATCCCAATTCTACCTTATAAATCCAGCTAGACTAGAGCATGTACACGGGTACAGATAAGAGCCAGAAACACAGGGAACTCAGGACAGATAAATCCCTCAGGACTGATATTGAGACTATCAATACCAGCAGGGTAAGGGGAAATCAATGACAATGATCTACATATAACCCCCTCCCTAGGGGGATGGACAACAGAAAAGTGGGTGAAGGGAGACATCGATCAGTCTAAGGCAGGGGTCCTCAAACTTTTCAAACAGGGCCAATTCAGTGTCCCTCAGACCCATTGGAGGGCTGGATTATAGTTTAAAAAAAAAAATCTACGAACAAATTCCTATGCATACTACACATATCTTATTTTGAAGTAAAAAACAAACGGGCAAAAACACCTGGTGGGCCATAAAATGTCCTTGGCGGGCCACATGTGGCCCGCAGGCTGCAGTTTGAGGACTCCTGGTGTAAGGCATGACAAAATAATAATTTATAAATTATCAAGGGTGCATGGGGGAGGGGAGCAGAGGAAGGGAGGGGGAGAGTGGAAAAAAGGAAAATGAGCTGATTCCGGGAACCCAAGAGGCAAGCGAATTTTGGGAATGATGAGGGCAACAAATGTATAGATGTGCTTTACACAACTGATCTATGTATTGTGATGAATTGTATGAGCCCCAATAAATTGATTTTAAAAAAAATTATCAAGGGTTCTCAATGAGGAGTTGATACTAAGGGATCAAGTAGAAAGAAAATGTTCTGAAAATGATTATGGCAACAAATGTACAAATGTGCTTGACACAATGGATGTATAGATTTTGATAAGAGTTGGACGAGCCCCCAATAAAATGATTGACATAGTTTACTGTGCCCGCCTGGCCGATAAACAGAAGTGGGATTAACTGAAGGGCAGAAAGATAAACGGCTTGGTGAGCCTCATCTTTCTTGTCTCTCGCTCTTTGATCATGGGACCAGTGTGTGGCTGCCTTGCTTGTTCTGTGCCTCAATTTAAAGGCTA
>NW_022107431.1:22982891-22984143 GCF_000313985.2 Echinops telfairi | reverse complement strand
TCATTTCTTGTTATATATCTAATTATCTTTATAAATAAATATATTAAATTATCAGCAATTTGGTTTTATCTCTCTAGAGAACCCTAACACAATGATTTAAAAAAAAAAAAAGAAAGAAAATGATGATGGCAACATATGTACAAATGTCCTTGACACAATGGATGTATGGATTGTGGTAAAAGTTGTAAGAGACACCAATAAAATTACTTAAAAAAAATTAACTTCCATTAATTGACTATCTAATATGTACCAGTTACTATGCTAATGGTTGTACATATTATAATTAACAAAAACAATACACACACCCCTCTAATCCTCTGCCATTGAATCAATTCTGACTCATTCTAACCCTGTAAGACAGAATGGAACTGCTCTTGGGGATTTCAGAGACTGTACCATAAGCTGTGTCGTCCTCCCATGGAGCAGCCTTGGTGGTTCCAAACTGCTGACCTTACAGTTAATAGCCCAATAGGTACCACCACTAGGGTCTTCTAATTCATCGCTTTTAGTCTAGCACAGTGGTTCTCAATCAGGGTGGAAGTGAAGGCATATGATTATGCCTCCAGGAGATCTTTGAAATGTCTGGAGACATTCTAGTTCTCACAACAGGCACCTAGAGGGGTAGAAGCCAAGGATGGTGCTAAGCACCCTACAATTCAAAGGCCAATCTCTCTCAATAAAGAATTATCTGGTCCAAATGTCAATAAGGCCAAGGTTGAGAAAGCTTTGCCCAGGGCAAAAAGAAAAATGAGAATTCTACTTCCAAATACAAAGTAGCAAATCACAACAGGACAACATTCCCACTGATACAATGAGGGAGACAAAAGATAAACTGAAAAGGTAGAGTATAAAGACATCAGAGAATCATAGAAGCAAAGAGGAAAAGACTAAATACAGTCTGAAGAACTTTGGGAAAGTTCATCCATAGTTAGATGAACTGGAAGCACATAGAAACTTTGTAGGTGATTATCTAGGTTGTGGTAATAAACTATATATCAAAATGTTCAAATTTTACATCTTAAATATCTAGTTTCATTGTGTCACTTATGGTATACCATAATAAAACTGTGGGTATTTTTCCTAATTACTCAAGAAAAAAATTTTTTTTGTTAGGGGCTCATACAACTCTTATCACAATCCATACATACATCAATTGTGTAAAGCACATTTGCACATTCATTACCCTCATCATTCTCAAAACATTTGCTCTCCACTTAAGCCCCTGGCATCAGGTCCTCATTTTTTTTTACCC
>NW_022107431.1:22975332-22981717 GCF_000313985.2 Echinops telfairi | reverse complement strand
TTGACTTTCCTCCTGTCCCACTATCATGCTCAGTCCCCGCTAGGGTTTCAGCAATTCCTCTTTATTACATTACCCTTGATCATGCCCTACCAGGCCTTCCACAACCTCCTCACCACCAATTTTGGATCATTTGTTGTTCCCTTGTCCCTGGGTTTCTTAACACCACTTCCTTTCCCCCCACTTCCCCTTCTCCCATGTCCCCCCAGAACTGTCAGTCCTGTTGTTTTCTCCTCCAGATTGTTCATCCCAGCCTATCTTATTTAGACAGACAGAAGGGGAGGGCATTGTTTATATCTCCACAGGAAAAGAGGGACCAGACTCAAGAAAAATTTTGTTCAATGTTGACAAGTGCTAAATACACCTGCCAACATTCTCCACATCCCCGAAACCTATGTAAAGCCCAGCAATTACCACTTACAGTCTTAATTTGGCCTTTGAAGGAGCCTGATAGTGCCCCTTAAACACACATCTTAATAAAGCTTATTTCAATTATGCAAATATATGAACATATCTTTAATAAAGTTCTAAAAAACGTCCTCCTCCAAATGAGTCTCAAAAAATACTGTTTTAAGCCACAGTCTTGGATGTTACTTTTCTTTTAGTAGAATAAGGTATCCTTCTGAACACAAACGCAGTATAGGAAAACCTGAATTTCAAGAAAGATTATTAAGTTTTGAGGAAAAATATTTACTACTGCCACCTATCAATTTTATAATTTAACTATAAGGTAATGACAGCTTTTCAAGATTGGATTATGTAAAACATTTCCTGGAACATTTAGTTTTAAATATTTACAACTTAAGAGCTTTTAAAATGTAATGTCTCTACTATGGAAAAAGGGATCTGAGGGGGAGTAATGCAAGAACACAGGTGGTATTGAGTGTGAGTGGAGGAAAGGAATTGAATCCATCTAAATTTCAAAAAAAGGGAATGGCTAAAGGAATAATGGCAGGTACATATGATGTGATATTATACATTATAGGCTTTATTAATACCCCATAACTTTTATAATCAGCAAAATTATAGTTCTATAAATATATAGATAGTCCGTGAAAAGTGTATTATGGACTCTAATTTTATACAATGGTCAATCGAAACTATTTTTCTTTTCCTTTTTCATTAGTTTTTTCCCCTTTTCTAACTACAGTACCACTTTACAATTCTAGCTCCAACTCTGACCTATAGCTAAACTACTTCTTTAGACACAATAATGGTTCAGTAAGGCAACAAGACGGCACTTTCATTTGTCCTCATACACCAACAAAACATCACCCGATTTTCATTTAAAAAGATAAATGCATGAAATTAGGAGGAGGCAACTACACAGACACATATCATCAGTAAACCATGTAAACAAAGCTTTTGATAGGCCTGCAATCTGGGAGGAAACCATGCATTTATTACCTTCCAATCCCCTCTGCACCGGAGTGCCACTGATGCACCACCGATTGATCCCACTCAGGCGCTGAGCCATTTCTGCAGCCTGATGAAATGAGAGAAATTAAGATTAAAAAAATACACAGGAGATTGGACATTCAGGAAAACCAGATGTCAAGTGAGAAGTGCCTACTCGTATTTAACAGTTATCACATTCATGGTTAGTGTCCTGGTTAATGGACCATCTTTTAGTACAGTGTTTCTCCTCAGAGGCTGCCCTGCTCCCCCAAAAGAGGAGGGGTAGTTCAAACCTAATACATCCCTAGACCACTCCAATCCTCGGATGTCAACTATATGATTTAAAAATTGAGTCTGGGTTACAGACTGGTCAAAGAAGACAAAATAAAGACGTAACAAATGAAAGTTGAATCAAAATTCTATTCTATAAAGTCACAATTTGATCTAAATCAACTCTCTCCAAAGTTATCAGAGCCTTCAAGATAAGCTTTCTTGTTAGTAGAAAACTTTATAAAAGTCTCTGGACAATTTACATTAATCTGTATCCCATATAAACTCACATCTTAAAAATAAATAAATAGATAAACTCACATCTTATTTAGATACATAAATGCCTACAGAGCAAAGATTCACAGAGTACAAAAATAATTCAGAGGGGTTCATACCATAAGAAAAGTATAATTGTAGAATGCTTAACAGCAAACTTTTGATCAATATCAACATTGTATGTGAACTACATATGGGAGTTTCAAAAAGTTCAGGAATAATGGAATTAAAAGATAAGGGAGTTTTTCCATGAACTTTTGCAGCTATCTTGTAGTAAAGAAATGATTAAATTTCCTAAAGACAATTTCCCCCTAGTACTTTCACCCACTCCTTGGTATGTTTTCCAGAAATTCTTACTTTTACAGTAGGACATTCAACCATCTGAGCTTCATCAAGGCAGATCCTCCACCACTCCACAGCGACTAGAGGGCTGGGGATGGCCATATAGCGCTTCTGCTTACGAAGACGACGCCCATCCTCACTGTTGCTATGTGGGATATCTACATAGTTCAATTCTGATCGAAGGACATCATAGGTAATGATAACGATATCTTGTTCTGCCAAAAAGTGAGGCTGTAAGAAGCCATCCTTCTTCACTCCTTGATATACCTAGTAAATAATCAGTGCAGACATAGGCATTTATAAAATGGTCTTCAACGATAAATGGAATCTTCATTTATTCAGTTGGGGAATCCTTTCTATTTGCTTAGGACCACCCAACACTTGAAAACACAGAATATATCCATCTGGAGAAAGAAACATTTTGGTGTGGAAGACTAATAGCATAAGCAAAAAGTGAAAGGAGCTATAACATAAGTAAATGTTCATGTATCATCACATCACTATTACTGAGGAATGATTAATTCTAAGGTTGAGAGGTAAATTCAGAGGAGTCAAAAGCTGAGGTAAATCTGGAAGAACATTGAAAAGTTCTCCTAAGTAAAAATTAACAAGTGGTTGAAATAAATAGGGTGTGTAAAAACACCACGGCATGAAAAATTGAAGCACTCGAGTAGTTTTTCAGTGTCATTAACTGTAGTTTGAAGAACAAACCGGTTAGAATTATTCCCATCTCACATATAACAAATGTAAAGTAACTTGCTCAAAATTCAAAGACCAGATTCAGCCTCAAATGTACTTATTCCCCTAGAAAAGAGCTCCTTATTTGTGGTTCCAAAGAGTGTAAAACTTATTGAGCAATACCATTAATATCATAGAAGAAATATAAGGCTTTCTATTCTCAGAAAGGTTTACAGTCTCAGAAATTAATGGGGACAATTCTACCCTGTCTTATAGGGTTGATATGAGTTGGAATAAATTTGGCAGCAAGTCTGGTTTTGAATCATAAATATATACAAAAAATATGAAAAAAAAAAAAGAAGAGAATTCCAAAACAGTTGCAGTAGTACACCACCAGTAGTGAAATGTCAGAAATTCAAGTTGAGTTCAGAAGATGTGGAACAAAGGATATAACTGCTAGGTCGGATAGACCTCTGCTAAAACTAGATTGTACCAGGAGATGCTTACCAGTATTCTATATATTGTGCAATGGTATTTGACTGTGTAGAGCATAAAAAATTCTACAGATTTCAAGGAATGGGAATTAGAGAACACTCAATTGTGCTTATGAGGAACCTGTACATAGACCAAAAGGCAAGTCATTCAAGTTGAACAAGGGGATACTGCTATTCTTGTTAGGTGTCCAGTGAGTTCCAACTGACAGCAACTGTCAGTACAGCAGAACTAAACAAGGCCTGCCTGTGGGTCACACTCAGAAATGTGTTTTATTTGAACCCTGCATGGTTTAAAATCCAGAAATCTGTGTGCCAGGTTGTATCCTTCTACCCTACTTATTCAATCTGTATGCTGAGAAAATAATCTGAATGAAAAGCTAAGCTGTATGGAGAACATGACATCAAGCTAGAGCAAGACTCATTTATAATCTGTGATCTGCAGATTGTGAATGTGAAGAGGACTTGAAGCACTTACTGATGAAGACAACTTTCAGGAAGAATTACACATCAACATAAAGAAAATATAATCCTTACAATCAGATCAATGAGCAACCTCATAATAAAGTTCAAACACAAACAAACCTACTGCCAACAAGGGTTTTGGTGGTTATAATATTTACAGAGCAGCCTCATCTTTCTTCCCCAGAGCTGCTGGTGGGTTTGATTCGCTAACCTTGCAGTTGGCAGTCCAACACTTACCTGACCAGGGCTATGTGACGTGATCTATGGAGAAAATATTGAAGTCATCAAGGATTTCATTTTACATTGATCCATAATCAAAGCAGATATAAGCAACAGTTAAAAAATCAAGTAGGTGTACTGCACTGGGAAAATCTACGGCACAAATCTTTAAAGTGTTAGAGCCAAGATAACACTTTGAAGACTAAAGTGTGCTTAACTCAGCCATGGTATTTTCAACGACCTCACATGCATTCTCAAGCTGGATAATAAATATGGGACACCAAAGTATAGATGCATTTGAATGATGTTGGTAAAGAATACTAGAATGTCATGGATTACAAGAACTGGAATACCATGGACTACCCGAAGACTGGAACTCCAGAACACTTCACTGTGCTCACACAGAATTTGTACTTTGATCAAGACAGTTGTGAGAACAGAGCAAGATAATACCGCCTGGTTTAAAATCAGGAAAGGTGTGCATCAGGTTGTATCTTCTCACCATACTCATTCAATCTGTATGCAGAGCACATAATCAGAGAAACTGGCTTATATGAAGAAGATTGGAGGAAGGCTTATTTACACTAGGTTTATGGGATGCACCATTTTGACATATTTCAATTTCCTAAACGAAAATTACAGAAATCATTTACATTTACTTCCTACCATTTATGCTGACTTTTATCCATTTAATGAGACAAATAAATATCCAAATTCATTTTCTTCTAAGTCTTCTAATCTCAAAATTCTTTGAGTCGTGTACCTATCTCTGTGGGTGCATATCAATCAGATGTGAACACAAACTGAGTATTAATCCCAGTAAATCAGTTTCATACAAGAAAACATTATAACAAGAAAACACTATAAGCATAGTCAAAAAGTTCTTAGAAAGTAAGCATCAAATGTAAAGAGATTGTCACACTGAACGACCCAAGTGACCCTTATGAACCCAAATATCTCAAATGTTGTATAATGTTATATAGTTTTATATATAGTGCCAAAGAGTTTCACTTATAAGTTAATAGTGTACAAGTATGTTGTTTTTAAAAGGAAATGTGTGGTTTAGTTAATGTGGCAATTCGATGCATGTCTGTAGAGGTGGAATGATAAATATCCGTCAACCTAGTCAGTGTTAACAACAATCCTAAAAAACCAAATGCCTTACCAAGACTCGAAGAGATGATGACTTCACATGTCTGTTGATCTCATCCACCCACTGGTGACAGATGGAACTTGGAGAGATGATCAGAGTGGCTCGGGTTGACACTGGCTCCATTGCAACAAGGCAGTGGGGGCAGTAAAAAGGTTTAATTTTCAGGTCTTTTTCTTCGTAGTTCACACATTTTGCATGCTGCCACAGGTGGCACCTCAGACACTGAACACGAGCCTTATGGTCTATTTGGCCAAGTTCCCCACATATGCACTCAAAGCGATAATCAGAGGAGTTAGAGGGACTCACGGTATCACAATGTGGCCTATCACTGTGATAATCAGAGGAGTTAGAGGGACTCATGGTATCACAATGTGGCCTATCACTGTGATAATCAGAGGAGTTAGAGGGATTCACGGTATCACAATGTGGCCTATCACTGTGATAATCAGAGGAGTTAGAGGGATTCAAGGTATCACAATGTGGCCTATCACTGCTAGCAAGCTTTGGAGATTCAGGTGCTTGCTTGACTTCAGAGACACATGTGCTTTTAGACATGGTGGCATCAGTAATTGCAAAGTCACTGGCAGTTGGACAGTGTCCTTGTGAGTCAGAATTTATGTTAGGTTGTTGGTTTTCTATTTTAGTAGATGGAATAGGCTTTTTCCTCAACTTACTATGATTTTTCCTAGGCTTATAATAATAATAATAAGGGTTATCATCATCATCAGAGGTGTTTGATGGCAAGTATTCGGAATCAGTGTCCTTGTTTCCTGATTTTGTGGATTCTTTCTGAACTTTCCTTGGACTCCATATTGCCTGTTAAAGAAAATAATTTGTTAATTATTTCATATGGGCAAGTTGGGAAATTAAATTCCCAAATATATCTACATGTATACATAAGATTTCAGCGTAACAGAGTATGCATGTCTAACATCCACTATGTTTTGGAATATACATCTGTAGTCCGAAAGGATATAATAGAGGTCAGAAATTCTGACTGTAGAAAAGGGCTTAGTAGGTAGGTGTACTTTATATGTGCAAAGGATCCAATCTTCTCACCAGTTCTCTAGGTCCCAAGTTAGCACAGATGAGAATT
>NW_022107431.1:22951972-22975232 GCF_000313985.2 Echinops telfairi | reverse complement strand
GGGGGGAAGAGCTGGTGCCCATCTTCGGCTGCCTATATTCCACAGCTCTGGCTCCAGGCAAACTATACATACTGCCCCATGGAATCTTCACCCATTTGGCCTGAGCACCCTGTGGTGATGCTTGGGTTGGAGGCTGCAGGAATAAGTCTGAGGAGGAGGGGTAGGAAGGACTGGAAAAATTTACAGCCCATGAAGCGAAGAGGACCCCTGGTGGTATAGTGGGTTATGCCTTGAACTACTAACAATACTGTAGTGGCTTGAGTCTCTCAGGCACTCCATGGGAGAAAGGTGAGGCTTCTTGCTCTTATAAAGATTTAAAGTCTCGGAAACCCAAAGGAGCAGTTCTACTCTGTCCAAGAGTCATTATGAGTTGGACTGTGGGTTTAAAGTGTATGGAAAAGGGAGGGAGGGAGGGAAGGGAGAGTGAAAAGTGAGCCAGAAGTGAGGTCCCTGCCTTGACAGCTGAACGGCAGAAGGAGGCAAAGCAGAACTCTCAGAGATTGGGACAAGGCCACCCAGGACCAGCACTAGTGGAGACAAGGGTTTTAGTCCTTTGGCATAGCAGTGGTGTTAACTCTAGAGACTAACTGGTGACTGTTCACGTGTTTCTTACAACATGTCTTATTTCACAGAACATACTGCAGACATTATGTAATGCATACCTGTGTATTATTTGACCCTTGGTCTAAAAGGGGCTTACTGGAAAAGAGAAGCAACAGGATAGATAATTATAATAGAAACCGATCACAGCTAAGTATAGGACGTTACAGGAATACCTAAGAAGGGTAACAAATATTGTTGGGGGTGGGGCAGGGGTGAGGTGCTATAGGGACAGCAAGGGATTGCTTCCTGAAAGTGATAGGTGAGTTAGGACACTTAACACTGAATCAGTGGGATGAACAGGTGTTCGGTATCCTCACGTAGTAGGCTAAGGGTAAAATGTTGGAGAAAACAAACTTTTTTGCCTGCTATTTCTATTAGAGTAGCTGAGCTGATAGTTCCATATTTTGACTTGTCATTATTATTTCCTTGACTTAGTTTTGTAAATATTGTAATTGCTTTCCTAAAAGGAAACAGAATTTACTGTCCCATCAGAAGCAGTTTTATAACCAAATGACGATGTAGGAAATAACAACATTACATAAAAGATTCAAATTTTATATAAAATACTACACAAATGTAAGCTATTTGCAATATTTTAAAATTCGGGACAAACTTTCCAAGTGCTTAACACAGCATGATGCTAATAGACAAGTTACTTTAATCTCTACAGCATGCTTAATCACGACAGTCTCTACTCTCATGGAATGATTCGCAGAAAGCAGCAAACGTAAGTCAGAAATGTTCATAGCTGGAAATGCCTGTAGTAGTAGCTATTTAGTTTATTAATTTGTTTATGACCTTCAGACTGTAAAAGCTACAGTGTCAAAGCAGATTCTGCCAACTTATTCGGACAGGTATCATATATAGGTACTTCATAAATGCGGTTACCTGCTTTCTTGTTTTATCACATATATCCTCTTCCTTATAATTCTTCCCCAGTGTAAAAGTCCCAGAAAAACCATGGCCTTTGATCTGCTTTACAAGACCTTCGAAAATCAGACATTTCAGCATCCGTTTCAGAAGACTTCTATTCCGCTGAACATCGTATCTGTATATAGAACTGACATACTTATAGATGGAAAGAATGGACACGCCTTTTTTCCAGTTCAATTCTTTCACAGCTGTCAATATCATCACACGTGTAGCTACATAAAAAGAACACAACTATCAGCTAATTATAATCAATCCACACTGCAGTTTGAGATTAAGAAAAAAATGAGCCAAACAGTTCTCAGAGTTAGATTCTCTGTTTAGTGTGATTTCGAAAAGTATGTCGTAAAAAATGATCTCAACCCAGCAGGAATTAAACTATGGAAATGGAAATAATTCAAGGATGAATTATAAATACTAATCTGTTGATCTGCTACTATTCTAAATGAAACAAAACAAAACACCCAAATGCCCAAATCTTTAAATTATCTAAGTATGCTACCACAAAGAAGGGAAGGCTTCATTTTGATAGCAAAATTTGAAACAGCTAAACTAGAGAATAAACCTTTTCTTTTGTTACAATATGACTTACAATTAAATTCATTTACACATACATAGGTCTGTAAAATAGTTATCCATTAACAATTACAAGCCATCTCTCCATGGCAACTGAAAAGCATCAGCACAAAGATCAATATAAACAAGTATTTACTTAACAGATGGCATACTTACGGGGGCACTGAACTTTTACTTTGGGTTCAAAGGCCAGGTTCCGGGTTTCTGTGGTTTTTTTCACTTTTTCTCCAGAATTATGTGATGGAATGAAATAATTCACCACTTTTCCCTGATGTAAACAACATTCAGTAGTTACAGTGTTTTGCTTTCAGCATTCTCAACTGCTTAATAACATTAAAATGCTTACTATGGAGATGCAAAACTTGCGCAAAAAGAAAGGATACACAGAGTATGTAACTCATACACAATTACTTTTTTTTTTCACAATTACTTTTTATCCCAGACCTTATAGCCTAGCATTACTTTTAAAATTGTACATATTACCATATTTTCTAGAATTATTAAACTCAACTAAGGAATTTCTCAAATGAAGTTTTTAAAGCTTATTTAAACAGAGAACCCATTGAGTTGATAATACTGAAAATAGTCACTTAGAATTAGTGGCTAGTGAGCAGAAAAACCCAGGAAGTTAATGATAGCTAAAATGATCGGGTACATAAGCAAATGTGAAGAAAGCTGATAGTGCCCAAAAGATATAGTGTCTGGGGTCTTAAAGGCTTGAAGATAAACAAGCGGCCATCTAGCTGAGAAGCAACAAAGCCCACATGGAAGAAGTACACCAGCATGTGTGATCACAAGGTGTCGATAGGATCAGGTATCAGGCATCAAAGAACAAAAAATCATATTATTGTGAATGAGGGGGAGTGCGGAGTGGGGACCCAAAGCCCATCTGTACGCAACTGGACATCCCCTTACAGAAGGGTCACAGGGAGGAGACTAGCCAGCCAGTTACGGTGCAGTGTAGCAATGATGAAACATACAACTTTCCTCTAGTTCCTAAATGCTTCCTCCCCACCCACTATCATGATCGCAATTCTACCTTACAAATCTGGCTACACCAGAGGATGCACACTGGTACAGATAGGAACTGAAAACACAGGGAATCCAGGACAGATGAACCCCTCAGGACCGACCAGTGGTGAGAGTGGTGATAACGGGAGGGTAGAGGGAAGGTGGGGTAGAAAGGGGGAACTGATTACAAGGATCTACATCTAACCACCTCCTTGGGGGACGGACAGCAGAAAAGTGGGTGAAGGGAGATGTCGGATAGAGTAAGACATGACAAAATAATAACATAAATTATCAGGGGTTCATGAGGGAGGGGGACAGGAAGGGAGGGAGGGGGGAAAATGAGGAGCTGATACCAAGGGCTCAAGTAGAAAGCAAATGTTTTGAGAATGATGATGGCAACAAACGTACAAATGTGCTTGATACAATATAAGGATGTATGGATTGTGATAAGAGTTGTACAAGCCCCCAATAAAATGATTTTAAAAATTTATCAAGTCATTTTTCTACAAGAGATTTGTTTCTACATCCAACTACTCAAATTTGAAAAGCTGAAGTTGCAAACTCAACCCTAACAAAAGTTCCTACAGTCTTAACCTGTGAGCAGATAAAGCCCTAGAGATAATCAAAGCCACAGAAAAGTCTCATTCAGCTGAATTTAATGCACTAATTTCCAATATCCTTACTAGGAAAGTTGAGCTCTGAGCTAGACTTGCCTAAGTTAAGGATTTCATGTGTATATGTGAACTCTAAAGTTTATATTTTTAAACACAATTATATGTTTTAGGGTAAGGACTTAAGATATGTTTCATCTAGCAATCTCACTACCAAAATACCCTCTTTTTAAGATATCCATATCTGAGATTTGTAGCAATTTTTTAAATATAAGCCTCAAAAATTTTCATGGTAATATGGAGACAAGTGACGGGGAGAAAGGCAGGACTTTCTACTCCCGTGAAGAGTTGCAGTTTTGGAAACCTCCAGCGACTTGACGGCAGTGAGTTTGAATAATTAAGTGGCAGAGAAGCCTCTGGGCGGCAGTTTGTATTTGAAGATTTAGCTAAAGGTTGGTGCTTAGAATCCATTCAGCAATCCCACAGAAGAGAAGCCTGGCAATTGGCTTCACGATGACAGTCGAGAAAACCAAACAAACGCAGGTCTGCACAGTACTGCCCAGGGCTGCCACGAGTGCAGACTGACTCAATGCTAACACATTTGGTTTGATTTTTAGTAAGCAGCAAAACATTTGAGGAAGCAATAGTACTTTCTTAAAACAAAATTTCCGTGCAAGCCAGAAGGATGCCTGCTAAGTGAATGCATAAATCTTTCTTTGCTGGGCAAAATCACTTTTAAAAATTTTGCCAGGTCACAAAAACCACTTAGTAGGTGCCAAATTAGTTAACTAACAAGTAATATAAATCATTATTCACAAAGCACTCTTAAAAGCCAAGCAAATGTTCAACATATGATGTTCTTTGAAAACATACGTCCCTTGCTCCCCCAAGCCCTACAGGCCTTCTCCTACCTCAGGAAGAGTGAGAGCATCTTGTTTGACATCTTGTCTTGTATGTGTTAGAATCAGAGCCAAAACCTCCACTGTCTTTCCAAGACCCATCTCATCTGCTAAGATTCCACCAGGCAACTGTGGTCCAGGAACTGGGTACTCACGAATGATGCTAAAGGAAAAGAAAAACCCATCAGAAAACCGAATCAAAAAGCATACTTCTGATTTATCACAATGTACCCATGTGAATATCGTGCCCACACATATAATGCACCTAGCGTGCCTAAGAAATAATGTAAAGGGGAGGTGGGTCTTGGCATAAGAAGTAGAGCATGCATTATATGTGAAAAATAGGTAATATTCCAAATTATTGTTCTCAGAGAGGACAAGAAGAAATGCATGAACGTTTCAGTTTCTTTATATCATTATTTTAGGGTGAAGCAATTCAAACCCTTACGCATCATGATAATAAAAAAACCTGCCTGAAATGGTAATTAAATCTGCAGAAGTAATATATTACTGTTAAGTAGCCACCATTTATCCCCTTCTGCCTTAAAAGGCCACTACAGTATTGATACTGTAGGGTATGCAACTGAAATGAAATACCAGTAGGGTCCCCGATGGTGAACAGATATCAGTGGAACTTCCAGACTAACAACAAACTAGAAGAAGCATGCTGTCCACTGCTGAAACTTAAGTCACTGAAACCATTATCAATAGTGATGGGATAGTGGAATAATATATAGTGGTGCCAAAAGATGAGCCCCCTCAGGTTGAAAGACTCTCAAAATATGAGCAGGGAAGAGCTGCCTTTGCAAAGTAGGCAGCTTTAGTAATATAGATGGAAAATCTTCATTTACTTATTGGGCATACCGCAGAACAAGGAAAAATCGCTGCAAATATCCATTAGTAATAGGAAAGCTCAAAGTATGAATACTGGGTGATGTCATAAAAAATGAAATGACACTCATAAATATCAATATCCTAGGGATTATTGGGCTGAAATGAACTGGTATTGGCATTTTGAGTCATAATCACATGGTTTACTAAGCTGGGAATAAGAAATAGAAGAGGAATGGTATTGTATTCATCAACAAAAAGAATATTTCAAAATCTATCTTGACAGACAATGCTGCCTGTGTTTTAATATCTAAACGCCTATAATGAAGACCAGTTAATACAACTGTTATCCAAATTTATACACAAACCAATAAAACCAAAGATGAAGAAACTGAAAAATTCCATTTCCATACTTCCTACTACTACTTCCATAGTCTGAAATTGATCAAACATACAAATATGTACGTTGGATTTTTATCAGAGAACAGTCCCTGGAAAAAGGACATCATGCTTGGTAAAGTGGAAGGTCAGTGAAAAATATCACTCAGGATGAGAGAGGTATTTGCACAATGGCTGCAACAGTGGGCTCAAACACAACAACCAACAATTATGAAGATAGTGCATGTCTGGTTGGTGTTTGTTCCGTTATGCACAGGGTCACTCTGGGTCAAGTTCAACTAGATGGACACTAATAACAGCATATTAAAAGGGAACATGTCTGTCCCCTTACAGAAGGGTCGTGGGGAGGAGTCAAGCCAGTCAGGGTGCAGTGTTAGCAATGATGAAACATACAACTTTCCTCTAGTTCTTAAATGCTTCCTGCCCCCCACTATCATGATCCCAATTCTATCTTACAAATCCGGCTATACCAGAGCATGTACATTGGTACAGATAAGAACTGGAAACAGGGAATCCAGGACAGATGATCCCTTCAGGACCAGTGGTGAGAGTGGCGATACCAAAGGGTGGAGGAAAGGTAGGGTAGAAAGGGGAAACCGATCATAAGGTACTACATATAACCTCCTCCCTGGGGTATGGACAACAGAAAACTGGGTGAAAGGAGACATCGGATAGTATAAAATATGACAAAAAAATAATAATTTATAAATTATCAAGGGTTCATGAGGGAGGGGGTAGCAGGGAGGGAGGGGAAAAATGAGGAGCTGATACCAAGGGCTTAAGTAGAAAGCAAATGTTTTGAGAATGATGAGGGCAACAAATGTACAAATGTGTTTGACATACAATGTATATATGTATTGATTGTGATGAGTTGTATGAGCCCCCAATAAAATGATTTATAACAAACAAAAAGGGGAACATGTCTGTCTTTCTGTGATCTTTAGGAATTTCTCTTAAAAATAAGGGCAGTAAATTACTACTGCTTTAATTATATTCATAGAACTTGCAATACAAATTAACAAGTTTAATAAAAAATGTAAAAACTAGCCTATAATAAAGTGACATTTTTACATCGAATTATAATTTCACTTCAAATACTAAGAATTAAATGCTTTAAGTCTATTATTCTGCATTCATTTACTGCAAAATGATAAGTGCTACTTATTCCATTTCTACCCTATCTATAAAAATTCTAGTCACCTATTACTTTAGCATTTTCCCTTTAGATTCTATAATGGGTAAAAGCAGTATGGTACAATCTTTCATGTTATTTATTAATTTTTAAACAAGTACAAAAGGAAAATTGGCCTTACCAGCCTGTGTATGGATTATAGTAGAGTTTCAAGCCCTCGGATGTAACAATTTCACGCCATAAGAAGTGCAAAGCATGTCCTAAAGAAAAACATAACCATAAGAACCGGTTTTTGCATGTCTCATTTTCCTGCCTGGAGGTAACTGCCTGGGGAAAAGGAGCCCTCAGCGTCTTTCCTCTCCGACTACTCTGTAGCTTCTCATGCTCTACACAGTTCCCATATAAACAAGTGATCTGACAGAAGAATGAAGTATAACAAATTACAGAGAATTAACAGAAGAAAACCCATACAACCGACTCCTACCCCAAAAAGGAAATGTACTTGTCTTTTATAAACCCTCAAAAAATATTGTCAATACTGTATATACTCGAGTATAAGCTGACCCAAATATCAGCCGAGGCACTTAATTTTACCTCAAAAAACGGCATTAAAAATGTGCGGAAAAACTCGGCTTATACACAAGCATATACAGTATTAAAATTATGCTGCCAGGATATTCTAGTAGGCTACCACATTTATCCAAGCAGACCTGGGTTTGGAAGGGGTAAGAAGAGATTTATAATACTGAAGAAGTACCTAAAACTGTAACAAAAGTATTGGGTTGCTTCAACCAGTCTTCCACTACCCTTCTTCACAGCTTGATTTGTCTAAACCAGTTTCTATATAAAAAGTGTATCTCTACTAATAAATGAAACAGAATTTAACTTTTTGCTGCCTTCTTCAGAGATTCATAGATGAAAAAGGAATACAGAATCAAAGATCCATAGCATTTATACAATGCAAAATTGGAAAGATGAAAAGTTGTATTTTATGGGACCCAGAAGGAAAGGACAGAACATACTAAATGGCAGGTGAGAATTATTACTAACAAAATCTACTCAGTGAATGAAATAATAAATTACAAACCATAAATATATATGAATTTCAAAATTCATTTCATGTTGAAAGAAACCAGAGCAACCAACCCTTTGGTACCCAAGACAAAATAGACATGGTACAGTTTCATTAACATTTCAAATAAACAAAACTAAACTGACACTGGTTTTCTCTGAAAGGGACAACCTAGGGGAATTGACTAGAAAGCGCTATAAATAACCTTTCTGGGCATTGGGAAATACTCTGTATCAGCATTGCCAGATAGAAATATAATGTGAGCCACTTTAAAGTAGTCACATTAAACAAAATGAAAGAAAACAGATAAAATAATCTTTGTTTTATTTAGCCCAATAACCAAAATATTACTCCAATAAGTAATAAACAAAATTTATTGAGATGGGGTACATTCTTTCTTCTTCAACTATTTGAAATCTGGTGTGTGTTTTAAACTTCAAGCACATATTGTTTGGGGTAGTTACATTTCAAGTTTCAAAAGCCTACGTGTAAACTAGTGGCCACCTTTTCGACACAGCAGTTCTATGTCATAAGTGGGTTTCTGACTCCACAGTTTGACATACTTATCAAATCTGTGTATTCTACTGTATGTAAGTTATGGCTTAATAGTTAAAAAATATATTTTAAGAGAAAAACAAATCTAGCGCGTAAAAAACAATCGAGCTAACCATGTATATAGCTGAAATGACAAAGACTTGATACCTCATTGTCTCAAATCATGTGAACCTTAGATCAGTGTTTTTCAAAGTGGGCACCAGCCCCTAGGGGGCGCTGGAATAACCCAGAGGGGCTACAAAAGCAAATACCTACACTTTATCCTGGACAATGGGCTACAGAACAAAAATATTTAATTACCAAGGGGGCACTGATTAACTTCTTTCCTGAAAGCGGGGTTGATAGGCCAAGTAAGTTTGAGAACCTATGAGCTTGGGGAGTAGCAAACTGATTTCCATAAATCTACTATCAATACAAAAGTAATAATATTTTATAATTTACATTGCAAAGAGAATAAATGCAAATCTAGAACATTCGATTAGCCACAAGGAAGCCTTCTATCTTTGTAAATTTGCATTCGGTCACCAATACTCATCATCAAATTGTGTGAAGTCTCATGCAGATGGTTAGCATGGTTCCCATCTGATCAGGTTCTAAAAGCAAATCTAATTGGAAAGGCATGTAAAGAAATCCTTTGCTTTTAACCGTTTCAATCAAAGCGGCCTTATTTTGGAAGAAAGAAAATCAATTTGATGAATTTGTCAAACCGCGTAGCCAATAGCCCAATGGATGAGGAAACTCACAATGATTTTCAACTCACAAAAATAGTTTTCAGAGTCCTTAGATAATAATCTTGGTCATATTAACACCCATTCGATCTTACCTAGCATTTCAGTATGATTTTAATAATCAATTTCCCCTCACCTCTCTTGTATCATCCCTCTAACCAACCTACCTTTTCTGAGAGCATCTTATACTTGCCATTGGTTGGAGCACTTTTGAAATGCTCTTGTTGGAGCATCCAATTGACAGCGTCTCTTTGGTAGGGTCTCAACACAGGCGTCAATGCAGGATGCTGGACATCCACTTGGACAGGCTGTGTCTCCTGGTGATGTATTTGCTTCACAAAGTGATAAAGCTCATCAATGTCTTGTCCCTCTGGCTCACTCTCTGAATCTTCCTCATCCTCTTCCAACACATCTGCATACCCAATGGCAAATACACTCATCAAAACCCGATCCACTTTTCATAAGCACGCAATTTTAGCTCCAAAACCTATCAGACACTCTCTCAACTCTGGACCATTTCTCAGTGTTTTGTGGCTAGAACGCCCTGTCCTTGATTCTTCACTGATTGGAAAATGTGTAGTTTATTTTATAAAATAGTTAAAGTATTACTTAGTCTAAGGCAATTTCTTTTGTTTCTCTAGGCTGGAATGAAAATTCCATGTGGCTTAAGTGGAGAGCAAATGTTTTGAGAATGATGAGGGCAATGAATGTACAAACGTGCTTTACACAATTGATGTATGTATGGATTGTGATAAGAGTTGTATGAGCCCTTAATAAAATGATTTTTTTTTAAAAGGAAAAAAAAAAGAAAATTCCATGTGTACACAATACTTTAATACTTTGGTGACAGTAAATATTGCAATCTGTCTGACATTACAATCATTTATGGTTATTTGTCCTTTCTCCTATTAGTTTGGATCTTTTTAAATGCCACATAGTGACCTACTCATTGACTCACAATTTTCATAGACAAATCAAATAAAGAAAAAATTACATTACTGAGTTTAATCTAGTCATTTTATAGAAGTTGTTAAAATTTCATTATAGTTTTACTAGCTACGTTCCTGGTTGTTACACATTGGAATTAAGAGGAAAAAACAAAAAACAAAAATAACCTCCCAACTTCTAAGTAATAACTATTTTAAAGTTACTTTAAAAATTACCTGGAACAAAATTGTATAGTTTTTCCATCACTTTCTTCATGAGTTGATTGCATTTTTTCATTCTTGAATTTGCATCACTCATAAAGTCTAGTTTTGTTAGGCCAGTTTCCAAAAGATAAATTCCAACCTATAAAGAATTAATCAACATAAAACTACCAATTATTAGAAAATACTATTCTTCATGAAGATTTAATAAACATCTTAGCATTACTGTTTTGTTTTGCTTTTAATATGGAAATGACGCATGAATTTGCATTTCATTCCTGTGCTGGGGCCATGCTAATCCTCTCTCCTTCATTCAATTTAGTGCATGTGGTGTTGAAGTAACATAGGCATCACTGTTTGTAAAGGTATTCATGCTTCCCACCCCCACAAACATTGAACACTGATAATACTGTGTGTTACCAAGTAGATTCTGACTTATATGATCCCTTAGGGCAGAACAGGGTTACCTAGGGTTTTCCAGAAAATCACCAGGTCTTTCTTCTGAGTCTTTTAACTGTCAGGTTCAAAGTGCCAACTTTCAATTACTAGCTGAGCACTTAACCTTTATGCTACCAAGGTCCTTTACATTACAAAATCTCCCCCACACACTTTCCTTTGCATGTAACAAATTCACTCTACAAATATAAATGCTTACTATGTGTATGTAACACACCATTTAACTGCTAGAACAAAACAACTTTCCTAACTGGAATAATTGGGGAAACGAACTAAGAATATCTAATTCCATGGAAGAAGTCAAAGATTCCCAAATCTGATAAACATCAGGATCACCAGTGCAGAGTGTTAAAACATTCAGATTCCACAAGATAATCCTGATGCACAAGCTGGGATTCTTAGGTAGTCAGGCCTAGAAATCCTTATTACGAGATCAAACAGAATAAAACAATCTTTGTAATTTTATGAAGTTCTAAAATTTTAAGATTTCAAAATCTGAATCTAGTAATGAAATACAACATGAATTTTTGCAGTGAGGAGACTCAAATTTGAACACTGGCATTGATATTTAGGAGGTAAATAAGTTCAAAAATGATTTATTTTGACTCAAATGTTCTTATTTGTGACATGGAGAGAAAAGTGCATGGGATAGGCCATATAATTCAAGTTTAAAAGTTCCTAATAGCAGATAATACATGTCATTAGTTCCCTCCATTTTCCTGGACCACTTTCTACCCGATGCCCTTTGCCAATTACTGAGATTGTCACATTCTTTTACAAAACAACAAGACTTCAACCAGCATTGTACTGGACTGAACACAGAGATTTAATTTCATTATTTAATTATTTATTTGGTTTGAATTTTTAAATTTATTTCAATCTATTGTTTACCGCTTCTCCTAGAATGAGATGGCTTAATATGAGGTCTTCAAAAATTTGTGGAAAAATAGAATTACAAGAGATTGGAATTTTCCCTCCCTCTTGTTGAAGCCCCTCCCTATAGCAGCAATAAATGATTATAAAGATTCCTAAATTGAAGATGGAGATAAACAAGCCAGAATAAGTGAAGGTTTGGTCTAAGAATGGGGTAGAGAGAACACAGGCAAGTAAGGTCATGAATTAATACTTGTAATCACTAAGCCACATTTTTTTTTTCATTCACATTTGATAAAGAGATAAAATTCTTGCTTATATACTTTCATTGCCTAGAGATAAATTAATTACAATCTAATTCCTCTAAATTTATTTGGTCATTTCTGAAACTATAAAAGGGCAGCTGATGGATATAATTGCTTATTAATAAATCTATAAGAAATGTGTTTTCAGTTGGATAAAGGTGAATGTGACATTTTAAAATTTCCTCTCATGTTTTAGTATAAAGATATACAACCTTGCCTCTTAATTCACTATGTACATTTACTTACATTGTCTCGCTAATCTCCACACGTCTATGATGTAAGAAAAATCGGTATTATTTGAATTTCATGCAAAAAAATCTAAAATTTGAGCATTGAGATAATACACATAAAGTCACTTGGCTAGTGACCAGTAGAGCCTGAAATAAAAGATAAGTTTATTCATTCACTTGTTTAAAAATCTTTGGGTACTAGGAACTACTAGGCTGTTCGGTAAAAGAATTACTAGTCTGGCAGTGAAGAAGTGTCTAAAATGTAAAGAAACTACAAGTGACCAAGGCAAAAAAAAAATCATACATCTGGAATTATGGGGAAGGGGCCCCATTCAGTTCAAGAAAATCTCCCTGAAGTGAACTTTGACCTCAATATTTAAACATGACCACCAGTTACTCAAGGAAAAGGGAGGAGGCAACCGAGGCAGAAGAGATTTAAGAGAGTAAAACAAAGGAAGTAGGGTATATGCAGGAAATCAATCAGTTTAGAATGTGGGAGATAATATATGAAGTAGATTGATAAAGGATGGGTTGAAGATGTAGATAAAGGCCATTCCAAAGAGTGCCTTGTTTTCAGATGATGAAGTTAAAAATTCTGTAGGTCGTCATGAATAGAATTCCATTTGCATTCTTAGTACAATTCCAGAGTCAAACTGCAAGGACTGGCTACAGCATGATTGGATACAAGAAGTGGTTAAGTAATTGAGAGAAGAAGAGCAAGAGTTGTTGCACACCAAAGCAAGTTATTGGAAGCAGAGATGGAAAGGGAAGAAGCCAGGAAGGACTTCTAATGAAGAAGTCACATTGGAAATGACCACTGTAGTTTTATTGTTCTTGAAAACTCCAAATAAAGTTTTTAAAATTTAGTAATGATGGGCTTATTGATTTCTCCGCCTCTTTGAAGTATACTTCAAAAGAGACTGCGATTTGAAGAACCTTAAAAGACATTATTAAAATCACATACCTTAATAGCATGATTTCCTTCTGGTCTTTGATACAGTTTTATTCTTCTCTTCTTTTGCAGCCACCCTAAATCTTCTAACAGTTCATTACTGAAGGATGATTCCACCTGAATACCCTTGTCACAAAAACCAATCAGTTCACTGAGCTCTTTTTCTTCTTTGTCCACATCTCCAGCTTCTGAATGAACGCAGACTAGTAAATGATTGCTGGAGTCTGAACTCATTAATGTAAAACTCCTTTCAGAAAAACCTATGATTAAACTCTGTTCAGGAAGAAGCTGAAGAGTTAATTCTCCTAGAAACACCTTCCAAGAACCATCTAGGTGATAGGGAGCTATCACAACATTCAATTTCATCAACAAAGGAGAGGGACTACCAATGGTCTCTTCTGAATCAACTGAATTTGAAATGCTCACTGACCCTGTACAATTCTTCTTAACTCTGTGAGCCACTTCTTCCTCTAGACTATCATCCAGGAAAATGCAATCAGCAGAAGAGGGGTCTGAACCTGGGCAGGGCTGCTCATCATCAATGAGGGTGAGAGGTTCATTCTTTCTGTCTTCATGCATGTTCCAACGGAGCTGTTGCTGCTTTTCTTCATCCACCTTCACAGGAGGAGCACGCTTCCGTCGGCTGCTCATTTTTATGGTCTTGGTTGGTAAAGGTGAACTCTAGAAGACAAATGTAACAGTAAGAATTCCAAGAGGATTTTAGTATTAAAGAGCTCACAGATGAGAAATGCAGCATAAACTCAAAATCTATACACATAACATGCAGTCTTCAGATCAGCTGCTGGTGAGTCGATTCTGACTCAAGGCAACCCAACAATGTCAGAGTAAAACGAGATAAAGTAATGGATAATTTTAAAATAACAATAAGTCAAATACAGCTAAAGAACACGTGGCCCATAGTTCATGCATTAAATAAGTTCTAATGCTCTTATTGGTCTTTGGTAAATTCAGCACAGAAATTTATTGAATGAAATTTTAAAATATTTAACGAACAGCACAGTAGTAAGGTAAATCTCTTAAAAAATATTTTCACTTTCAAAAGGAGAAAATAATAATGTACAGATGTATTTCTTATGTATTAAAAGAAAGTAAGGGTACGGGGCTTTCTCCCTGCCATCCAGTCAGTTCCCAAGGGAAGTCTACCAGGACAAGGCTTGGCAGTAGGAGGTGTCCTCGAGCACTAGGAGACCAAGCAAGAGTCAGTGGGTGTGGTCTGCACTCACCTAGCCCAGTCCTGGATCCCACCTCAGTGATGTCCCAGGACGCCCAGAATAGTGATGTCAATGGCAGTCATGAAGGCAATAAGCAAGGAGAAGGTCCAGCCAGAAACTTAGCCTTTCTGCTATGGGATCCAGCCAATGGGGCTGTGACTAGTGACCACATTTGGATGCACAAGGTGTTGCAGGATCAGGCCTGAGGTAAGTCACTGTGATGCCACCCCACATAGGGGACCAGCTGTTTACTGGAGCCTACTCATGACCTAGATGAACAAGGCCATCATCTCCAAACATAACCTGAGCCATTTCATGCTGAGCTGCCTCACCACCAACAAATATGATGGGCACAACATCTACCCCTCCCACCAGTACGCCTAGGGCTGTGCCCCTATCTAGCAGGATGGCCTTTTGGGAAATGGTAAACACAGAAAGGCCAGTCTGAGTCCAGGTGAAATAAAATCTTGAACCAAATGCTTCAAATGATTTTTTAAAAAGAAAATAAAGTTAGCTCGGTGTGAAAAGGTGATCTAAAATTGATGGCGAGGAGGGTGTAGGATGCCTGGTAGGGCTTGATCAAGGGCAATGTTGTGAAAATTACTGAAACCCGAATGAAGGCTGAACATGATAGTGGGACAAGAGGAAAGTAAAAGGAAATAGAGGCATGAAGTAGGAGGCAAAAGGCATTTTTTTTTTAATTTATTATTTTTTCTTTTTTAACATTTTATTAGGGGCTCATACAACTGTTATCCCAATCCATACACACATCAATTGTGTAAAGCGCATTTGTACATCGTTTCTCAAAACATTTTCTCTCCATTTAAACCCCCGACATTAGGTCCTCATTTTTCCCCTCCCTCCCCCTCCCCCCTCCCGCATGAGCCCTTGATAGTTTATAAATGGGTATTTTGTCATATCTTGCCCTGTCCAACGTCTCCCTTCCCCCACTTTTCGGTTGTCTGTCCCCCAGGGAGGAGGTCACACACAGTTCCATGTAATCGGTTCCCTCTTTCCTACCCAGTCTCCCTTTACCCTTCCTGTTTTGCCACTCACACCACTGGTCCTATAGGGCTCATCCGTCCTGGATTCCCTTTATTTTCAGTTCCTATCTGTACCAGTGTACCTCCTCTGGTCTAGCCAGTCTTGCAAGATAGAATTTGAGTCATGGTAGTGGGAGCGGGGAGGAAACATTTAGGAACTAGAGGAAAGTTGTATTTCTCATCATCGCTACATCGCACCCTGACTGGCTCATCTCCTCCCCGAGACCCCTCTGCAAGGGGATCTCCAGTGGCCTACTAATGGGCTTTGGATCTCCACTCTGCACTCCCCCCATCATTCACTATGGTAAGTTTTGTTCTGATGATGCCTTACACCTGATCCCTTCGACACCTCGTGGTTGCATAGGCTGGTGTGCTTCTTCCATGTGGGCTTTGTTGCTTCTGAGCTTGATGGCCGCTTGATTACCTTCAAGCCTTTAAGACCCCAGACGCTATACTTTTTGATAGCCGGGCACCATCAGCTTTCTTCACCACATTTGCTTATGCACCCATTTGTCTTCAAGGCAAAAGGCATTTATAGAGGTTTAAATACAGTCATGTACATATGTAAATATATTTATATATAATGATAGGGAAATAGATCTATGTACATACATTTATATGTTAAGTATTAAGGTAGCAGATGGACATTAGGCCTCTACTCAAGTACTCCCTCAACACAAGAACACTTTGTTCTAATAAGCTGGCATTCCGTGATGCTCACCTTCCCTACACAATCGCTGAAGATAAAATAGGTACATAAGCAAATGTGGTGAAGAAAGCTGATAGTGTCCAGCTATCAAAAGATATAGCATCTGAGGTCTTAAAGGCTTGAAGATAAACAAACAACCATCAAACTGTGAAGCAACAAAGCCCACATGGAAGAAGCACACCAGCCTGTGTGATCACGAGGTGTCGAAGGGATCAGGTGTCAGGCATCATCAGAACAAAAAAATCATATCATTGTGAATGAGGGGGAGTACACAGTGGAGACCCAAAGCCCATCTGTAGACAATTGGACAACCCCTTACAAAGGGACACAAGGAAAAGACAAACCAGTCAGGATGCAGTAGAGCACCAATGAAACATACAACTTTCCTCCAGTTCTTTAATGGTTCCTCTCCCTCACTATCATGACCCCAATTCTACCTTACAAATCCAGCTAGACCAGAGCATGTACACAGGTAGAGATAAGAGCTGAAAACACAGGGGAATTCAAGACAGATAAACCCCTCAGGACCAATAATGAGAGTAGCGATACCAAGAGGGTAAGGGGAAAGTGTGGGGAGAAAGGGGGAACTAATCACAATGATCTACATAACCCCCTCCCAGGGGGACAGACAACAGAAAAGTGGGCAAAGAGAGACATTGGTCAGTGTAAGACATGAAAAAATAATAATAATTTATAAATTATCAAGAGTTCATGAAGGAAGGAGGGGAAAAATGAGCTGATACCAAGGGCTAAAGTATAAAGAAAATGTTTTGAAAACGATGATGGCAACAAAATGTACAATTGTGCTTGACACATGGATGGATGGATTGTGTTAAGGGCCCTCCAAACCCCCAATAAAATGATTTTTAAAAAAACAAAAAAATTGTGATGCACAAACACTTAAATTTAGACTTCAAGTAGTTTCAGAAGTGTCGGCAACCATTCGACTTGTGAATGAAACCCCACCAGATATTTACTGAATTCTCACTAAGTATTCCACATTCTGCTGTATTTGAGGGGAGAATATAAAAGAAATATAAGTCAAATCATGATCCTTACTTGAGTACAATATAGACAATAATGTGTGCTCTACTTTCTCAATGACAAAATGAGCACAGGAAGTCGTCTCCAAGCTTCCATCTTTACCAGTTCTCTATTCTATCTCCCACCCATTGTCATCGAGTTGGGAAACCTTCATGGGAACAAATGGCCTCCTCCTTCTCCTGAGGATGGGCGTGGTGGGTTTGAACTACCAGCACTTCAGTTAGCAGCCCAATGCTTAGCCCACAGTGCCACCCAGCTCCTTTAACTCCTAACTACTCTGTTCTTTATCAAGCGCAAAAAATGTATTTTAATGAACCAATTCTGGAATACATAATCCCAAATTCAAAATGGTTGCTTTCAATGTGATTTTGGCTCACCTTGCCCCCTAGGGTTCCCGGTAGTCATCTTCCTGGAAGCTAACAGCACATCTTTCTTAGGTGCCGTGCTGGCGAGTATCAACTACTGACCTTTGGGTTGGTAGCTGAGTGCTTAGCCAACACACCATGAGGGCTCCTTATTTGAAAAAATTACGCCACCAAATTTTCTAAATCGGATAAAAATACAAATCCACAGAATCCAAGAAGCTCCACGAAATCCAGTCAATGTAAATATAAAGACAAATACAGCACAACCAACCTCAATGTCATCGAGTCAATCTCTAAGATACAGCAGAATTGTCCCTTCGGGTTTCTGTGGCTGTAAATCTTTACAACAGCAGAAATCCTTGAACACTGCAAGGCACACGATAACTTGTTAAAAAGCAAGGATATCCCTCCATCCTCATGCTTTCTCCATTTAGCCACTTATCTCAGCCAGAACTGTAAACTCGGAGAACAGTCTTTCAGAAAACAACGTTCAGAAGAGTTAGGAGAGGAGGAGCTTGGAAAGAGCCCGGGAAGAAGTGGGATAAGTGACACTACACTGGGAGATCACAGTCAGCGAGGTGAAAGAAAATGTTAGACATTGCTTAATGGAAAACTGATCTGTTCCGAAAACCTTAATTCACAATAAAAAGTTTAAAAAGCAACAACAACAAAAAAGTCATTATCAGACCAATAGAAGATAAACAAAATTGATTATCTAGGCTTACACTCTAAGAAATATTCAAGGAAGCTCCTTAGGAAAGAAGAAAATGCTATCAGGCAAATTTAGATCTATTCAACAGATTTAAAAGCATCAGTAATAAAAAAATATGCAAATGGTAAGATTTTTTTCCTCCCATTTCAAATTCCTTTAGAACAGTGGTTCTCAACCTTCCTAATGCTGCGATCCTTTAATACAGTTCCTCTTGTTGAAATTTTCTTTTCTTTGCTACTTTCTGTCATTTTGCTACTGTTATGAATCGGGCAACCCCTGTAAAAGGGTCATTTAACCCCCAACGGGGTGGAGAGCCACAGGTTGAGAACCGCTGCTTTAGAATTTCGTCTCAGATCATTTTTTCTGAGCATTTTCAAACATATGAAAATAGAATATTCTAGTACTATAAAACATTCACATTTTAACCATTCTAAATAATGCAAAATTCAGTGACTTTTAGCATTTTCACAATGCTCACACATCACCAGAATCTAACTCCAGGATATTTACCACCTCTAGAAGAAACGCTTTATCTCCCAAATTTTCCCCACCCTATCTCATCAACCACGAACACACTTTGTGTTGAGAGATGCTCCAGTTCTGAACATTTCATATAAATGGAATCATACAATAAGGAATCATTTTGTTTAACATTTTAAAAGTTCATGTTGTAGCATGCATGGATCAGTACTGCGTTTCTTTTTAAGGCTGATTAATACATTGTGTATGCATAAGGAGAATAAGTAGAGCAGTGGTCAGGCATTGAGCTACTAATTGAAGGGTTGGCAGTTAGAAATGACCAACCAGGCTGTGTGGGACAAAGATGAGGCCTTCTACTGGAGTAAAGAGTTAGTTTCAGAAACCCATAAGGGCAGTTCTAACCTGTTCTATAGGATCGCTGTGAGTCGGAATCAACTTGATGGCAGCAAGTTTGCTAAGCACTGGCCTACTAATAGAAAGACTGATGGTTCAAACCCAGCACCTGGTGTGTGGGAGGAAGATGCGCTCATCTGCATATACAGATTATAATCTGGAAACCCTATACGGTACTTCAACTGGTATAGTGGGTTACAGGTTTAATCTCACCAGTCACCGCATGATAGACAGATGAAGCTTTCTGCTCCCAAAAGATTTACAGCCTTGGAAACCCACAAGGGCAGTTAAATCCTGTCCTATATGGAAGTCATAATCAATTGTCTTAATGGGAGTGACTTTTTTTAATGACTAAAGTTACTGAGTACATTTTAATGCTTTAATTGACTGTTTAAAGCAAAAAATATAACAACAAAATGGCAAGGATGTATTTATTATAGGGTTTATAACACGCAGAAGTAAAACGTAAACTTCCAGTAATAGAGAAGTGAAGGAATGCAGAAATTAAAGAAGAGCTAAATAACTGAAGAGATGCTACCATCCTTGGTATTGACCTCTACAATAGAAGTTCTCTTATTCAAAATCCCAACACATCGTATTTTGGGGGGAGGTGGGGGTGGTGGTGGAGGCAGTAGATTTGAAACTGGAAAGTTGATCCTATAATTTATATTGAAATATTTTGAAGAAAGAATAAAGTTGTAAAATTTACACTGATTCCAAGGCTTACATCTAAGCAATCAGAACATTGTGGGGTATACATAGATCAATGGAACGGAATGAAGACTCTAGAAGAGCCTACAGCTGGTCAAAAGAAATTGTTACTGGGATTTCAGGTCATACACACACAGGTTTATCTCAAACAAAATCTGTTTTAAAAAGTCTCTGCTACCGGTGTATGGCTACAGCAAGTTCTCGCCGCAATATACTTGAGTTGGTCTCATTAGAGTGCCTTTTCTTCTTTTTGTGCCATAGAAAAAATCATTTTGAGGTCAGGACTAAAATCAATTTCTCAATAAAGATCAAGTGAACATCTTCCTAAATCACTGAAGCTTTCCAATAAGTTTACAGGAATACTGCCCTAAAGGGAAAAAACAACAGCAACAGCTTTTAGATAGAGCAAGTGTGTTAAAGCTAGGAAGACCTCAAAGGTAAACCAAGAAAGAAAAGACCATCAACCCTGATGAATGAAGAAACTGACTGAATTCCAGAAAGTGGTGGAAGAAAAACATAAATTGTCATTGATGCAAGATGGTACTAAAGTTGGGAGTCTCACATGGCTTGGCATTTTCAATTTTAAGGTATCATTTTGGTCTCTGTAAGCTGTAGCCCAGCTAGCTCCTTGCTTGGTCAACCAGAGTAAAGCTTTCTCATTTTACTGTCACCAAGTCCGTCTTCATTTCTCAGCTATGTCCGACACCTGGATTGATAACATTAACAAAGCTACTTAGAAGCAAAAAAAAGAAAGAAAGAAAATTATAGATAGCAGAAAGTTAAAATTATAAGCATATTAAAAATAGCTTTACTCCAAAACACTTTAAAATGCTAGAAATAAATTACCCAAGAAATAGAAAACACATATTTACCAAAAACTCTTGAGAAACTGAAGTAAAATTACTTTGCTACCTAAGAGCTACATGCCTCCTGGCTGTCAGAACATTTTTTATTTAGAAATGAGTGTGGTTTCCTCAGCAACCCCCCAAGAACGGAGATTTTGATTCACTTCTGTCTGGTCTGTTCAGTTCGATAAAGTAACCACTAACAGTATATGATTAGTTAAATATAAATGCATAATATTATAATAAGGATCCCGGGTAGCACAATGTTTAAGCACTCGGATGTCAATTTAAAGTCAGTGGCTCAAAACCACCAGTTGTTCTGCTGCAGACCATTGTTAACAGTCTGCTTCACAAAGGGTTACCTTCTTGGGAATCCGATGGGCAACTCTACTGGTCATACAAGGTGGCTATAAGCAGATCTTAACTCCTCTGCACACAATTTTCTTTCAACTGCTTCTCTTAAGGGGCCCTGGTGTAGAAGTGGGTTATGTGTTAGGCTGCTAAACACAAGGTCAGCAGTTTGAAACATCAGCCACTCTAGGAGAAAACCCAGGCTTTCTAATCCTGTAGCGTTAGAGTCTGGGAAATTCATTGGGCAATGCAATTCTGTCCAACAGGGTTGCTATGTGTCAATCAACTGGATGGCCTGGGGGGCCACAAGTTTGTTTTGTTGTTTACACTTCCTCTTCCTGCCCCTTAAAAGTGTGTGTTTGGATGAAATATTATGTGCAGGTCTCCTCATGGACCACTCTCACTGTCTTGTATTTAAATGTAAAGAGCCTTTTGCTTACAATATCCCCCTTCTGCCTGTTGTTCCAATCTAGTCTGGAAAAGTCTCCCATGACCAGACAAGTGGAGCTAGGGGCCTCTCCTCCTTGTCCCAAGTGCTACTGTGTTCATAATCGAGTGTCAACTACTTGAAAGCCAGGCAGAGAGAATATCCTACTCAGTGTTTTTTAATGCCAGGCCAGGTCAGTGCCAGACTCACTACCAGTAGGGTGAAACTAGGATCTCTAGTGCCCTGAACAACTTCCCTTGTTCTATGGGCAGAATAATGCTCTACTCACATTTCTTTGCTGAACAAGCCTTCTTTAATCACATTCTAGAAGGCTACAGGTAATGTGAAACTAATCTTTACTACTGCTGGCCCAGAATGTGAGAAAAAATCTGACATATCTGCTTAACAAAAACAAAGGTAGAAGGCTAGAAAAATAAACACAAAATGTTAAGCTATCAAGAAATACAAGCAGGCATGAAATAAACTTTAATTCAGCTCTCCCTCCCCTAACTACTATCTGTTCATTAAAAGACAGCTAAATTCTGACTACAACAAATTCAAGGTTACGCTGGCTTTATGTCTGAAGGGCAACGAGGAATATACATTATGCCACATTGCTGGGCCCATGTATACCTTAAGCCATCATCAAATCCACTGCCATTGTTCTAATCATGTTCACACTACCCTACAGGACAGGGAACTGCCCCCAAAGATTTCCAAGGCTTCACAGAAGTGGATGGTCACCTTTCTTTCTCCTTTCTGTAAGCAGCAAAGTTTAATCACTGCGCCACGGGGGATCCTTTCAATGTCTACCTTCCAAAAACCACGCTCACTGCCATGGAGTCAAGTCCAATTAATAATGACCGTGGTAGCACAGATCCACAAGGTCAGTACTTCCAAACCATGAGCCACTCCTCAGAAGATAAGGCTTTCTACTCCAGGAAAGGCTTAGAGTCTCCTATGGTTAGCATGGGTGAAGAAGTTTTTGCATTGAGTTCATTTTAATGGTGGTGGAACAACTTGGAGAAGGCTAACAGGAATGGTCGTACAACACGAAGACTAAATCAATAGCACTGAATTATACATGGAGAAGTTGTTGCACTGGTGAATGTTTTGTCTATTTTTGTCAAAATGGAAAGGAAATCACACGAATAACAATGAGTATGGGGGGAGAAATTACTCTGGGAAACCCACAAGGGCAGCTTTACTGTAGGGTTACCCTGTCCTGTAGGGTTGCCGTGAGTAGGAATCAACTCCATGGCAATGCGTTTGGCTTATAGAACAGAGTAGAACTGCCCCTTTGGGATCCCAAGGCTGTAAATCTTTTTTTAAAAATAGTTTTATTAGGGGCTCATACAACTCTTATCACAATCCATACATACATCAATTGTGTAATGCACATTTGTACATTCATTGCCTTCATCGTTCTCAAAACATTTGCTCTCCACTTAAGCCCCTGGTATCAGGTCCTCATTTTTTCCCCTTTCCCCGCTCCCTCCTCCCTCATGAGCCCTAGATAATTTACAAATTATTTGGTCATATCTTGCCCTGTCCGACATCTCCCTTCACCCACTTTTCTGTCGTCCGTCCCCCAGAGGTCACATGTAGATCCTTGTAATCGGTTCCCTCTTTCCAAC
>NW_022107431.1:22940307-22951001 GCF_000313985.2 Echinops telfairi | reverse complement strand
TATATTTGCCTATGTACATGTCTTTATCTAGACCTCTATAAATGCCCTTTGCTTCCCAGCTCTTTCCTCTATTTCCCTTGATTTTCCTCCTGTCCCACTATCATGCTCAGTCCCCACCAGGGTTTCACCAAGGCTGTAAATCTTTTCAGCAGCAGAAAGCATTCTTTTTCTGCAGAGGGGCTGTGCAGCTAACAGCTCAATGCATAACCCACTATGCCACCACCGCAGGAAATGGCACATAGGGTTTCTGAAGCTGTGCTCTTTATGGGAGCAAATAGCTACATCTTGCTCATCAGAGGCTGATTGATGGATTCCATCCACTGGGCCTTAGGTTAGCCGTTAGACTAGCTTTAACCAATTGTGCCACCACGGATCCTTAACGTAACACCAATCCAACTGTCAGTGAGTTGATTCCCACAGGTGGGGTTTCTGAGACTGTCAATCTTTACAGCTTCACCTTTATCCGCCCTTAGGTTAGCCGTTAGACTAGCTTTAACCAATTGTGCCACCACGGATCCTTATCGTAACACCAATCCAACTGTCAGTGAGTTGATTCCCACAGGTGGGGTTTCTGAGACTGTCAATCTTTACAGCTTCACCTTTCTCCCTAGGGGTGGCTGGTGGGCTTGAACCACCAACTTTCTGGTAAACAGCCCAATGCCTAGCCCACAGTGCCACCAGAGCTCTTTACATTTCATCGACTGGGCTCTGAAAAAGACTGCTTGTCATATAAACTTCACAAAGGCCCTCCACAAATGAGAATGGTTTTAATAATTTTATGGGCACAGTTCTTTTACACTAGACAAGAAAGGAACACAATATTGGTTCTCAAAAGCAAACTATTTCTTTTCTCCTGGTCTGCAAGCTTAGCTGTTCACCGGTGCTTCCAAGCTCTACAACACAAGGGAGTCCAGCAGACACACTTTTCCCACCGCTACTCTGCGTCCAGCAGGAATAACTAAATCTTTCCAATAACAGCCGAGAAACCATAGGTTCATTCGATTCGTGGGAGTCTCACCATTCCCACAACACCCTCTGGAATGATTAAAACAGTGCATGTTGTTGTCAGCTGTGTTGATGTCGTCCCGACTCCTGGCGAACCCCACGTGCAAGTTGCCATAATTTTATTTCTTAGCTAAAGCTTCAAGTTACACTACACGTGGCAAAACACTAAAAAAACTAACGTTTCTACTTTGTAGAAACTGCCCAGTTGGAGCGGGGGAAGGCATATAAGCTTATTAACACTGCATATTATCATTCTCATTACCAGACACCTTGTCTTCACTGAGAAACCTAGGACGTGCCAGAGTCAAAATGTTGTGTCAGGGTGGTGAGAAATGTCAACAACAGGAGTCCACAGGGACCTGAGAACTTTGAACCAGAGTCATCTGGAAGCCCGGGCCTCCCCTCCGACTACACTACCAACCCACACAGCAAGCAAACAGCGCGGTGGCTCGCTGTGTTTCCGGCCCCAGAGGACAGTTCCGGCGAATGGAGGTCCAGCTTTGTGTCCTTCCCACAGACTGCCCGGCCGTGCGGGGAGTGCGATCGGGGCTGCGGGCGACTGGGAGCCCAAGCAGGCCCGGCAGACAGGCTGCCCCGTGGCCGAGGAGCGCGACCGCGACGCTCGGGCGCTCCGGTGCGGCCCCTGGAAACAAAAACAACCCAGCAGCCCCCGAGCCAGGGCCAGAACACAGCCGCCTTCCGCTCCGAGGGGGCAGCGGCGAGGTGCGGGCCCGCGCGTCCGATATGGAAACCGGCTCGGGGGGAACCGCGCCGCGCTTCCCGCAAACCCTTCAGCTTCCGGCCTCCGGGTGGTGGGGCCCCCCCGCGCCCTCCCTTCGGTGGCCCGGCGTGCTGCCTTCCTTCCCGGACCGCTGACCCCTGACCCTGCCATCTCCAACCCTACCAAGGTGGGTTCTCCAAGACTCTTGAGCCTCTCAGCACCAACGCCCTGGTCCCTCGAAGGCCTCCGCGGTTGCCGGAGTCGCCCTCGCCATTCACAGAGCACTCACTCGGGGTGAGACGGCGCGCTTTACGCCGGTTTGGATCAGGGTTCCTGAGCAGCCCAGCAACCAGAGTTCCCAGCTGCCGGGCGCGCGCGAGAGCGTGGGGTCACGACGAACGCGCACGACGGGGTCGCCACGCCTCCCTTCTCGCGCTGTCGCTTCAAAAATGCCTTCTGCGCAAGTCCACTGGGTTAAAACCCAGCTAGGGCTGCAGTTCAAGTCTCGCGATAGTTTTGAGCATCTGTATCGACGCGATTGGCTGGAACCACGGCGGAGGAGGCAGGGCTATGCAGATATGGGCGTGGCTTTCCCCAAAGCCGCCTATTCTCACCCCAGAGCCGCTTGTCTAATAAAAAGTCAGAAACAATAACTTGCAAAAGCTTCTGTTATATTGCTTACAGGAAGCGGTCACTTACTAAGTACGGGTGGTGAAGTTTATCTCCTCAAAAACTTAAAGACATTTTTTTTTGAAGGTGAATGTTAGCGATCAACGATATGCATTCTGCTGAAGCTGCTTTTGCAATGTAGTAGTCGTGCTTCACCTTCCCTTCACTGACTGGTAGCTTCTTCCTCATCGAGACGTAGCCAACTTTGGACTCATCAGAGAGCCTCTAGGACCCGAGGCCACCCAGGCAATGGCACCGAGAGAAGGGCAAGCGCTCCATGCGTGTGCCTGATGGACTCAGACCTGCGGACTCACACCCAACTGTGCGATCTTAGAACACAAAGTAGTTTTTGGCTCAAAAATATATTCGTTTTAGTGGCGGAGAGAGTGGTACCTAGCCTACTTGGGCCAGAAAGTTACCATAGATCGTGGTGAAACATTTAGGTTGTAAATGATGCTTTGGGAGATTTTTCAGAATTGTCTTTAAAGTGTAAGTGCAAAGTTAGCACTGGGCGTACCTTGTTGTTATTTAAAAAATAAATTACAAATGAGTATTTTGAGGCATTCATTTTTCTAGGATCCTTGGTGGTGTATTGGTTAAGCATTCGGTTGCTAACCAAAAGGTCGGTGATTTGAACCCACCTGCTATGGGGGACCAGCCTGGCCACAGCTGAATGGGTCCAAGGGGCGATTGTGTAATTGAGGGGTAAATTAAAGAGACATCCGACAAGATGCAGCATACAAGGACTTATCTCTTCCATGATGACCAGAACGAGAATGAGACTGAACTTTATTCTCTCACAGGCTTGCATCATCTCAGATAAGCAAGTCACACACGGTAAACTCAAAGGTAACAGGAAGGGGTTGTACAAAAGGTATACCATGAGGGGGGTGAGCTAAGGGCATACACACAATAGGAAGGGAAGGCACTAGAGGCAGGCACTAGAGGCATACATGTGACAAGAAGGCACATATGTAACAAGATAGGCAGACTCTAGAATCACGATGATAGTCTAACCTTGGTCGTCACTGAGTTGGCTTGATCTTAGATGTCCCTGAGCTCTCATCTTGATCCCACGTCTCTTTGTATAGTCTAGCTTCTTTGGTTATTTGCTCAGCATACAGATTGAGTAAGTATGATGAAAGGAAACAATGCTGACACACCTTTTCAGATATTAAACCATGTAGTATTCCTTTGTTTTGTTTAATGGCCTGTGTACAGGTTCCAAATGAGCACAAGGACGTGCTCTGGGATTCCTCCCATTGTTATCCTGTTACAATCCACAAAATTGAATGCTTTGGCATAGTTAGTAAAAGACAAGTCAGTATCTTTCTGCTCTTTGTTTCAGCCAAGAGCCATCTGTTATCAGCAATATCTCTCATTTTGTACCCTCTGTTGAACCCAGCTTGAATTTCTGGCAGCCCTCTGTAAGTAGATTGCTGCAACTGGTTTTTAAAATATCTTCAGCAAAGTTTTACAGTGATTTCAGTATTGTGCTGAGTCACCTTTCATTGGAATGAACAAACTTACAGATCTCTTCGAGTTGGTTAGCCAGGTAGCTGGCTTCCAAATTTCTTGGCACTGACTAGTGAGTTCCTCCAGCCCTGCCTCTGATTGTTGAAAGATTTCAATGGGTATTTTGTCATTTGTTGTTGGTGTTGTGGGCTGCAAGTTAGGCTGCTAACTGCAACGTCATCAGTTTGAAGCCATGACCTGCTCCCCGGGAGAAAAATGAGGCCTTTTTGCTTACGTCGAGATTTTCCAACCTGGAAAGCCCATAGTGGCAGTTTTACCTTATCCTATAAGGTTCTTGGAGTCAGAATGGAGTCGATGGCATGAGTTTGAGAGTTTTTGATTTTTACCAATGCCTCCAGCACAGCTTGGATTTCTTTGTTCAATAGCATTGGTTCTTGATAACATTCTGCCTCTTGAAGTGGTTGAACATCTGCTGGTTCTTTCTGGTACGCTAATACTACATATGCCTTCCATTTTCTTTTTATGTTTCCTAGGTGCCCTGGTGGAGTGGTAATTATCATTGGGCTGCAATCCACACGGTGGGCCATTCGAAATCACCAGCAGCTCTGAGGAGGAACCGGGCTTACAACTGCCGTAAACAGAGACAGTCTTGGAAAGCCGCGGCTGGGTGGTTATGAGTCAGCATTGACACGATGCTAGTGAGAAAGAGAGCTGGGAGGAATGGAGTCCTGGGAGTGCCCCCAGATAGGACATTCCACACTGGTGCCTCCCAAATGGCTTTCAGGGATCGAGTCTGAACAGTCAAATAAATGTCACACTCCACAAGATACAGAATCGTGGGCAGTATCTACTCCAGTCATCCACCTTCTTTCTGTGGGAAGAACGAACCTTCAAGGTTGAAACTGTAGGATGACCAGAAAGAGGAGCCAATGTAAGAGTGTGTGCAGGAAAGCAGAATGACTATGGCTCTTGGCAGCAGGATCAAGCAGTGTGCGTTAGTGAAAATGGTGCACTTTTTGTAAAGGGAAAAATATTAAAAAGACTAAGCAGTTACCTGCAGTCACTTCTAGGTCTACTGTCACGTTTGACGTTGAAGTTGTGACTCTAGGAACCATCAATAATAGCGAAAGCCAAAACTTCGAGTTTCAAGTCACTATTAGCACCAATAATAGAGATGTGGCTTTTGATTGCCTGCTTGATCAATCCCGCAGTTCTTTTCACGTTGGATGCTCATTTTTCTATCCTGGCTGGAAAGTGTTGGTATTTTAGATTCTTGGAATGATTGGCTTTGGTTTTTCAGAGTTTTTAATGCCCCAGCGCTCAGCCCTGCAAATCGGTAATTGATGTAAACACTTGGATTCATCTCTTAAACTACTGAACTGGCAATTGTGTGCTGGGTTCATTTTTAAAATATTTTAGTGAGGGAACCGATTACAAGGAACTATATGGGACCTCCTCCCTGGGGGACGGACAACAGAAAAGTGGGTGAAGGGAGACGTCGGACAGGGCAAGATATGACAAAATAACAATTTATAAACTGTCAAGGGCTCATGAGGGAGGGGAAAAATGAGGACCTAATGCCCGGGGGGTTTAAGTGGAGAGGAAATGTTTTGAGAATGATGAGGTCAATGAATGTACAAATGCACTTTACACAATTGATGTGTGTATGGATTGTGATAAGAGTTGTATGAGCCCCTAATAAAATGATTAAAAAAAGAATATTTTAGCAATAAGATACTACAATGTTATGGACAAAGCCAATACACAGTTGAGGTTATTTTTAGCATAATGTTAATCGAAAAATCCCCTCACTATCAAAAGAAAATGGTCTTAAAAGTATGAATAGCTACAGAAAGGTCTGTATTGTTTTGCTGTCCTTTTCTTTTTAAGTTGATTACTGTACAGCTTACTGTAAAGATTACTAGCGTTTACTGTGAACCAAAGTTCCTCCATGTTTGCCCCCAAGCTGACCCTTACAAAGGTCTGCCCCAAGGCTGACCCTGCACAAGTTCTGCACAAATGGGAAAGAATGTACCTTTGTCAGAAACCAGCGGACCAAGAATGGTGAGGACCACAAGAGAATCAGCGAACCACGAATGATGATGACTGAAAATGACTATCTGGAGCTTTCATGCCACCAACCGATCAAGAAAACCTCAGCTGGTATTTTCTACTCCAGAGGGGCCAACCCCAGTCCTCATTTCTGTACAGTATCTAAGGGCACTAGTCCCTGAGCTTGGGCCTGATGTGTGTTACAGCCTCAGCCTGGGTGGATGCACTGTTCTGCCTCTGCCTGTCTGCACCCAGTTGAGAAATAACCATTGCTATTTGCAACCCACCTGGCCTTGTGACTGAATTGAGTCTCTTCTCTACACTTTGTGGTTACTAGAACAGAAACCTCCATCAAGGAAAGATGTAAAGGTCGTGTAAAAGTAGAAGACATCAGGCATAGACTGACTAAAAGACAACATTCTATAGTACTGAGTTCACTCCCGCACGCTGCAGGAGTGTGGTGAATATGCCTCTCAGCCATGTGGTAGCCAATTGACTAATCCCTTCTTTTAGTGTTACACATGCCCTGGTGTCTTGGAATATCCCATGATTCTTTCATGGAAATCCAGTTCCACACTTCATTTGCTGAGTTTTGAGTAGATCCTGATGCCCTAAAGAGCAATGGAGGTGGACATATTTGACGTCTTCTGGCTTCCCTATTGCCATGAGGCAAAAGTCAGACATGCCTCCACACTCCATTCTTCCTTACTTATTGTGTTAGTCTAGGTAGACTAGAGAAGCAAAATTTATAGACATATGTGTATAAGAAAGAGCTTTATATACAAGAGCAATTGAATATTGAAAAAACAATGCAGCCCAGTTCAGATCAAGTCCCTAAGTCCGATAATAACCCATATGTCCAATACCAATATATAAATTCCTCTTCAGAGTCATGAAACACATGTAATGGCTCTGAATGAAGGATGATCACAGGCCAGTGAGTGGGAAGTCTTGTGGATCCAGTGGTATAATCATCTTAGCGCTGGCAGGGGTCTCCACATGTTTCCTGAGTTAGTTCATTGTGCCAACCTGGCAGATAAACACTTGGGATTAATTGAAGGGCAGAGGGATAAATGGGTGGTGAGCCTCGCCTTTGGAGTTCTTGGGTCTCTTGCTTTGTGATGGTCGCACCAGGGTGCAGCTGCCTTAGCAGTTCCCTGCTTCAGCTTGCAAGACTGACTTCCTGTAAGACATCCCCAAGGAGAAGCCACATGGACCTATCTTGATGCAGCCCTGGTTACTGGAGCAGCCGTGTGGAGACCCTTGCCAGCACTGAGATGCTTACACATTTACTGACTCGGCTTTCCTCCTGCAGTCAGCATCATTGAGTCTGTTTTGTGAGATGGAGGAGGACTTTGTGGACTGGTGTTGGACATATGGGTTAATGTTGGACTTGTGGGCTTGGGCAACACTGGGTTGGGATGTTTTCTTGGTGCGCACTTAACCTTCATATAAAACTCTCTCATGATGAGTTTCTGTGTATTTGTTTCTCTAAAGTACCCAGACTAATACGGTTCCTCTAGCTCAGGGCACTAGTGCAGGGAGCGTGTTTCCCACCTCCAATGAGCTATTCATCTCCTTAGCACCTACAACTGAGGTCATCAAACGGTAACCTGATTGACAGGCTAAACTCCACCCCTTCACTCATAAGTCTCAAATTGAGAACAGATTATGTAACTACCACACTTATTCTGACACCAAGTGTTTCTCCCATGCCACTCTACAGCTATGCTGAGTTCGATACTCATGCAATGACCACACAGAACTCACAGACAATACTCACTATTATGGAGGCTCATTAGGGAAGTCGATGCTGTTTGTTGTTGATAGGTGCCAGCAAGTCAGTTCCAACCTATGGTAACCCTATGCACAACAGAAGGAAATACTGGTTCTCCTGCACCATCTTTCACAACTATTTCTATGGTTGAGCCCATTGCTGCAGCTAATCACTGTGTCAATCCACATATTCAATGGGTTACCATCGGTCAGGATCAGTAAATGGCAAGGATACTTACTGTCATTGGTCTCCTCAGCCAGCAGCCAAGTCTCTCTCTCTCTCTCTCTCTCTCTTTCTCTCTCTCTCTCTCTCTTCCTCTCTCTCTTTCTCTTTGGTTCTCTGTCTCTCAGCTATGTGGTAGCCAATCTCTCTCTGGTCCTCAATCTCTAAGTACATAGTCTCATGGCTTTTGCCTCCATGGGCCAGGAAGCTGGCTCACCTTTCACTCTGTTCCATCGTTTCATAGTCTCAGGCCAAATGAGGGAGAAGTACCCCATCGTCTTGTGCTCCTGCTCTGACGCTCCATGTCACAGTCTCTGGTGCATCGGATCTTGGCAGCTCCACCACTTCAGACAGCAATCCTGGGCATGCTCTTCCAAGGTCCTCAGGGTTTCTGTTTCAGCGCTGCTTCTGTCTTGATTGCTGCCAGGGGCTTAGTCATGAAAACCAACTAATCCCTTCTCTTATTGTGACACGTGCCCTATTTGCATAGTCTCACCCAATCATTTGGTGGGAGTTACAGAGAACTGGAACCCATTTAGAAATTTCACTACATCATACCTGGTGCCGTAAGTGTCACTATAACTGTTAAATAGTCATGTAGTTCACTTTTGATCTTCATTTAGGTATAAAAATGAGTTTTATTTTATTATGAGAAGGAAGTAAAGGGAACTAATGATAAACTCAGGGTAATCTATATTGGAGTTTTTCAATCTTCAGGTAATAAACTTTAGGTTTTCAATCTTCAGGTTTATAAACATTGTTTATAAACAACGTTTGCACATGTACATATTCAGAAAAGAATTGATGCTGTGAAGGCCAAGTCTATCTCTAAGTTTCTTTCATTTTAAGCTTGGACAAGAATACGTCATTCTGTTTCGTCCTTGTTCTTCCTTTTTGCTAATTGTAGGATGTTGGGCAAATCATTCAGCTTCTCTAAGTGTCCCTTTTCTCATCTTTTAAATAAGGATGATAACATCTGCCCTTTCGACCCCACAGACTCTCTGCATTTTTCATATCATATAACCTACCAAACATTATATACGTTACATTTAATGTACTGACACAAGAACATAAAATGGTGAGTTACTTGGGAATTCCTAAGGGCATCGTACTTCATTATGCCTCTGAATTAGCTTTTCTTTTAAACTTTAATTGTGTATAAAGGGGAATAATAAGGAATTTCTTACTCAAGCCAATTAAAAACAAAAATGGAGCACACTCAATCATATTTCGGTTTCAATTACTAATTAGTTAACAGAAGCCCATCATTTACTTCTCAGAAAGTTCCTTGTCACTCCAGAAAAAATATAGTTTTGTATTTTATGAATACTAAGAGGTGGTCACAGAATAATAAGTCTCAGGATTTGAGGCAGGAGTCAGCTAGAAGACACGTGCCTTTATACCAGACGCTTCCATTTTTCCCAGTCACTTCCTTCAGTGAACTTCCAGACCGCAGAGACGACTAGCGGGTGAGTAGAATGACGTCCGGTGGTGGGAAGGGCTGGCACAAGGCAATGCGGCGCTTCCATAAAGCCTGGACCAGAACCCAGGAGTCTTCATTTCTGGGACAGCGCTGTACCCATTTCCCTAACAGAATGCAGAGACCCTGGTTTTTCACTCACCCATTCATGATACTTAGCTCCTCATTGGTGATTGTACCCAAATAGTCATCCCCTTTGGGTAGGACTATGCAACTGAAGTACTTGTGACCCACGAAGGGGATTGGACAGTTTGCTAATAATGAAAATCAGCTATCTGGGACCCTGCAGGGATAGGACCAAGCAAATAAAGGTGTATGCAACCTTAAAGAGGAGATTGGTCAGTTTTGCCATCACACTAGCCTTAAAACACGCCATTCCATGACAGACAGCGGGGCTCTGACTAGAAGCAAGAAGAAGAGATTAGAGTGGAGCGCATGTTTGGACCTGTACTGGAAACCACCTAGACCTACATCACCCAAGAGGGCAAGAGACCTGTGAGGAGCAGCAATAGAGAAGCAGGCAGCAGAACCAGGAGACCAGCAAAATGAAAGAGCCCATCATCTTTGTGCTGGAGGCTAGCGGGTAGATGAGGATGAGTACCTCCAGGCACTTAGAAAAAACTCACAGCCCTCGGTCAATAATGACTCAGCACTTAATGGTGAAAGCCAATAAATCTGTATCACTTGCCTTAGCAAGACAAAGGCTAGGTCCCAGTGAAGCCCGAAGACAGGAACTAGGCAGAGAAGTGAGACTGCTGGCAGGCATGGCCAACCAAAAGCTGAGGTGATCTTGGTTGGAAAACTCACTACTGTGGAATAGATTCTGACTCGTAGCCTGGGACAGGAGGCTGACGATCTTTATGGGAGTAGAAAGCCTTGTCTTTCTCCTGTAGAGCAACTGGTGGCTTTGAACTGCTTACCTTGTGGCTAGCATCCCAGTGTGTAACCACTACATCACCAGGCCTCCTCTGTCTGATCAGGATTGGAAGTTGTTCTAATTGACAAGCTGTCTTCTGAATTGTTCCTGTTACTTCTAAGTTGATCCTGATTGTAACCTATTACTTCCCTATTAAACCCCATAAATGTGAAAAAAAATTTATATATAGGTCTCCGAAGAAAAGGAGTGATAAGAAGTGAATTAAGTGTATATGCCACCTTTAAAGTTTGTCATTGGGTTTTGGCTGGTGAATACCACTGAAAGTCGTATTGCCTTTGCATGTAATATTATATTCAGCATAACGCCTATTACTAACATAAATTGAACTTGCGTCATGGTCACAGTTGGGCTGCAA
>NW_022107431.1:22935874-22938258 GCF_000313985.2 Echinops telfairi | reverse complement strand
CTCATACACTTGAGTTTTCCCATAGCGCTGTCCTTGTAAGCTGTGTTCCACATCACAACAGTTTCTGTGGCATTTTTCTTGAGCAGGGAATGAAATTTCACAGCCACACAGTTGAGTCGCTGTTCTCTTAAATTGGCCATCACAAAAAAAATGAATGAAACTGCTTTTACAAAAAAACTCACTGTGACCAGAGAAAAACCTTGCCAGGTGATACCACTGGGTGTACTAATTCAAAGCAAGTTGCTGGATGCTCTCCTAGCAGGAAAAATACATACTACAAAATCTCTGCCTAGTGGAGCTTTTCCATTTTTATAATATACATATTACTATAGTGAATATATATAACAAAATATTTGCATTTCAATAAGCTCCATCATATTGTTAAACTTTCATGCTTAATCATTCCCTAAATTTTCCTTCACCCTAAGCATTGAGTCATCTTTTTGCCCTCCTTCCTAATAGTCCCATGGTTTGCTTTTACATTTCTTAATGTTTCACACTTACTGACTAAATTATGTGGTAGATATTATGGTGATTCATTTTCTTTATATCAGCTACTAATAATTCACACAGTGTATTAGACTACAATTTCACTCGGAAGACATGAGCTTATATATGGATTTTCTTTTCATAACTTATTTTAATTATGATCTCAATTTATTTTTTTAAACTGGCAACTTTTAAAAAATGTCTCATACTTTTAAATTGATAAATGACTTAAACTCATTTTCACACTGACCAAGAAAAAAATAATGGTGATTTATCCAGCACTGGGAAATCTTTTTGAACAATGTAAAGGGTTTGCATATACTGGGAGCCATAAATATTTTGTGTTATCCTGAATTATACCCGGGTATATTGAGGAAATGATGCTACAAATTATTGATGTGGAAATAGAAGAAAATATTACTGGGCCATTTATCTTAATTTTTCTTTGTTTACAAGTAAATTTATAGGTTTGAAAGGTAGAAAGATTGGGGACAAATGGGGTTGTCTTTGCCGAATGCCTATGATAAAGAAAAATTAGCCGGCCATGCCACAATAAAGGGGTTGCAAAGAAATCAGGCACACATTAGACACCTATGGGAAAATCCAAAACCGGGCATGCTCAGCTCCAGGTCACCTAGGCCCAGGTGGAGATCAATCTTGGCACACCCACAGTAGGCACCAGCGACATTACATCACACATGTTCCTGAACTCAGCCACTAAGATCAATCAATACCTTCAACTACACCCCCACCCAGCCAGTAAGGATAGGAGGGGATAAATAGCAGACTGAGGGTAAGCCACATCTCTCTCGCAGGTCAGATTAGGATCTCTCCTGTGTGTGTGTGCACTCTCTTTCCTTCCAAGTTTTTCTTCCTGGTTCAGTTCAGGCACTCTTTTGGCTCTGTGGACTCTGCTTAAAAGCCATTTTTCCTTGTGGTTTTTTCACGCTCCTTCGAAGCGGCCATTTTCAGTCATGAACTAACCCACACTCCCCCGCCATGCAACCTTGCATGCTTTCCAGAGATAGAGTGTACTATCTGAGACTGTCCTACCCCAAACTGCCCTTCCCTCATAAAAGCGACTTGGATTACAAAAGTGCTCTGCTGCATTAATTCCTTCAGTGTTGAGAAGCAAGAACCGAGGCAAACCATCCCAGAAACCTCACAGGTCATGCAATAAAGCTGTAGAAAATAGTTGGCTTTATTGGCATGATCGTCTGATTTGATCCTGGGCGGCAGGTAATAGTGTTTGATTTTGAGGCTTGGCGAAGAGATCATTCCTCACATAGAGGTTGCTGGTAGGTGCCATCAAGTGGGTTGTGACCCACAGCAACAATAGGTACAACCAGAGGAACCACTGCCTGCTCCTTCACCATCCTCATTGTGGGATCTAGTCCCACAGTCGAACGGGTCCTTAGGGGGGCATGTGCAATTCAGAAAAACAGAGAAGACAGAAAAGTCAGGGCACGGGGGTTCTCATCTCCTATGTCCACTTTGGAATAAGAGAGTGAGTTTATGTAACAACGAGTTTATATAGCAGTGAAGTGTGCAAGGCTCCTTTAGGCACATACACTCTTGAATGGGCAAAATGGGAATCTGGGATATCCCTGAGTTCTTTTGGAGAAACTGCAGGATAAGTATTGGGCAGCTAAGAGACAAGGGAGTAGTTGACTCCTTCAGTGATAGGGACAAAGGGCACCTGACTGCTCTTAAAGATAAACATCTTTTTTTTTTATAATGAAATTTATTTATTTATTTATTTATTTATCTTTTAGTAGTTTTATCAGGGGCTCATACAACTCATCACAATCCATATACATACATCAATTGTGTAAAGCATATTTGTACATTCATTGCCCTCGTCATTCTCAAAACATTTGCTCTCCACTTAAGCC
>NW_022107431.1:22928024-22935576 GCF_000313985.2 Echinops telfairi | reverse complement strand
GCCCTGGCTTCCCTGTGTTTCCAGTTCCTATCTGTACCAGTGTCCACCGTCTGGTCTAGCCAGACTTGCAAGGTAGAATTGGCATCTTTTAGCTGAATAGCTGGGAGCCAGGCACCTGGAGGAGACGGCTTTATGTTAACATCTTACGGGAAGGCAGTTTCTATCTGGAGAATGTGTGTCTGGCGTTATCGCTATCCCAGAACTGTGGAGGTCTTCCTCTTACCACTGGAGCTGGTCTTCCAAACGCTGTGGGCACAAGTGTAGAGATTAGGGCACTGCCGCTTGCACCCAGGTTCTCCATTTCCCACCCCTCATCATCGCTGTTACGCTTGAGCCCGCTGTTGCAGTCACTGTGTCAATTCATCTTGTCAAGAGTCTTCCTCTTTTTTGCTGTCCCTCTACTTTACCAAGCACGACATCTTTCTCCAGGGACTGGTCTCTCTTGGTAACATGTCCAAAGCAAGGGAAACGAAGTCTTGTCATCCTCTCTTCTAAGGAACATTCTGGCCATACTTCTCCCAAGAGAGATATGTTTGTTCTTTTAGAAATCTACGCTACTTTCAATATTCTTCACTAGCACTATAAAGGTTTACTGTCTCAGAAATCCGCAGGTGTAGTTCTACTCTGTCCTATAAGGTCGCTATGAGTCTGACTCAACACCGGGGCAGGGAGTTTGGGGTTTTGACATATACAGGGTCAGGAAATGCTTGTTGTTTCAGCTTTATTCCACTTTCCATCCTTAACTCTGTCTCCAGCTTCTAGTCAACATCAAGTTCTGAACAAAGCAATTCCAGCCTTACTGTCATTATTCTAGGTCATGTCATCATTTTCTTCCCACTAGGTGACTTCAATAGCTTAAATCTTCACTTTGCCTCAACTCTTATGTCTCTCACTCCATTTAAAAAGGCGGGGGGAGCATTCTAAAATAATTTCAACATTATTTCCTCCAGTTAAAAAAGAAGACCATCAAGAAATTGCATTGACACTAGCTACAACACTGGGATCAAACATAACAACCATTGTGAGGATGGCAGAGGACTAGGTAGTGTTTCATTCTGTTGTGCATAGCGTCTCTAAGTCAAAACTGACTTGACAGTCCCTAAGAACAATAATACTGCTATTCAATAGCTCCCCACTTCGTTTATGTTAAAATCCATTGCTGACACAACAAGTAAGACATTTTTTGGATCTGCGTGCTGCCTATTAGTCTTTTCTTATCATCATGACTTCCTCCATCTTTCTTGAATTCTATATTGAAACCATACTAGGCTACCCGTAGTCTTTCTAGCATCATTCTCTCTACTCAGCAAACTCTCTATTCATAATGCTGCTCCTCCAGTCTACAATACCATCCCCAATTTCAACCATCTCATTGCTGTTCTCTCCTGTAGAACTCAGACTGTCTTGCCTCAATCTATCCAATGGTGGTTACTGTGCTCCCTCTTCCTAGTCTCAAGAGTATTCATGTAGGTAACTATCCATGACAGTTTTGGACACTGTATCGTTGTTGTTGTTGTTAGGTGCCATTGAGTCATTCCCAATTCACAGTAACTCTACGTATGATAGAATGAAACACTGCCTGGGACAGTGCCATGCTCACAATTGATGTGACTGAATCCATTGTTGCAGCTTAATTAACTGTGTTGTCAAGGGTCTTTTTTGCTGCCTCTCTATTTTACCAATTTTTAAACAATTTTTATCATTTATTGGGGGCTCGTATAGCTTTTATCACAATCCATCTGTCCATCCATTGTGTCAAGCACATTTGTACATATGTTGCCATCATCATTTTATTAGGGGTTCATACAACTCTTATCACAATCCATACGTACATCAATTGTGTAAAGCGCATTTGTATATTCACTGCCCTCATCATTCTCAAAACATTTCCTCTCCACTTAAGCCCCCCGGCATTAGGTCCTCATTTTTCCCCTCCCTCTCCGCTCCCCCCTCCCTCATGAGCCCTTGATAATTTATAAATTATTGTTTTGTCGTATCTTGCCCTGTCCGACGTCTCCCTTCACCCACTTTTCTGTTGTCCGCCCCCAGGGAGGAGGTCATATATAGTTCCTTGTATTCGGTTCCCTCTTTCCAACCCACTCTCCCTCTACCCTCCCAATATCGCCACTCACACCACTGGTCCTGTAGGGCTCATCCGCTCTGGATTTTCTGAGACTGATCTCTCCTGATGCCCCAAATACATGAGACCAAGTCTCGCCACCCTTATTTCTAAGAAGCATTCTGTCTGTACTTCTTCAAGAGAGATTTGTTTGTTCTTTTGGAATCCATGGCACTTTCAATGTTCTCCACCAGCATCATATTTCGAATGCATTGATTCTTATCTAGTCTTCTTTACATACAGCTTTCATATGCATATGAGGTGATGAAAAATACCCTGCCTTGGGACCGAAGCACCTTAGTCCTCCAACTAATATCCTTGCTTTTCAAAACTTTAAAGAGGTCTTGTGCACCACATTTACCCAATGTTTGCATCATTTGATCTCGTGATTGCTGTGGGAATTAGCATTAAGTGTGGGTCCACGCAAGAAAAAAATCCATTACAACTTCAATCTTTTTTCTATTTCTCATGATATTACTTACCTATTGGTCCAGTTGCAAGGATTTATGTTTTCTTTAGTTAAGTTGTAATCCATATTGAAGACTGCAATCCTTAAACTTCATTAACAAGGGCTTCAAGTCCTCTTCAATTTCAACAAGCAAGGTTATGTTATCAATCTATTGCAGGTGGTTCATAAGCCTTCCTCCCATACTTACCTGGCAGGGGAGATACCATGATCACGAAGGTGGTTTTCCCAGGGCGGGGCTTATCCATAACATTCCGGACGTGCTGACCCCTGTGATTTCCCCAACTCGACTCCCTAATTTGTGGTAGTGGGGGACTGCGTTCGTGCTCTCCCCTGTAAAAAAAGCTTTCCTCCCATCTAGATGCTGCCTTTTTCAGATAAACCAGCTTCTTTGTTGATTTGCTCAGCATACAGATGGAAAAAGTATGGTGAGAAGATACAACCATGACACACACCTTTCCTGATTTTAAACCGTTAAGTATTCCCTTGTTCTGTTGATACAACTGACTCCTGATCCATGTACTAGTTCTGCAGGCACACAATGAAGTTTGGGAATTTCCATTCTTCTGAAGGCTATCCATAGTTTGTTAGGATCCACACAGGCGAATGTCTTTGCATACTCAATGAAACAAACGTCTTTCTGGTATTCTTGGCGTTCAGCCAAGAACTATAGGCCAGCAGCAATGATATCTTTTGTTCCATGTCTTCTGAATCCATCCTGAACCTCTGGTAGCTCCATGTCCATATACTGTCGTAATTGTTACTGAATGGCCTTCAGCAAAATTTTACTGGCATGCGATATAATTGATATTGTTCTACAACTCGCACTTCTGTTGGGTTATCTTTCTTTGGATTGGGTACAAATATGGATTTCTTCCAGTCAGTTGGCTAAGGAACTGTCTTCCAAATTTCCTGGTATAGATGACTAAGTGTTTTCAATGCTTTAGCAGCTTGTTGAAACATTCCAATTGGTATTCAGTCAATTTTAGGAGTCTTGTTTTTGGCTAACACCTTCAATGTAGCTCAGATTCTTTTTTCACATCCATTGATCCTGTACTATAATTGGCTCCTTGCTAATTTGTCACTCCCTGGTAGATTGCAAGCTCCTTGGGGCCAATGAATGTGCCCTATTTATTACTGAACCCTGAGTAGCTGAAAGCCAACTCAATGGATACATTTAAATGTTTTCTCCTATTCCAGGTTAGCAGTGAGGTATTTCATGTGTAAGATTAAAAACTCTCCTGGATGCCAGTTCGGTCTCATCTCCTAATCCAGAACTCTGTGTCAGTCCAAATACTTAGGTATATTTGTATATCTTTCTAGGTCTTTTTTATATACACATATAAAATGTGTATATTTTTAGGAAATAAAATATGGTCTTATTTTAGGAAAACATATGGGTTTTTTTATGGTTTGTTTTTTTAATGTTGTAAGCTCATACTATAATTGTAATATCACTTCATTACATTTTGGAGGTCCACATTTTAGATGCCTATACATAAATAAAACAAATTTTAAATTCATGCCCACATTTCGGGCATTAAACAGAGTCTCATTGAAAGAGCTCAAGAGATTTTAGTGCAGACTCTACTCACAAAGGAGAGTAGGCAGGGAACTAGCAAGGGAAACTAAAACACCCAGACAGTAGCAACAGGGCAACCAGTAATAGTTTCAGCTCACAGAGAACACCCCAAACCCAAACCTACTGCCATTGAATCAATTTCAACCTATTTTAACTCTATAGGACAGGATAGAACTGTTAAGGGTCTCTGAGACTGTATATCTTTATGGGAGCCTCATCTTTCTTCTGGGGAGTGGCTGGGGAATTTGAACCACTGACCTTGCTGTTTACTATCTCCATGCTAATCCCATACACCACCAGGGCACCTTTGAAGGGAACAGAGGTAGTAAGAATGTTGCCTGAGCCCTGTGAGCGCTATCCAAAGAAATACATCCATGGACAGAAAAGAGATATCAAGCAGGGCGAGAACAGATGAGAAATTGTCCTACTTGTCTCGATTCTTATTCTCCAGTCTTCTGCTAGTGCCTCCTGCTGGTTTATCTAATGCACAGCTGGGTATTTATGGAGCCCAGGCAAGTTAAGCTGTAGGAATCATCCTATCAAGGGGCAGTGAAAGGCAGAGGAAGGTAAAGAATGTCTATAGGGGTGGTGACAAATGGAGAATAATGGGATTTATATCCTATTCATTTTATTACTGCAGACTGTTCATATCCCCCAGATTGAACTCATTTCCACCAAGTAGATTCTGATACATTTTGCATAGGATTGAATAGAACTGCTCCAAAAAGCTCCCAAGGCTATAATGTTTTTGGAAGCCACTGTCACATCTTTGTCCCGGGGAGGTGGGTTCGAACTTGACCTTTCTGCTAGCAGTGGAGCAATTTAACCATTGTTCTACCAGGGCTCCTTATAAATGTGTATTTCATAAGCTTTTTAACTCCTGACACACATTTAGGTTATAAATATTCCCTCTATAGCTATTCTTTTGTATCTCCTGGCGACATTGATGATTGTTTCTTTAGAACAGATGTTGAAACTGCAGGCCCATATGAATTGTCCATCTTAGGTTCTGTCTGTCATTTTGGTTTAACAAAGTCACTGTACTAATTAGTCTCCAGCCATCGGTATGTAAGAACACCTGTGTCCCCATACAGGTGCCAAGATTTGAGACCAAAGATTTCAGGGTATTACTTAGATATTTGATCTTGGAACTCTTTTCCTCCTGAAATTCTAGTAACATTTTGATTTCATTTTGGGATACATTGATCTACTAAATGTAGATCATCCACTTAATAGTGTGGCCTTGGTCAAGTTGCTTAGCTTGTGGACTTCCCCTCCCCCCCAAGAATTACTACTATATAATTTGCAGGGTCGTTAAGAGGGTTAAATGTCTTTAGGACTGAAAAACTCAGAAGAAACACAGAAAGTGATAGATTGAAAAGGGGAAGAGGCTCTAACCAGATTTTTTATAATAATTAAATCTGCTTTAACCAGATTTTTTATAATAATTTTTTTGATGTTGCTCAAACTTTTTCTTTCTTCTTCTTCATTTTTTGTTTTTATTAAATATCGTCCTAAGGACAGAGGAAGGTCAGATTTCCATTGGGAGGGATCTGGATCAACATGATAGGGAAGTAAATTTATTTTTGAAAAAAAAATCATATAAAAATAATGTTGTGAGGAATTAATTATTATGCTTCTTTTGATATAAATTGTTTTAAATAATCAGTTTGGTTTTAATTTAAAATATCATGCCAGGTGTCATGTGAAGCATGTAGTAGAGAGGGCCAGGAAGAGACGAGAGATACTAAGTCTAAGGCAGCATGGTGGAGGGTCTGGGAAGCAGAGGTAGCAGAAGCAGGTAGATTTCGAGGATGAGACAGGGTTGGTATTGGATTGGATGTGGGGACATGAGGAAAAGGAAGGGATCAAGGATGTCAGGGCAACCAGGATATGGGTAAATGAGCCAGTGCTAGTACCATTTACTAAAATGGGGAAGATTTGGAAGGTAAAGCTTCTTAGTGGACACATTAATTGTTAAAGGGCTGTTTTAATACCCGCAATGGTTTCTCAAATGAATTGATAATTGCATGAGTATAGAATGAATCATTATTCCAGTGGGTTTTAAGCTTTGTCAAACATTAAAAGCACTGGGAGGATTTGTGAAAGACAAGTTGCTAGGCCCCACCTCCAGAATTTCAGAGATCTGGAAAATATGCTGTTAAGAATGCCCTGAAGGTAACTTCTGACCATCTCTGATTTCACAAGGGGGAAGAAGAAGCTTGCTCAACATCAGCCCAAGGTGAGTTCCTGTGAATCAAAGGTCAGATATGCCTTCACCTTCCCACCTTCTTTACGAATGCTGACAGCAACCAGCTCCCAAACACTATGCTGTTCTGCTGGGTCTGAAAATTCATTGCCATGACCACACACAACTCACGGACAACACTCCTGATTATGGATTTATCGGGACAGTTAACAGGCTACAATTCAAGATCAGACATGCTCAGGATACTGATTTTTCCAATCAGGAGTGCCTCTTCTCAGCCATGTCCACAGACATGCCTCTCTCATGTCCTTGTCCTCACATCCACGTGGCTCCTTCCCTCTACAGAGGAGCCACCGCACGCTTTAGTGCTTCCGTTCTTCTGATCAATGGCCAGAGGGCAGTCCACTCTGCCCAAAATGTCCATCTCAACAGCTTCAACTCTCGATGTGTGGGTCAGCACACCTCACTCCTTAGATTAAGTGATTGGAGGCACCACACTGCAAGACAGCCTCCTGCCCCAAGGCACTCTGTTTTATCTGCTCCAGGGGCCCAGGCGTCTCTGTCTGGTGCTCTTGGCGTTGCTGTCTCTGCTGCTACTGCTCCTCCACAATGTGCTTGGTTCGCTGTCCCCTGTCTCCTGGAGGGTCATACGGGGAGCTTATATTAGTGAGATCCGTGGTCACTGCTTCAGAGATGGCTCATTTTAAACGCAATAGTGTGGCAAAATCGACCAATCCCATGTTAGATTTCCATATGCCAGTCATTGGTGGGAACTACAAAGACGATGGGTAGAATATCAAATAAGTAACTGTACTGAGAGGTCAACACTGAGACACAGACCGGAGATAGGATTGAGACAAAGAACGTGAGGGTAAGAGCAGTTTTATTAGGGAAAGAGTTCCTGGGAGGGAAGGGAGAGCGGAGAGAGGGACAGGAGCATCTTGAGCTCCTGGGCGGTTCTGAGACCCAACGAGTTGGGTCAGGGAAATCGCAGCTTGTTAGTGAGGCAGTGGGAGATATATAGGACTCAAGCTGGGGAGCTATATGTTGACAACAAGAAGGGAGATTTTTTGCTTGCAGCTGCAGGACCTTGAGTCAGGATGCGATCCGTGGGAAGTGCCTTTGTTGTTTGCCAACCTACTCCCTGGAGTGCTGGGACAGGGGCTGCACAACCTG
>NW_022107431.1:22925198-22926712 GCF_000313985.2 Echinops telfairi | reverse complement strand
ATCGGCTTTCTTCACCATATTTGATTATGCACCTACTTAGTCTTTAGCGATCCTGTCAAGGAAGATGGGCATCATGGAATACCAGGTTAATAGAACAAAGTGTTCTTGTGTTGAGGGAGTACTTGAGTAGAGGCCCAATGTCCATCTGCTACCTTAATACTAAACCTGTAAATATATGTACATAGGTCTATTTCCCCCATCGTCATATAAAAATATATGGTAAATATTTATTTAGGAGAAATTTGTAACTAAATAATATGGAAACAGTCCGAATATTTTAACTGCTTCAAATACTTTGAATAGATGAAGGTTTAGCATATTTTGTTTGAGAAAGGATGGGAAGGTTTCTTGCTAGAAACTAGTGAAGTAGGTTTGTTGCTCTAAATATATCCTATTTTCTCCTGCACTAACAGGAGTGCATATTTGTTTAATTTATTTCTAGTATAATGTGATATCTTAAAATTAACCTGGAAAGCATAAAATTGTTTCATTAAATGGTAAGTATTCATAATTGGTATGTTGGGAGAAATAAAATCTTTAGGCAACTACTTTAAATAAATCCCAATCATCAGTGATTATTACACTGATTACAAAAGAGCATCTTCTTATGTAGAATAGAATATTTATGAATGTCTGTTTCCAGTCATTTTGCATACAGACATGCATTTAAAAAACACTACAGATTAATTGAAGTTTTTAATGTCCTAAGGTTGTATATCTTCTAAGACTAGTTTGTTCTTCAGGAAATCCATGCTATATTCAGTATTATTTTACAATAGTATAGTTTAAAATTTTCTAAGGATTAATATTTATTATTGCATCATTACCAATGATATAAGGGCAAGATAATAGCGAGAAGTTTACACTGTGAAAGGCATTTGAAATTTGCTCCACAATCAATTTGGAAGTCATGATATAATTTTAATCAAGGAAATGATCCAATCTGATCATGCTACGGAGGATATCAAAAACCTCAGAAGACAGAGGAAGTGTTAGAAATCTTTGTTGCTTTTCTTAGGTGCCATTGAGTCAGTTGCAACTCATAGCAACCCCATGTTCAAGTGGAACGAAACACTGAGATCTCTGTGCCAGTCTCACGATTGTTCTTATGTATGAGCCCATCGGTGCAGCCGCTGTGTTAGTCCATCCCATCGAAAGTCTTCCTCTTTTTCGCTGCCCCACTACTTTACCAAGTGTGATATCCTTCTCCAAGGACGGGGCTCTCCTGACAATATGTATGAAGCGCACGAGGCCAAGTCTCGCTGTCCTTACCCTGAAGGAGCTTTCTGCCAGTACTTCTTACAAGACACATTGATTTGTTCGTTTGGCACTCCATGGTACTTTCATTTTTTAGCAAGTTCATAAACTCAGATATGTAAGAACTTGAGTAATTAAGTATTAGGCTGTCATTCATAGAGGTAAGGAGTCATCAGCTGCTATAATTTAGAAAAAAATAATTTGAGTCCTGGTCTTATTGAGTTTCAGGTGGATAGTCAGAGAACATGTGTATATCT
>NW_022107431.1:22921868-22922904 GCF_000313985.2 Echinops telfairi | reverse complement strand
TCCTTTTCAGGTATAGTCATAAACCTGGTCATTCTCTCCCCTCGGCTGGGCCGTGCCTGAGCGTGGACAGGGAAGTAAGTATGCAATTTTCATCCAAAAGAGTCTTGGGTTTGATGACCTTGGAGAGTGATGGCTGCAGGCTTAAGATGAGATCCCCCTTCCAGATATCCCGCCACCCATCTGGCTGGCATCTTGCCTTTGCTTTGCCTGCAGGCTCTCAATCTCCTATCTCTCACCTTTGTTCTCACTGAATATGTATACAGGCCGAGTGAATCAGCTCTTTCAGACAGACACAAACCCCAGAATGACAGGTACAAGCTAGGGAAACAAAGTTTTATTTTAACAAAAATCTTGAGTTATAAAGCTTCCATTACTTACGGTCCCGACATCTTGAGTTGACCGACCTGGTATGCAGGTCCTGGCCCTTAACATGGGGAGGGAGGAAGTCTGGACCCTATCACAGGATACTGTGGGACAAGATAGAAGGGCTTAGTTCAGGGTCACAGCTATGGAGGCTTTCTGGCTAAGTTACATCTAAACAAAGTATATAAGTCTCCTCACTATATTATAGTTCGATCATACACTCCTAGTTGATTGACTCTTCATGTCACTCCCTGTCATTAATACTGAGGCAACTTTTGAAGTCTAATGGCAGTATCAGAGGAGCGCTGTTTATTAGGTCATTGGTTTGAACCCACCCGATGTCCCGTGGAGAAAGATGAAGCTATCTATTCAAGATTGAAGTCTCAGAAAGCTAAGGGGAAGGCTCTACTTTGTCCTAAAGGGTCACTGTGAATTGTAATCTGCTTGATGGCAATGAACTTGGTTTGAGTTTGTCTGGATCAGCTGATGACAACTCCTTATTTCCAAAATCTTGACATTTTAGAATCATCTTTGATTTTTGGAAATATTCTACCTGAAGGAATGGAGTGGGGATGATGTCTGGCCTTATTTGATTTCACAGGCCTGTAATGAGAATCCAATCCAATATTAGCCTGAGGCCATTACCTTGAAGGTAGAGGTCAGACATGCTCCC
>NW_022107431.1:22913203-22920360 GCF_000313985.2 Echinops telfairi | reverse complement strand
TCTATATCTATATCTATATATCTGTTTGCACTTGGTTCCTTCCTTAGTGTATATGCCAAACAGAAGGATTGCTGGGTCATATGCTATTTCTTTTTCTTTTCTTTTTAACATAGTTTTATTGACATATCTTACACAATCCAATATATCCATTCACATTCAATTCTGTGTTTAATCCCATGGAGTGGAGTTATACAATCATCAATGCTGTCAGCTCCCTATTCCACCCCCCATCACCCTCCCTTCCTGTACCCTCAGAGAACCATTACTCCTGTTACTATTTCTGCAGGGTTCACTATCTTGACTTTCATGTGCCAAACAATCTTAAATATATAAATGGACATAGGAAAATCTAACATGACTAATGAGGTAAAACAAATAATGGCTTTAGTAGTAAGGCTAGGAAATATTAACGAACCAGTAAATAATAATCATATGCTTTTCTATTCCCAGTTGTTTGAGGAAGTACCATACTGCTTTCTAGAGTGGTTACACAGTTTTACATTTCCACTACTAGTGTAAGAGGGTTCTAATCTCACTGTGACCTCTCAGCCTTAGTTATTTTCTGTTTTTGATTTTTAAAAAAAATCTTGCTCTCCATGCTGGTTTGAGGTGTTTATCCCTTCATTGTTTTCCTTTGCATCTCTCAGAAACAAGGCCATCATTATCTTTTGTCTGGACTATTGTAGCAGTCTCCTAACTATACTTACTACTTCTACTCTCACCTCCTCACAGCATGCTTTTCTACAGTAGCCAGGGTAATCTTCTTGAATCATAAGTCAAGCCATACCATTTTTATTCTCATAATGGCATTCTCTCACCATATCATTGAATCTCCCAGTGACCTACAAGGTGCTACAGAAGGATGTCCTATGTGTCTTCAATCACTCCAGACACACTCAATCCATAGGGTCTTTCACTGGAGAATTCCTCGGCTGAGAAAATGTCTCTCTTCGGAAATGCCTGGGTAGTGCACTGGTTAATGCACATGTCTGGTAATTGAAAGGTGGGATGCTGGACTCCACCCAGAGGAACCTCAGAATCAAGATCTGGTGATTTCCTTTGAAATCATCAGCTATTGAAGAGAACATAGAGCACAGGCTTCCAAACTTATTTGACGTACACAGCCTCCTTTTCAGAAAAAAATTACTCAGCACCTTCCTGGCATCTGCTTTTGCAGCCCTGCCCTGGATCATCCCAGTGCCCTGCAGGGGGCAGTGTCATCCACTTTGAGAAACGAAATAGAAAAAAGTTCTGCTCAGGTACACATAGGAGTTCCCTCAAAGGCAACTTAAAAAAAAAAATCTTTAAGATGAGTTCCTTATTTCCTTCAAATCTTCTTCAAACTCCACCTTCTCAATGAAGTCAGATGATCCAATTTAAAATTACAGTGTATTCTGTAGCTTTCACACTGTACACCTGTTCCCTCACCTGTTATCTTCACCTCCAGAGTACCCTTGTGGCAGCCATAGGAAATAATTTACTTTCTCTTTATTTTCTCTTCTTCTCTGGTTGAAAGAATTCCAAGGTCTTTTTTAATGTGTAATTTAGTTATGTATCCCCCTCCCTTAGAAAGGTGCCTGACATGTAACGTCAATTGCTGTTATTATTAGGTGCCATAGTACTGTAACTCAGATGCATAGATTCTCTGGTCATCCTTATTTATGACATAGATGGGTAGTAAATATGAAGAAAAATTCTACAAAATCACAGAAACCTCAATTCATTAACAAAACAAAGTCAAGGTGTGAAACTACTGTATGTGGACACATTACCCATCTAGATATACACACTTCTGATTGAGGGATTTCTAGCTAATAATTTCCTGACGGGAATGGTGCCAATCGATTTATACCATGTCAAAGTAGCAGTGTTGATATTCTTGAGGGGCGCCGCGCGTGTTTGTTTGTTTGTTTGTTTAATGCTCTTAGTCTATAGGGAATAAAAAGCAGTCTGAAGGAGTAAGATCAGGGTTGTAGGGTTGATGGGATAAGGTTTCCTAATGAACGTCTTGTAGGATATACGGCTTCCCTAGTGGAATGAATGAGCAGGTACATTGTCACACGGGGTGAGGGGTGGGAGGATTCCTTGGCACAATTTGCCGGGCCTTTTTCTCACCAATGAAGTTTGCAGTTTTTCTTAAAACATTTCCTAGTAACTCCCTGATTATCCTCTACCTTTCTGAAAAATCTATGGAGATTAGTCTCTGGGAAACCCAATCAACAATCACTATAGCCATATGGGCTGATCTCTGCCTTGAATTTCACTGACCCAACAGATCTACTTAGAAGTCACTGTTTTGATTTGACTTTTTCTTTCTTTCTTTCTTTTTTTTTTTTAAGATACCCTGATGAGACTCAAGCACATTCCTGAGAGAACTCGTCTGCAGCCCTCCACCAATCACAGAGACATGGTTTGGAATAAAGCCACGCCGGTATGAGCTGGAACCCTAATGGTAATGCTTTTGACTTACCCTGTTTAACTGGCACTGAATAAATATGGATTGTTACTGATTAGTCACAATATTAATATCAAGTCAAACTTATATTTACATAGCAATTGAGTGTTTCCATTATATTTAGGAAGGAGTCCTGGTGGTGTCGTGGTTACACATTGGGATGTGATAAGCATGGTTCTTGGTCAAAACCATCAGCTGCTCCTTGGGAGAAAGATGGATCTTTCTACTCCCAGAAACACTCACAGTCTCAGAAAGTCACGCCGGGAGTTCTCCCCTGTCACCTAGGGTTGTTATGAGTTAATATTGACTCAATGGCAGTGAGTTTGTATTGATTAGGAGGTGCTAGTAAATATGGGAGTGGTTCGGGAGTCCCCAGTAAAACCATTAGGACCTAGCAGGAATGGGAGAACGTCCTATACAGATTTCGTCAGCAATGATTCTACAAAATCCAGAACACTCAAGTGCTTTTGTGAGGAGTATTCAGTTGGATTAACGATTTGAGGGTGGGGCTCTAGAAAAAGGGAAGAATGGTTTCAGAGAGGCAGTAAAGAAGGCAATGCAAAATGAGCACTACCTAAGTTCAAATTAGCCTATACCTGTCTATGCCTGGACTTCATATCAGAGAAGATTGTTGGGTTCACTAGTCAGGGAAAAGAAAAAACTGATTTGCTTTTCAATTTATGCCCAGAATTATATGTATGTGGTTTAGGTATTGAGCATGTTGTTAGTAGATTCTGCATCTTGGCAGCTCCGTGCATGACAGAATGAAGCAGTGCCCTGTGCTGTGCCATCCTCACAATTGTTCTGTTTGGGCCCATTGTCAGAACCACTGTGTCAATCAGCTTATGGAGGGACTTCCTCTCTTTCCACTTTGCCAACATGATGTCCTTCGCCCGAGACAGGTTCCTCCCGAGAACATGTCTGAAGTACATGCATGCAGTCTCACCATTCTTGAGCATGCAAGGGAAAATACCATTTTGGAAGCACTAAGAATAACAATACATGGGACTAGATTTACTGGAAAACTGGGGCCTTTCCCTTTAAATGTGTTCATTTAGTCTGTGACATGCAGTCTAATGATTCTTTTGTGGGAAAAGAAAAAAAAACCCAACCTCAAGCCAGTTTTGTTTTGAAAATATTAACAAATTTAGCCTGAAAATTATAACATTGAAAATACTTATTTACCTTGTGCGAAACAAAACTACTGAAATGTCTGTAAACAAATACTTTATTTCCTCCTGGAATGAGCCAGTCTTCAATCAGAGAGTAATTTTACATTCAACTATAGTAAAAGTACGACTACGAAGGAATTCGACTCATGGGATAGCTCCCTGGGGCAGGAAGGAAAGGGAGCTTTGTTTGGTTTATTCTGCCCATGGTCAGCTATCATATTTAGTGAGTTTAATAAAATGAAAGACAATCTGATTTGTAAATGGGTCATATGTTGTGAACAGGAGATTTTAAAAATTAGAATTCAGAACCTAGGGATATGCTTCTTTTGAGTGTTTCCTCAAAGTAAAATGGAATATAAAAGATCTGAAGTTTACTCAAAAGTTATTAGTTATGTATTGAAATAATCAGAATATAGAAAATCATACAACTTATAAATTTATAACTAAAATGAGTGAATCATTCTTTTGTTTTAGTTACCTATGTGGGAGACTAATTTAATTAAAAAAATCATTTTATTGTGGGCTCGTACAACTCTTATCGCATTCCATCCATCCATTGTGTCAAGCACATTTGTACATATGCTGCCATCATCATTCTCAAAACATTTGCTCTCTAGTTAAGCCCTTGGTATCAGCTTCTCATTTCCCCTGCTCCCTTCCCATTCTCCTCTCCCCTATGAACCCTTGATAATTTATAAGTTTTTATTATTTTGTCATATCTCACACCATCCGACAACTCCCTTTACCCACTTCTCCACTGCCCATCCCCCAGGGAGAGGTTATATGTAGATCCTTGTAATCTGTTCCCCCTTTTTCCCTCACTTTCCCTCCACCCTCCCAGTATCGCCACTCTCATCACTGGTTCTGATTAATTTTTGATGTTTTTTTCCCTTATAAACATATAAATGAAAAAAAATAAACAAACTGTTCTTGCAATCCAGTCTAAAAGACTTTGTTTAATTCACCTACACAGCAAATAGGGATCAGGGATTAGAGCCATGAAGTGTTTTCTCCCATACTTAAACTGCCTATCCTCTGCAAAGACAGATATTCACATTAAAGGATTCTAACAACTTTAATTTGCTTCGTCAGCATTTGAACATTTCATTTTGATATTGACTCTCAATGTCCAACTACAAAGATTATGTTCAATAAATGGATAAGGAATTCTGTTTAGTTATTTTGAAGAAAAATAGTTCTTAATTAGCAAGATCTTGGTGAAATCATGGACATTGACGAGAATGACATCAGGAGTGATTCTTCCAGAAAGTGACATTAGCCTCTCACCGTTGTAGAGAGGCTGTTCTCTCTGGACAGGATGGATGTGCTTGCCCTGAGACATGACAAGAAATCATCTGAAGGTAAATATCAATCTGTTTATAAGAAATGTGCTGTGAATTTAATTGAGGTTATTTTTCCTTAAACACATTGTATCTGATAGGAAGGACTTTGTATACAGTGAACAGAATCCATGATTGATTGGGGCTTAAATGATAAAGGCAAGACACCTGGAAGAAGGAGATTATAGGTTTTCAAGAGCAGCACAGTGATATCTGCTCATACATCTCCAGGTCTTCCTTTATGTATTTTCAATGCATGATCTCAAAATAGGTGCACCTGCTCTAAGCAGCAAACCCTCACACCATTGTCCCGAGGTTAAGAGGTTTCAAAACAAAAAATGAGCCTTAATTAACATTTGTGGAATGAAGAGATGAATATTTGGCTGGTAGCTATTCATTGGATTGACTTCTGGAGTTTCTGGTATTATCCCTAATCATATCTGAGATAATATTTGAGCACTTCTTATTGAAATATTTAGCAATATCATTAAAATTGTTTCTTTCCCTTTTAAGTTTAGAAAATGACACAATTTTTTTCCATGTGGAAGCAGGACTGACATGTGAGTGCATAATAATGCTTTTATTTTTACGTTTCAAAGTGAATCAATAACTACAATAAGGACTTGACTCAAAATTAAGATCTGAAAATACCTAGGAAGCAGTAGTTATGAACAACATATAGCAAGAAGCTATTTTCTGTAAGTGACTGTTTCAACATGGGAAAGTGTAATTGGCAAAAATAAAGCAGGGACCAAATTACATGCACAGGGGAAGTAGTCCACCAACTGCAACTCCATTGGAGTTTTTCGCTCTCTTTGTGTTACATATCCAGGATCTAGCTACCAGGACTTAGTGACATTTTTCATTTGGAAACCCTTAAAACAAATAAATGAATAACCAACTAACAAAAACAGATTGATAATGTAGGGAGAAAAATTGGGGGAAGCAGTGGACAGTACGGATGACTCTCCTAGCCACACCAGCACTAAACTTGAATTTATTCCCAGATGTAAGTTCCTCTTTTGGTGCAGCATTGTACAGCAAGCAACAGGTCAGTGGTTCGAATCTACCTGTTGAAGAAGGCTGAGACAGTCTGTGTTGGTAAGGATTTATAGTCTTGGAAATCCAATGGGGAAGCTGTATTCTGTCCAGTAGGGTCACTAAGAGTTAGAATGTATTCGATTTTGTTTTTCACTGCCTTGTAATACCTCTTTGCCTTCAAACATATTAGGGTCCATCTGGAAGGACCTTTAAAATCAAGCTAAAAAGGTCGCCCCTGCTATCAAGAAGTCTTTCTCTCTCTTTGACCACGATCCACTGTTAAGGTGTCATATCAATTTTTACACGCTTAATGAAACATTATTAGTCATCTATGGCCATATTGTTTTAAGTTGGTTTTATGCCTTTCTAGTACTGTTACATTTGGAAGGCTTACTTGTTTTTGAGTAGAAACCTCAAAAGTATTTGTGAAGACAGAGTTCGCTATCACTAGGTCATTCAGTGTGCTAAGATTGTCTCGTCACTTGGGTAGGACGAATGGACTTGATTTTGAAAAACATACTCCTCAGAGTTCATAGAACAATGGTTCCTGAGCAGGGTTTTAAGGTGCCCTAAATGTTTCTTTAAAATTATTTAATGGGTCTACCTTAAATTTTAATAAGGAAAGATCCCCCCAAAAAGCTGTTTTCCTAAGGTAACAGTTTTGGAAGAAGACTTGCCCTTTGTCTTCTAGAATCACTCTGAGGGTACTCTGTCCTTAGACCACTAAGAGCTGGAATGTCCCTTTAACTGAGGGTGACCAGACGGTCTCACTGTGGACATGTCATCAGGAGGGACTAACTGCTGGGAAAAAGATGCCATGCTTGTTAAGTAGAGGGTGATTACAAAAGAAGAAGCTCCTTAATGAGACGGATCAATTCAGTGAATGTAACAAAGGGATCAAACATAGCAATTGTGAGGATAGTGCAGGACTGGGAAATATTTCATTCTGATTTATACAAGATCACTCTATGATGGTAGCACTTGATAGCACCTAACACCAACAACAATGTCAACAATGGTGACCAAGGGCAAGGCAACTGCGAGGAACTACCGAAAGCAGAATGAAGGCTGAACATGGTATTGGGACAGGAGGAAAGCGTAAAGAAATAGAGGAAAGAAGTAGGAGGCAAAGGGCATACATACAAGCCT
>NW_022107431.1:22910218-22911994 GCF_000313985.2 Echinops telfairi | reverse complement strand
TGATGAGGGCAACAAATGTATAGATGTGCTTTACACAATTGATCTATGTATAGTGATGAATTGTACGATCCCCAATAAATTGATTAAAACAAACAAACAATGTCAACAATGACAATATAAGGCTTCTTAAGTTAACTAAACCATTAGATTTCTTTGCTTTGGGTGATAAGTTTTCATTGGTATAAATAAAGCATTTCCATTTTTATATCCATTAAGAAATTATGGAAGCTATCCTCGGTGATGAAAGGATTTGTTTCCCTTGATTTTTCAGTTAGCATATATTCTTTATCTTAATTGTTCCATAGATTCTGCATTATATTAACCATATTTCAACTCAATTATTGTTTTTTACGAACAATAAAAAAGAGACTGTTGAGCTCTTAACCACGAATCCATCAGGATATGGGTATGTTTTTCTTTAGACTTTCTATGAAAGAGAATTAAATAAGACTAAAAAGTGCCTTTTATATTTGCACGTTTTGGTGCCATTTCCAGCATACTTAACAGATTCCTTTGCATAGATCCAAATTTCAACGAGGTATTCTTTGTCCAGAAATGCTTTTTCAAACATTACTTGTAGTGCAGGTCTTCTAGGATATTATTTCAGCTCTTTTGTGTGTGTGTGAACAAGCCTTTATTTTGCTTCCATTTATGAAAGATATTTTTCCTAGATAAAGAATTTTAGGTTGATGGTGCTTGTTTTATATTTTAAAATTATTGTTTTATTGAGTTATAGTTTGCACCCACTCGATAAGAAGTCTACTGTCATCCTTTCGTTTCTCGGTATATATTGTTGCACTTTCTCTGGATATCTGTAAGACTTTCCCTTTCCCTTTGATTTTGAAGTGTCCAGGTGTGGTTTTGTTTTCCCAAAACTTCTTGGAACTGTTACCTTTTCATGTTCTTTAATTTTGCAAAGTACTTCCCCAGGACCTCTTCACCTAAATCTTCTGCCCCATCATCCTCTCTTATTCTTCAGTTACACGTACGTAAAAACATTTGCTATTGTCTCATTGTGTTTGAATGATCTTTTCTGGATTTTCACCCCAATGTTTTCCTCTTTGTGTTCCAGATACTTTTATTTACCTACCTTCAGTTCACTCATATATTTCTTTCTTACATGAAGATCAAATATTAATTTCTTACATAAAGATCAAATGCAATAAAAAAAAACAAGTTATTGAGGGCTCTTACAGCTCTTGTGACAATCCATACATCAATTGGATCAAGCACATTTGTACATATGTTGCCATTATTTTCTAGAAATTTGCTTTTTATTGAGCCCCTGGTGTCAGCTTCTCTTCCTCCCAACCCTTGGCTCCCCCCACGCCAAAAGAATTTTTTATCTCTGGTTTCTTGGAGCCATAGTGGCATAGGGTATAGTCATTACGATTTGGGCTAACTGCAAGATCAGCAGTTTGAAACTACCAGCCGCTCTGTGGGAGAAAGATGAGGCATTCTACTCCCATAGTTAGTCTTGGAATCTCACAAAGGCAGTTGTATCTTTTTAAAAAAATTTTATTAATTCATCTCATTTAATATGTTCCTCATTTTCTTTTTTTTATTATAAATCATTTTATTGGGGGCTCATACAACTCTTATCACAATCCATCCATCCATCCATCCATTCATCCATCCATCCATCCATCCATTGTTTCAATCACATTTGTACATATGTTGCCATGATCATTTTCAAAGCATTTTCTTTCTACTTGAGCCCTTGGTATCAGCTCCTCATTTTGTCTCCTCCCTCCCTCTCCCTCCCTCATGTCTTAC
>NW_022107431.1:22907663-22909600 GCF_000313985.2 Echinops telfairi | reverse complement strand
AGCTGGGCACCATCAGCTTTCTTCACCACATTTGCTTATGCACCTGCTTTGTCTTCAGCAATCGTGTCGGGAAGGTGAGCATTTCAGAATGCTGGATTATTAGAACAAAGTGTTCTTGTGTTGAGGGAGTACTTGAGTAGAGGCCCAATGTCTGGCTAAGGTAGTTGTATCTTGTCCTATAGGGTTGCTGTGAGTTGGCATTGACTCCATAACAGTGAGTTTCTTGGGGCTTCCTAATTTTTTTGTGTGGCTTCTAATTTCCATGTTGCTGCTAAAATTTCTCATATTTCCATACATATAACCCTTTTCATTATATCATGTAACACATTATATCACTTAACACACTCATTAAAGTGACTAGTAATTTATTATTGAAAGGTTAATTTTCTATACATGAGCAGTAGAGATCTAGTTATGTACAATGTTTACACCAGGAAATGCACACCCCCTCTTCTGTCAATGAGTTTTGGTGGCATTGTGGTTAAACTGCTTGGCTCCTGACTGAAAGGTTGACAGTTCTAATCCACTAGCTGCACCATGGGAGAAAAATGTGACAGTCTGCTCTTGTAATAGATTGACAGTCTTAGAAACCCTACGGAGTGGTTCTTCTCTGTCCAATAGGGTCAATATGAGTTGCCATGACTTCGTGGCAGGGAGCTGGTATTTCTGTCAACTGAAGATGGAGTTCATGTTGTCAGTAGTTGATCTGGATTTAGGTTTTGCTGTTTCTCCAGTTATTGTCAGCACAGCAGGCTTTGTATTTCTCAGTGGGCACTGTTGCTGTCTTGTTATTAACTGTGAGGCCTGGAGTGGAGGAAGTACATTTCTTGGTATGCATGTTGCGTCCTCTGCTGTCCGCAGGCACTGCACACCTGGGCCTTTGCGGTCTCTCTCCAGGTGCCCGCCCTCAGCAGAAAACTGCTTGAAGCTGTTTTCATGGTGTGGTGGGAAGTTTTTCAGTTTTTGAGATCCACCTTCCCATGTAGGCAGGTCCTGCTGTGCACTGAAGTCGTAGGGATGGGCCTTTTTCACATACAGCTCACTTTCAATAGAGTTAATTTACTAACAAGTTCACTTCTACCTTTTTGAAATTTTTGAAATAAATGATCATATTAAATAATTGCTTAATACTGATACACACACATATAATATTGTCCGTGGAAAGCATCTGATATTAGATTACAGTCTCTTTTAGGTCACACTTCCCTCGGTTTCATGTGTGTGAGTCAACCTACTTCTGTACCTGTTTTATTCTTTATTTTTTTCTGTCTGCCTCTCCCTGATTTTGCCTTTTTCACTACCTTCACTTGAATTGTTGACCAACGATAAGAAGATATGGACTTCATCCCCAACTGGAACTTCTTGGTGGCATAAATTATTCTAGCTAGCTCTCTCTTGATTTATTATTATTTTTCTCTCTTGATTTATTCTCAGGATATTTCAACTTTCCTTGTGCTCCACCTCACCAATTCATATCAGACAGTCTGCTAAGATCGAAGAGGTGCTCAGACAAATCATTGTGCTCACAGAATTTTCAAACCAGTACTGTATATGAACTGACCAAATTTAGCACCTGGCAGATAGATATGTCATTTCTGATTTCAGAATAGCATCTCACACTGCTCTCTGACCCATTTTGTATGATCAATACAGTGTTCTTCCAACTCAGAATTTGGTTATATCATTTTCCTTGCCTGGAATTATATACGCCTTCTTTGTTTAATTAAGAGTGGATTGTGCTCTGTGTGCGCGTGTGAAAGAGAAAGAGAGTGAGGAAGTTAGAAAAATAATGTTTGTAGATGGGAGGTACTTCCTATGTTAAGATGCTGGAGAAGAGTAAGTAGAGAGAAGGTGGAATTGTGTAGGGAGGACTTTGGGGGAAGGGAAAGTATGAGATCTAAGCTTAGTGGTAGACGTTGCTTTAGTTATTAGGAAGG
>NW_022107431.1:22898085-22907441 GCF_000313985.2 Echinops telfairi | reverse complement strand
TGTAATAATTTGATTATATATTTTATTGAGCCTCTGATTATTCTAGGGATGGTGACTTTACAACAATAAATAAGGCTGATATTAACCCTGCCTTCAATGAATTTATTACATTTACAAACCAGTCACAGGGAATTATAGCATCACTGTTGTCTGTGAGATTGCATGACTGCAGTGATCTTGTAAATCATACGTTTTCAAACTGTAGGTCTCATTTTCACCTGCTGTCTATTTTTCTATACTCTATGATCTAAGAAGAATTTTGACATTGTATAATGGTTTTTTTAAAAAGTCAAAAGAATGTTATTTCATGACAATTGAAAAATATATGAAGTTCACATTTCAGTGTTCATAAAGAAAGTTTTATTGGAATACATCCATGTTCATTTATTTATACATTTGCCCATTACTTATTTTGCGGTACTGGGCAATTGTGACAGAGATAATAAGGCCTATAAGCTTAATATACTTACAATCTGACTCTTTAGAGAAAATGGCCACTCACTCTCTTTTAAGTGATTCAGTCTACAAATTCCTCCTTAGCTCTGCTAGTCTCCAGAGATGTTCTCCCCAAATGGTCTTGATTTGTTCAAATTCTCTTTGTTCGGTTTACAAGGTGCTCCTTTGTCTGATCCCAATCTGCTACTTGAGCACCAATCCCTTCTTCAGGTCCACTTGGTTATCACGTACTCCTTATTTTTCCTTTCAACCAGCAAATCCTTCCAGGAATGTTTGTGCAATGGTGTATGCCATGATTTCTTTGACTGCCTTTTCCAACTTTACTCATTTGTGAAATTCTCCAAAAGACTCAGATCAGGTGTCTTTTTATGAAGGATTACCCAAATCTCCTTGACCAAATTAGCTGCTCATTCTTTTTCTGTATTGTCATTTAGCATATTAGCTGTTTGCAACCCTATGTTTCCTAAAAGGTCTGGGCTTATTTAGTATGAATACTTGGTTTTATTTTGTCCCTACCCTTAGTATGGTATGTGCCACACAGTAGATTTTCAATGTTTATTGAAAGAATGAGTGGCAATGGATTATCAGGTGTCTTAGCAAGCATTGTTTGGAGACCGGTTATTACCATTCTACAGGTAGGCCAGTAACTTAAAAGCTCTGTACAGTCCTTTTCGGTCCTCAGTTTACTCGGCCCTGTGCTATGATCTTCAGGCGAAGGTCCCTTCCAGCTCTAAAGTTTTAAGATGTATTATTTCTCTTGGGTGATTTGTTTCACATCAGTCTTTGTTTCCAGTGTTGAATTCAAAGAAGAATGTCCTTTCAGATTCTCTATGGAAAAATATTCCACTGCCAACACTGAAAACATGTAAAAGGATTTGAAGATTTGTTCTGCTTCTTTCTTGTGTGAGAGAACACCAGAAAGAACCCGAGTGGATAAGTGAAAGAATTTTTCTTGATATTTCCATGCCGTAAAAATGTTGCGGCACGAACGGTTGCTTTTTTATGCTCTAATAATTGGTCTAGTTTTATTATTTTATTTTTTGTGAATCTAGTTTTAGAACTAAACATTTCCCTAGGAAGTAATTTAAGAGTAGCTATTAATCTTTTTAGATGCATATATCGATGTTTAAAATGGGTGCTTATAAAAATAAACAAAATTATTACACAAAAGACAAACAGCTAAAATATGCTCAACTAATTTGCTATCATATTTGAAATTGTTTTTATAAAAATATATCTCATAACATAAGTATGTCTTTTTTCAATATTGCTGTGGTGATAAAAGGCTTACACATTAGCCAGTGGATGGTATTAGCACTCGTGCATCCACACAGTAGGGAAGCAAGTTAAAAGTTAAGAAAACATGCTATTTGTACATTATTTGCATCGGTGAAGATGCACCTTTATATAGGCCCTTCTTCAAAGTACAATTAAAACTTTGACTCATCAAATCACTTGCAAGGTAATTATCCCCACAAGGAGATAAGAAAATAGAAATACCAGCATAGATACTGAATCACGGCTAAAAGTGAAATCTCTAGTTGAAGTGGAGTTAGAATTTGAGAACCTAATTTCTTCAAATGCAGCCAAGTATTATTTTGAAACGAAATTCAGAATCCATAGGAAAGTTCCTTCCTCTGAGAGTTTATAAATCACGCCAGGTTTCCTGTGCATGCTATCCTGTTCTTTCTGTTATCCTGTTCTCAGCACGCTTTCTTCCACCATTTCTCAATAAAGCACACATTCATTGAGAATCTATTATGTGCATGAATTTGTTTCAATGTAGAAAAATACAATTTGATCTGATTTGTAAACACAAGAAACATGGAGTCTTTATTCTTGGTTATGTAATTCAAAGACAATGTAGTTTTTGTTTGTTTGTTTAGATTGAAGTGTCACAGCTCTTAAGTAGTGAGGAAAGGCAGAAACCAGTGCAGACCAAGAATTTCTGAAGTTCTCCCAGGAGCACATGAGACTGGGGCTTGGCTGTGTTGACTAGAGGAGATTAGCATGAGAGAGATGAGGCCTGAGATAAAGAACCAAGCTCACTGCCATGGAGTTGATGCTGATGCATATGGACCCCATTGGACAGAATAGAACTGCCCCTGTGAGTTTCCAAAACTGTAATTCTTTGCAGGAGTAGAAAGCCCCATCTATCTCGCGGAGCAGCTGTTGTTTTCAAATTGTGGACCTTGTGCATGGTAGCCCAATTCATAACAACTACACCACCAGGGATAAAGAATGAGGAGCAAAAGGGGCATTTATGGCCACAATGGAGAGAGAAAAAGAAGGTACTTTGCATTAATAAGTGATGTGTCATGAAAGATTGAACTCTTTACTAATTACATTTATGGCCTCATGGTTCTTTGAAGTAGAAAGTCCCCTTTATGAAAGCCAACCCAGATTTATAAACACCTGGGAGATAAAATCTTTGGTGTACTTAGGTTTGCATATGTGTTACACACATCACACTCCTTCTTCGCACCTCATTCAGACCAGTAACTTCATTTTTTGAAATTGCAATGCCCACCACTGTCTCTTGGTGGCGTAGTGGTTGGGCTGCTCCTCTGCAGAAAGACAGGGCTTTCTACTTCAGTAAAGAGTTACTTAGGACAAAACAACAATGATTTGTAAATTATGGAGGGTTCATGAGGAAGGGAGGGATGGGGGGGAGGGGGAAAATGAGCAGCTGATATTAGGGGTTAGAGTAGAAGGCAAATATTTTGAGAATGATGAGAGCAGCGAATGTACATATGCGCTTGACACAATGGATGTATGTATGGATTGTGATAAGAATTGTATGAGCCCCCAATAAAATAATTTTTAAAAAATTCAAAAAAAAAAAGAGTTACAGTCTTGGAAACACATAGAGGTAGTTATACCCTGTCCTATAAGATCTCTGTGAGTTGGCATCGACTTGATGGCAGTGAGTTGGTTTTTTTAAAAATACTTTTATTATGGGCTCTTACATCTCTTATCACAATCCATCCATTCATCCAGTGTGTCAAGCACATTTGCACATATGCCACCATCATCATATTCAAAGCATTCTTTCCCCACTTGAGTCTTTGATATCAGCTCCCCATTTCTTTCCCCTTCTTCCCCCACACGCCCTCCCTCATGAACCCTCGATAAGTTATAGATTATTATTTTCATATCTTACATCATCTTCTGTTGCCTCTCACCCACTTTTCCATTATTTATCCCCCTGGGAGAGGGTTCTTGTGATCGATTCCCTCTTTCTCCCCTCAACCTCCCTTAATCCTTCTGGATCCTCTACTCTCCTTGTTGGCCCTGATGGGTTTATCTGCCCTGGGTTCCCTGTGTTGCTGGCTCTTATCTGTAACAGTGTGCATGCTCTGGTCTAATCCGCTTTGTAAGGTAGAATTGAAGTCATGATAATGGGGTGAAGGAAGCACCAGAGAACTAGAGGAAAGTTGTGTGTTTCATTGGTGCTATACTGCACCCTGGCTCATTTCTTCCCTGTAACCCCTCTTTGAGGGGATATCCAATTGTCTACAAATGGGCATTGGGTCTCCACTCCATGCCCTCACCCCCACCCCAATTCACATTGGGTATGATTTTGTTCTGGGTCTTAGATGCCTGATACTTGATCCCATCAACACTTGGTGATCACACAGGTTGGTGTGCTTCTTTTATGTGGGCTCTGTTGCTTCTGAGCTAGATGGTCGCTTGTTTATCTTCAAGCCTTTAAGACCCCAGACTCTATATCTTTTGATAGCTGGCACCATCAGTTTTCTTCACATTTACTTATGCACCCATTTTGTCTTCAACGATGGTGTTGGGATGGTGAGCATTGCAGAATGGATGGCAGTGAGTTTTTTAAAAAAAAATCGTTATTCATTTGCTTTGTAACTATACTTGACTTTATATTTTCTTATCTTCTTATAGGGATACTAAGTGATAGATTAGTCTTTTGATTTATTTATTTAGTGTTCTATTTTCCTATGTATTTATGTATGACATTCACTCAAACTCATCATTCATTTCCAGATCTATTTCAAGAATGTCTTAGGACATTCAGATCCAGAAACTGTTCTATTAATTTCATCTTCTTGTCTAAAACTGTCCTGGGGACTTCAGGCCTATTCCATTCTGCTTCTTGTCACCTGAGAAACAGTAGTCAGATTGAGATATTATTTTAACTTGATCTTTCTTTAAAATAGTTTTATTGCCATATAATTCACATATCATATAAACAAATGACTCAAATACATTAAAAAAGGGTTGTACATCATATATAGCAAAAAGAACCCACCAATTGGTATTCCTACAAGAGAACAATAAAATTTAGAATCAACCAGTTTTTGGAACATTTTCTTCAGTCTTGCCTCTATTGTTATTTGCATTTTCTGCCTCTCCAACCTCTCCTATCATAATTTTAAGTACTGATCTAGTTGGTGTCTCTATAGGTTTACTTATCCTGGATTTTATATAAAGAAAAACAATTCAATAAGAAGAAAGAAAAAAACCCCAGCAACAATAATAAAATAAGAGACAGAAATATCTCATTACAAAAGAAAGTAAAAAGAGTAAAAACTAGGACAACACTCATGGAGACAGTTGTGAAGAAATCAATCTAGTTTTGCATTGGGAAAATCTGCTGCAAAAGACCTCTTTACAGCATTAAAAATAAAAAATATCACTTTGGGGAACAAAGTATACCTAACTCAAACTGTGATGTTTTTATTGATCTTGCATGCGTATGAGAGATGGACAGTGAATAAGGGAGACTGAACAAGAATTGATGCCTTTGCATTATGGTGTTGGTGAGAATATTGCATATGCGATAGACTATCAGAAGAATAAACACAACTGTCTTGGACAAAGTACAGGTAGAATGCTCCTTGGAAGCAAGTCTAGTGAAATATGTTATCAGGGGGGGCCCTGGATACATGATGCTTGATAAAGCAGAGGGTCGGTGAAAAAGGGGAAGCACCTCAATGAGATGAACTGACAATGACATCAATGACCTCAAACACAGTAACGATTGTCAGGCGGGCGCAGGACCAGGAAATGGTTCATTCAATTACACAGAAGGTCACTGTGAGTCAGAACTGATTCAACAGCACGCAGCAACCATACCAACAATGCTCTGAAATGTCATGATGATACACTTTAGTGTGGATTTATGTTTTATGTATAGTTCTGAGCTCTCAGAAAGTTAGTTTAATCTAAAAATGTGGGATTAAAAATTATGTCTAGGGAGGATTTCTTAGATGCTTCTTTTCTGATCTTGGTCCTCCCAGAATGCTTTTAGTTAGCAATCATTTCCTCCCTTTGATTTCCTCCTTTCTTCAGACCTCTTTGACTTGTCCTTTATTACTTAATTTTTCACTTTCATTTTCTGAAATATTTTCTCAGTGTTACACTTCAACCCTTCAATTCAGTTATTGTTCTCATTTATTGTTCACTTAATATTTGTTTAAAAAATAGTGAACTTCCACATATTATTAAAGACACAATTACAACAAAACCAAATGAACACAGATCCATGGGAAGTGTGAAAACAACAAGCAAAAAAATAATGAACTCTTCTTCTACGTTGTTTGTTTGTTTCTCACCACCCAAAGTTAATTATTGTTGAAAACGACTTTAAAAAAATCTTATGTGCCTAGTATCTTTTTCCTCCAATGATATTTCTGGTTTTGGGGGGTGTAGTCTTGACTCTATCTTTCTCAGATGTCAGGAGGGAGCAGTCCTTGAAGAAGGACACCATGCTTGGTCAAGGTGAGGGGGAGCAAGGGAGGGGAAGCCTTTGAGGAGATGGATGGACACCGGGGCTGCAGCAACGAACTCAGGCATAGGAACAATTGTGAGGAGGATGCTGGACTGGGCAGTGCTTTGTTCTGTTGTGCATAAGGTCACTTTTGGTTGGGACCAACTTGATGGCACCTAACAACAACAATAACAACAGTGTCTTTTGCTTTTCTGTGTAGTTTTGTCTCCATCTTTCTCAGATGTTGGTGATCCTTGGTCTTCGGTTTGTATTTAATGACGGAGCACTAAAAAAGCTGATCAGAACCTTTGATGGTCACTTAATATTCGTCTGTGCTACTTATTTATTATAAGTGAATCTTTTCTTTTTAAGACTCTCAATATAAACATCTTACACTATCGTGCATGGATGGGATAGTCTTGGATGCCCCCACCCCCTTTTTTGAGAGCTGAATTGGGAGCGAGGGCAGAGCAATATATCTCAGCATTCAGCAAGTAATTGTTCACTTGTTTTCAGTGTAGTGATACCATCACTCTCAACTATGCCTGGTATCTCATTTCAGACACACTTGGTTTTACATTCTTTAGTTAAGAGATATTTATTTAAAAATTAAAGTTTCTGTTAGTTCCTAGGAATACAATTTTCATCCCAATCTACATATAGTACCCTTGCTAAATCCTTTTATTAATTTAAAAATTAGACTGTGCATTCTTTTGGACTTTTCCGTCTCAATTACTATTCTTACTACTCTAGCCAAGTGTCTGCTTCCATTATGTGCTCTTGTGAGGGCCATTAATGACTTCCATGTTGCTTAAATCCAGGGGACACATTTCAGGTTTAATCTTGATTGTTGTGTTTCAGCAACATCCCACACACCTGATCTTACTGAGGTTTTCTTTTTCTGGGCTTTATATCAAGAAGTAATTATATATCAAGAAAACATCCCAGCCCAGTCCAACTTCAAGTCCATAACTCCGATATTAGTTCAGAAGTCCCTCTTCAAACTCACACAGTCACATACATTGATACAGAATGCAGGAGTATCATAGGCTGGTGAGTGCAAAGTCATGTGGATCCAAGGTCGCTGGAAACATGGCCGGGCTAGGGCAGTTCTTAGTGTCCAGCAAGCAGGAGAGTCAAGGCAGACAGAGAGGGGGAGGTTCCCTGGGTCCTTCTTGTGAGTAGACGATACCCACAAGGAGGCACCGTCTGGTTGTGATTTGATTGACAGTTTGGATACCACCCTTACACTTTTGTATATCTTCAGGTTGGCATCAAATTATGTAACTACTCCAGATGGCCAGTGATTGTGAGCATTTCTTCATGTTTGTTGATCACCTGATATTTTCTTTGGTAAACTGTTCAAATATTTCTGCCAATTTATTAATTGGGGTATTCATCTTTTTTCTTGCTGAGTTATTGAAGCTTCCCCTAGATTTTAGAGTTTATAAGGTCCCTTGTCCAATACATCATTTTGAAAACCTTTTTTCCTAGTCCATGAATTTTCCTTTTACTCTTTGGCTGAAATCTTTGACGCAAATATATTTATTTTGTATCTTTAGGCAGTCCCAATCATCTATTCTGTTTTCTGCTCTATGAATGTTTTCAGTATGCTTAATAGGACTTACAGCATGTATTAGGGGTCTTAAATTTGCTCCTCTTTTTCACTGATGATCTTATAGTTCTAGGGTACACATAAGCCTTTATCCATCTTGAGTTCAGTTTTTAGCATGGTATAAGTAATGAGCCCTGAATTGTTCTTCTGTAAGTAGAAATCCAATTATGCCAGCACCATTTGTTGAAGAGACTATCCCTCCCCCCATTCAATGCGCTTCAGTCCTTTGCAAACAGTTAGTTGTCTGTAGGTGAATGGATTTGTTTCTGGTCTCTCTGTTCTGTTTCATTGCTCTATGTTTTTCAATGTGCAGCACCAGGCTATTTGGACGACTGTAACTGTGTAGTAGTATATTGTGAGATCTAGAAGTGATAGATCTCCTGTTTTGTTCTTTTTTTAGTGTCTTGCTAATGCTTGATTTCTTTCCATATAAAGTTTTCTTTCCTTCCCATATAAAGTTCGTGATTTCTCTTTCTGGGATGGGGGCCATATGTCAATCATTGTGATTGGTTCCCCCTTCCTCCCCCACCCCTTCCATTCCCTTCCAAAGCTGCTCCCTTTATTGGTCCTGGGGTGTTTATCTGCTCTGGAAATCCTGTGTTGCAAGTTCTTATCTGTACCAGTGTACATGTTCCGGTCTAGCTAGATTTGTAAGATAGAATTGGGGTCATGATAGTGAGGGCGGCGGGGGGAGGAAGGATTAAAGAACTAGAGGAAGGTTTTTTGTTTCATCGGGGGTCATGTGGGTTTTTAATGTTTAGAATAATATCTGCAAATAAAAAGAGTTTTACTTCTTTGCTAATTTAGACACCATTGCTTTTGTTTTGGCTGCCTAATATCTCTAGCTCACCACTTTCAGTTTGTCATCCTGTTGTAGCAGGTGTGTTGTGATGCTGGAAGCTATGTCACTAGTATTGCAAATACCAGCAGAGCCACACAAAGTGAACAGGTTTCAGTAGACCTTCCAGGTAAAGATCAGATTAAGAAGAAAGACTAGGATGTTGACTACTGAGAAAATAGCCACTGGAAACCATATGAAAAACAGCTGTGCATTGTCAAATACAGAAAAATTCATAAATAGCAGCATAGCATTGTTAGATATAATGCCAGGAGACGAGCTCCTCAAGTTGGAAGGCACTTAAAATATGACCGAGGAAGAGCTGCCTTCTCAAAGTAGAGTTGATCATAATGACGTGGATAGAGCACAGCTTTTGGGACCTTCATTTTCTTGCTGATGAGGCATGAGTCACAATGAGAAGAAACAGCTACAAACATCTCTAAATAATTGGAAGTTAGAGTATTTAAAGTATAAATATAGAAAAATGGAATTTGTCCAAAATGAAATGAACCACATAAAGATTTATACGCTGGGCATTAGTGAGCTGAGGTGGACTGCTATTGGACATTTTGAATTAGACAATCAAATACAAGGAAATCTAGTCAATACGATTATTACTCAAATTTATGCACCAACCACTAAAGCTAATGATGAAGACATTGAAGAATTTTATCAATGTCTTCAATCTGAAATTGAACAAACATGCA
>NW_022107431.1:22894608-22897224 GCF_000313985.2 Echinops telfairi | reverse complement strand
TATTGGACATACAGGCTAATATTAGACTTATGGACTTGATCTGGACCGGGCTGGGGTGTTTTCTCAATATACAATTACTCTTTAATAAAAAGCTCTCTCTTGCATATATTTGTGTCCTGGATTTGTTTATCTAGTCAACCCAGGCTAACACAACAACCTTAAGTATATCCCACTTGAACTTTGAGAACAACTCAGGAACAGATTTGACACATTGAATACTAATTACCGAAGACCTGGTGAGCTGTGGGATGACATCAGTAATATCACACATGAAGACAGCAAAAGGATATTTAAAAGACAGGAAGGAAAGGAAAGATCAGCATTGATGCCAGAAGAGACGCTGAAACTTGCATTTAATTATGAAGTAGCTAAGCAAGTGGAAGAAATGATGAAGTGAAAGAGTTGAATAGAAAATTTCAAAGAGCAGCTCAAGAAGATAAAATAATTATAACGAAAAGGTGCAAAAACCTAGAGTTGGAAAACCAAAAAAGGAAGAACATGTTCAGCATATCTTAAACTGAAAGAATGAAAGACAAAAATGCAATCCTTGAGTTGCAACATTGAAAAATTCTATGGGCAAAACATTGAATGATGCGGGAAGCCTCCAAAGAAAATGAAAAGAGTACACAGCCACTGTACCACCAAGTCAACATTCAACGATTTCAAGAGGTTGCATATGAGCAAGAGCCAACATTACTAAAGGGAGAAGTCCAAGCTGCACAGAAGGCATTCGCCAAAAGCAAGGCTCCAGTACCTGCTGGAATACCAATAGATATGTTTCAATAAGGTGATGGGGCACTGGAACCCTCACTGGTGTATGCCTCCGTATTTGGACTACAGCTACCTGGCCAATTGAGTGTAGGAGATCCATATTTGTGCCCATTCTAAAGAAAGGTGACTGTGTTAGACTGAGTTGTTTGCAGAAACAAAAAGCACCAGCCTTGAACCACACATCACCTCCCTTTTGCGCACTTCACAAGAGCCGACATGAAGTAAGAGACCCCACATTGTCTGGGGTCACACTTTCAAGAAGAGGGAATGGGGAGATTACCATCCACTTGAGGCTGGGGCAAATCAACGGGCCTCCCCCACAGGAATGGAAGGAGAAGCTTTCTAGAAATTCAACCGGAGACCAGGAGAGGGGACCATCTACACTGTGGAGGAGACGCTGGTAGTTCTGTTGGTGAGCTTGGTGGGTGATTGGGGAGAACTAACCACATAGTGAGCAGGGATCCTAAATAAAGAGTGTAGCGAACCTAGGGGAACAATGGGCCAGATTTTGGGTACCGGGGTAGACACCACAAATTTGTTTCTCGCCAACCTTTGGACAACCACACCCTGGACTAAGCATCAGAATGATCATGGAAGCTGACCTGGCTGACCTGGCAGGCAGCAGGGCACCACGCAGGGGCTACACCAGAAAGATAACATAAAGGCCCATTTGAATGAAGCTTCCTGCATTTTTGAACTGAGGGCTGGGGCACTTGGGTGGAAGAGAAAGCAGAGGGGCTGCCCAGCATTGTAGAAGTGACAGTCATTGGGCCTTGGGGCGTGGGGTGGGGAAGCCTGGGCTCAGTGGGTGTCCAGTGGAAAGGGATCCAGGATCACCAAACACGTAGTACCTCAATGCCCACCCTGTCGTGACATGACAGGTTGGGATCTGTTGGGTAGGGATCTACACTTGGAAGAATTGACCCAGGAAGGCCTCCACTGGCATCAATCCTCATACTTTGGGTCAACAGAGGCCAGTGAATGAGAGATTGAACTGTTTAGTACAAAAACTCATAGGTTTCAGCTCAAGGTGGAACTGTATTTGCATAGACTCATACTGACAGTGTCTGGAGTGCTGGGTCACTGGGAAAATTGATGATGACAATAGTGCAATTGACATACTCCACGGGGGTGATTGGCAATGCTGTACTTCTTTGTTTACATGGGGTTTTGCTTTCTGATTTTTTGTTTTTGTATTTTTCTTTCTTTCTTGTTTTCATTTTTGGGTGTGTGTGTTCTGTTGTTTGGTTGCTTGTGGGCTTATGGCTGCTATGGGTGCAGTTGATATTATAGGGTTGTGATTTTTCATATTATGACCACCAAAGTAAACCTGAGACATGCAAACCATATGGACAAGCAGATGGAGTCTGGGTTCCTGCTTAGCTCTAGCCCCAATTCAAGAAGAACTAGTTCTGATAACATGGCCCTACCCGATACTCACCTTCATGAAATGGTCACTGAAGATATGGGTGTTACAGCAAAGTGTGGTGAAGAAATTAGATGGTGTCCAGCTATCAATCAAAAGAGTGTCTAGGGTTTTAAAGAGTTGTATTCAAACAAGCAGCCATCTAAGCGAGGAAGCAACTAAGTGCGCATGGAAGAAGCACACCAGCTCGTTTGATCCAAAAATGACAATTAAAAAATTTGAATATGGTGAAGAGAAAAGTATCAGAGCTAAAATTATGAACACACAATTTGTATAAGGCTGTGGAGGACAGGGAGAACCCAAAACCCATCTTTAGAGTATCTAGTCAAACTGAACTGCTGGCAGATTCACTCTAGCTACAGGCAAGAGTCTCAACTAGCCTTACTATCAGCCAGAGACCATTATAATCTTTTTTTTTT
>NW_022107431.1:22886112-22893617 GCF_000313985.2 Echinops telfairi | reverse complement strand
GTTTGCAGTCCACCTGGGGCCACCCCTGGAAGGCAACCCAGGATGTCAACAAGGAGGGGAAAGGGACAGATAGAAAAAAGTTTTCACTGTCTCTCCATAAAAGGAGGACACCCTGAAGGAGTCATCATCAAGCTGTGACCTCATTAATATGATGGACTGAACCCCTATGCTTTCACACAGGTTCAAGTTGACACAAATTCTAACCACTACAGTGGCCCAATAGAATGTGCAAATTATAGGTTAATATCATTGATATCACATGTAAGTAAAATTTGCAACAGAACATTGACAAGGAGCTGCCAGAAATTGAGGTTGGATTCAGAAACAAGGAATACCATTGATGATGTAGGGTGGATCTTGGCTGAAAGTAGAGAAAACTAGAAAGATGTTTACTTGTGTTTCATCAACTGTGCAAAGGCATTCGACTATGCGGGTCATAGTAAACTCCAAGAAGAAAGGGAATTTCACAACATTTCATTATGCCGTGGGAAAACTGTTCATGGACCAGAGGCAGTCATTTGAATAGAAAAAGGGAATAATGGGTAGTTTAAAATAAGGAAAGGTGGGCATTAGTGTTGTATCCTTTCATCAAAATTATTCAGTCTATATTCTGAGCAAATAATCAGAGAAGCTGGACTGTATGAAGAAAAATGGGACATCAGGACTGGAGGAAGGCTTTTTAACGTATGGTATACTGATGACATAACCTAGCTTGCTGAAAGTCAGGGAAATTTTGAAGCACTTGATGATGAAGATCAAGGACTGCAGCCTTTTGTATGGAGTGCAACTTAGTGCAAATAAGACAAAACCCCTCACAGACCAACGGCATCATAATAAATAGAGAAAAGATTGAAGTTGTCACAGATTTTATCTTGCTTGGATCCACAATCAATGCCAAAAGAGGCAGCAGTAAGAGATCAAACGGTACATTGCACTGGGTAAACCTACTGCACAAGACCTCTTTAGAATATTAAAAAACAAGGATTGACTTTGAGGATCAAGGTGCACCTGACCCAAGCCATAGTATTTTCAATTGCCTCATATGCATGTAAAAATTGGACATTGATTAAGGAAGAATGAAGAATAATCCATGCATCTGAATTATGGTGCTTGTGAAGAATGTTGAAAGTATCATGGACTACCAAAAGAAAATACAAATGTATCTTGGAAGAAGTACAGCCAGAATTCTTCTTAGAGGTAAGGATGGTGAGACTGTGTCTTTCCACCATACTTATTTAATCTGTATGCTGAGCAAATAATCTGAGAAGGTGCACTATATGAAGAAGAATGTGGAATCAGGAATAGAGGAAGGCGTCTTAATGACCTTTGATATGTAGATGACACCTTGTTTGCTGAAAGGCAGGAAGACTTGAAACACCTACTGATGTAGGATAACTATTGGGAGCTAATAATAATAAGTGGAAGAATGAAGAAACTTTCTTAAATTGATTGCACATCTGTAAAAATACATATTTAAATCATTGGAAAGAAAACACTACAGCCTTCTGTAGAGATTGCAATCAATGTAAAGAGGACAATTCTCATAAATGGACCAATAGACAAAAAACAAAACAAAACCCTATGATAAATGGAGAAAAATTTGAAGTTGTCCAGAGCTTAATTTTATCTGGATTCACAATCAATGCTCATGGAAATTGCATAAAGAAATCAGGCAATGTATTGCATTAGGTAAATCTGCTGCACCAGACCTCTTTAAAGTGTTTAAGAGCAAAGATGTTGAAGATATTTTTGATGAAGAATTGAAGATGACGGTGTGTGCAAAAGGCATGGGTGACATGGGTGGCATGGGTGACATGTCAGTCTTCCTTTTACTTGTCAGGGGGAAGGAAAATCAAACTCCACATCAACATTTCTGAGGCAGATTTCTATGAAGCTGATGTCAGACATGCCCCACCCTACCAATTCTGATACCAATTTTCCCTCTTACTGCCCTTTTCTTTTCAACTGGGTTTGAGAATTCGTTCACAGACGACAGAATTTCAACTAGAAAGAAATTCAAAATGCTGCAGGAGACCTAAATAACATAATTCTTCAACTCAGCTAATAGACATATACAGAACACACTACCCAACAGCAGCAGAGTGCATGCATTTTTTTCTCCAAAGCACATGCATCTTTCTTGAGAATAGACTATATTATTACACGCAAGGAAAGCATCAATACATTAAACATCTACATAAAACAAACATATTATCTGACCATAATGCTATAAAATTGAAATCAATGACATAGAACAAAGTTTTGAACCACGAAATTGTGGTTAGCAGGCTTGTGCTTCACAACTGCCCCAGCAGGACTTCGCAAAATGCTAATTGACAAACCAAAGGCAAAATTGACAAAGGGGAAAAAAAAAGCACAGTTGCAAATGACCAACATAAGAAATGAACGGGTGACATTACAAAAGATCCTAGTGAGATAAAGAGGATCACAAGAGGTTACTATGAAAATTATACTCCACCAAATTTGAAAATCTAGAGGAAATGAACAATTTTCTAGAAACAAGCACATCACTTACTAACAGAAACAGAGACTGAGGATATAAAGAGAGCCATGCTAAAAGAAGATCGGAAGATATCATTTTTAAAATCTCCCAACAATAAAAAGCTCTGGCCCAAGTGTCTTCATGGGAGAATTCTACCAAACATGCAGAGAAGAGTTGACACCAACTATATTCAAACTATTTCAGTACACAGGAAAAAAAAAACTCTTTAATTTGTTCTCTGAAGCCAGAATAACCCTGATACCAAAGACAAGTAGCAATGATATTGTTTTTTTAAAAAATTACAAACCAATATCCCTCATGAATCTAGATGCAAAAACTCTAGTTAACTGACTATAAAAGCATGTGAAACAAGTAATCCATCATATTCAGGTGGCGTTCCTGCCAGGGATGCAAGGGTGGTTTAACTTTAGAAAATAAATCAACATAATTCACCATAAGTAAAATAATTGCAGGATCATCTCAGTTCATGTAGAAAAGACATATGATATAATACAACACCCTTTTCTGATAAAAAAGCTCTTAGCAAAATACGAACAGTAGGGAAACTCCTGAATATAACTAAGTGTATATATACAAAACCAACAGCCAACATTATTGTCAACAGAGAGAGATTGAAAGTAATCCCTATAAAACTGAGAATGAGGCAAGGATATTCATTATCACTACTCTTTTCAACATTTTCTGGAAGTCCTAACTATAGCAATAAGGCAAAAATGAGAAACACAAGTTATCCAAATTGCAAAGGAAGGAGTAAAAATGTCCCTTTTGTAGATGGTGTGATCCTGTAGGTAGGAAATCCCAGTGGTTCCTCAGGAAAGCTACTGGAACTAAGAGAGGCATTTAGCAAAACAGCAGGGTACAAAACCAACATACAAAAATCAGTTGGGTTACTCTCCAAAGAGAACTTCCAAAGGGAAATAAAGAAAACAACACCGTTTACAATTGCCCCTAAGAGGATAAAGTACTTAAGAGTAAATCTTTCCAAGTTGTAAAATACTTTTACAAGGAAAATTGCAAAATGTTATTGAAAGAAACCAAAAGAGACCTGCATATATAGATGGCAATCCACTCCAAAGTCCTGGGTTAGAAGACTTAATGTTGTGAAAAAGTCAACACTATCCAAAGTGACTTGTAGATACAATGAAATCCTGATACAAATCCCAACAATTAGCCGTTGTTGTTATTGTTAGGTGCTGTTGTTGGGTTGAATCACGTCTGACTTAGAGTACCCTATTTACAATGAAATGAAACACTACCTGGCCCTGTATCATCATCACATCTATTATGTTTGAGCCTATAGTTGCAGTCACTCTTTCGATCTATATCATTAAGGGTCTTTCTCTTGTACACGGCCCCTCTACTTTAGCAAGCATGATGTCCTTTCCCAAGGACTGTTCTTTCCTGTTAATGTGTCCAAAATATGTGAGACAAAGTGTCACCATCCTCCCTTCTAAGGATCATCCTGACTGTACACTTCTTTCAAGACAGATTTGTTTGTTTTTCTGCCAGTCCACAAGACTTTCCATATTCTTTGCCAAAATCATAAATCAAATGCATTAATTCGTCTTCTCTGGTCTTCCTTATTCATCATCCAGCTTCCATATGCTGGTGAGTCACTTGAAAGGACTATGACTTGTGTCAGGCACACCTTAGTTCTAAAAGTGACATCTTTACTCTTTAATACTTTCAAGATGTCTTGTGCACAGATTATTTGCCTGCTGCCATACACCATATTGATTTCTTCACCGCTGTTTCCATAAGCAATGATTGTGGATCCAAGTAAAATGGATGGATGGAAATGGGGCGGGTGGGGTGGAAATGGTGAATTTTTTATATCATACTTTCACTAGTCTAATAGCCCATGGCCATACTTGTTTCTGGACTCTCATCTCTCATGTCTAGTCTGCTCCCCATCCTGTCTTAGGACATGAATAGGCCACTCTGTTCTGCTTCCATGAACCCCCACCCCAACTAGTAGACTGGGTGCCAATTTAAAAGAATTTAGATTTCATTCTTTTAGCACCTATTATATGTGTTAGTCTATGGAATTAATAAGATAAAGGTTGTGCTTTAAGTAGATTAAACCATTCTGGTGTGCTGGAAGGATAACAACCATGGTGTAGGGAGGAGCTTAAAGATGGCGTCCAGGTAAGCAGCCAATATGGGGAGCTCTGCAGAGATTGGTGAGCCTGGTGTCCAGGAGGACAAGTGAGAGGATTCTGGTGAGTGAAAAAGTCCCCATGAAGACTTGAGGTGGCCCCCCCCTGTCCAGGAGGCTGCCCTCCCCAGCATCTGCTTTGCTCCAAAGCCCCAGAGACTTGTGCCCTTAAAACAGGGATTTCCTGCTGGCTGTACTGCTTCTGTGAAATTTGGTTGCCAACTGCCAGTGCCCCCGCACCCCACCCCTCGGCCTGGTCGCCACCCCAGTAACTGGATGGCTGTCATGTTAAGCTCCCCAAAGCTGCAGCTTGACCACCACATAGCAACTATCCATGCATGGCACCCCCCAGAGGGAGCTTCTCCCTTCTCCCACAGTCCCTCCTCTCTGCACAAGGCTGTGATTCCACTGCCAAGCTTTGGTCCCTCCAAACAGCCACCCAGGGGCCCAGGACCTGACCTGAAGTAAGTTTGATTACCTGTGGCTGTGGGGGCTACATGCACCAACACCTGGGACACCCCCACCCCTGTGCGACTGCTGCTGGGTCAACAGGGTATGGTGCCTGCCACTTCCAGGGTGCTTTGGCTTGCAGCTCCTGCCTCTCCTGGTCCTCATAGAGGGACACCCGCCACTTCCCACCCAACATTTCCCCGGCAGAACGGCTTCTAGCTGTGTCTGCCTTTCCCGCCCAGTGCAACACGGTGTGCCACTTTCACCAGAATCGCAGATCGTCCCTGCCTGGGCACCAACCGGACGGCGTGCTGCACCATGGGGCAAATCACTCCTCTGGCAGTGGGGATAGTGGCTGCCCGGGCCAACCTGGACCATGAGGTGAATGCAACTTCCCCCAGTGGTGCAGAGCGTTGCTGCTTGGGCAACCACCACCCTGCGGGCTGCACCACGGTATAAGCCACTTTCTCTGGCAGTGGAGATAATAGACGTCCTGGCCCAACTTGGCCCATGAGGCATGTGCAACTTCCCCCAGCATTGCAGATTGCCTCTTCCTGGGCACCCGCTGCCACATACGCTGCACCGCAGTGCAAGCCACTTCTCCAGAAACGCAGATAGTAGCTGCCTGGGCCCCTTCTGGCCTGCAGGAGTGGAACAGTGGAGAGTACATCCCTGGTCCAGAGGGCATCCCTCACCCAAATATAGTCTAGCTCTGGAACCCAGGGGATCAGCAATCTGGCTCTGGGAGATCCCTGGTCCATGCTGGCCATACCACCTTACACCCCATCAAGCCCACTATTAGCACATTGACCCCCTACGGCCCTAGGACTGTACCTGGAGCTATCCAGTAGTCACACTGAGTTCTCCACAGCTGCTCCCACCAGTCCCCACAACCTTCACCCTGTGGCAACTCTCTCCTGGCACCTGCATCAGTGACTGTGGGGTTGCTTTCACCTTCACTCAACACTCCCTCCTGTGGCAGCAAGGTTCCCTCCCCACCCCCCACCATTGTCCTCTATTAAGGGCCTATAAATAATACAAAATAATAATAAAAAAGTAATAATAGAAAAGACTGCAAATTGGGCTGACAGTCCAGACAAAATCATCTCAGGGGAATACATACAACCACCAGCCCCCCTCTCATCTCCGAGGCCTCCCATTGCTGTTGACCACTGTCATTGCGGCTCCTGCCTACACAGCAGTCCAACCCACCACTATAGTAGGCCACCAGCATCCCTTGAAAACACAGTAGCCAGTCACATAGAGAAAGAGCCCAGGGCCCCTTGGTCTCCCAGAAATATGGCGCCCAGCTCTATGAAATTGTGATGTAAACAACAACATACTGCATCACTCCCAACAAGAAATCAAGAAAGACAAATCACAGAATCAGAGCTAACAACACTCATAGAAGAATCAGATATGCATCTGCCACGAAAAGAAATTTTCAGAAAGCTTCTTGGAGTACTACAGGAGATGATGGAAGCTACACAGAATAAGGATGCAACGATAGAGAGGAAGAAGCCCATGCACCAAAGGGAAATACAGGAGCTAATGAATGAAGTAACAGAAGCTGCACACAAGCTCACGGATCTCACGAAAAGACTAGAGGAGGCCAAAATTCATATCAGTGATCTTGAAGACAATCAGGCAGTCCTCAGAAAATGAGAAAGATAGTCAAACAAGATAATAAAAAGAGGAGGAAAACCTGAGATCAATGACAGATGCTATGAAGAGAAACAACATCCGAAGTATTGGCCTACTGGAACAAGACAGAGTGAAGAAGTCAACAGCTAAACTTACAAGGGAATTCCTGGAAGAAAACTTTCCCACTTTAATGAAGGAAAGTCAGTCACTCACACAGGAAGCAGAGAAGACACCAATTAGACTAAGCCCTAGGAAGAACTCACCAAGGCATATAATAGTTAAACTATCCAACTTTGAGGAGAAAGAGAAAACCTAAGAGCAGCAAGAGAAAGGAAGATAGTCACATACAATGGCTCTCAGGTAGGAACATACTCAGCCCTATCAGCAGAAACCATAAAGAGGAAGAGAGAGTGGAGTAACACCTTCCAAAAGCTGAAAGAAAAAAAAATGCCTCCCTAAGAATTCTCTATCTTGCCAAACTATCTATTAAGTTAGAATGAGAGATAAGGGTCTTTCAGGATAATGAAAAACTAAAAGAATACACCGTAAGACACCCAACCCTGTGGAAGATCCTTGCCGACTCACTATGGCCAGAAAACCAATATCAACAAAACACAAGCAGGAGAACACCTTATACCCTAACTCCAACCAGAAACCAACGAGCCAATAACAATCACCAAGATAACATGGCCTCAGGATGGATGGAAATGGGGCGGGTGGGGTGGAAAT
>NW_022107431.1:22882999-22885023 GCF_000313985.2 Echinops telfairi | reverse complement strand
AGAATGATGCAAAGATTAATCCAGCAAAAAGCTGGTTCTTTAAAAGGAGCGACAAAATCTAGATTGCTGGCAAACCTAACCGAAAAAGGAAAGAGTAAACAGCAATAGCCAGGACGAGGGATGAAACAGGGCGAATCACAACATACCCCAATGAGATTAAAAAGATAATCACAAAGTACTCCGGAAGTCTGTACTCTAATGAATCCAACAATGTGGAAGATATGGACAAATACTTGGAAAAACAATCCCTCAGACTATCCCAGATAGAGGTCAAGAACCTAAACAAACCTATAGCAAAAGAAGAAATAGATATGGTTATCAAGAAGCTACCAACAAAAAAAGCTCTCAGATTAGATGGCTTCACAGGAAAATTCTACCAAACATTCAGGGAAGATCTGATACCAATCCTTCACAAAGTATTCCAGAGTGTAGGAAAGGATGGCAAATTCCCAAACTCATTTTACGAAGCCATTATAACTTTGATACCCAAATAAGACAAAGATCCCTCAGGAATAGAGACCTATAGACCAATATCTCTAATGAATGTAGATGCAAAAATCCTTAACAAGATATTGGCCAATAAAATGCAAAAGTATATGAAACATATATATCATCTACTATGATCAGGTAGGATTCATCCCAGGGATGCAGGGATGGTTTAATATCTGAAAATCCATCAACATTATATACCATATTGATAAGAAAAATTATAAGAATCACATGATAATATGGATAGATGTAGAAAAGGCATTTGACAACAACCAACACCTTTTCCTAATTAAGACACTCAAGAAGATAGAAATGGAATGTCAATTCCTCAAATTAATATAAACTATCTACGAAAAGCTGACAGCCAACATCATAGTCAATAGAGATAACACGAAATCAATCCCATTGAAAAAGGGGACCAGACAAGGATGTCCCTTGTCCCCACTTCTATTTAATATCATACTGGAGGTCCTAGGTAACAACATAAGACAGCAGAAGGACATTAAAGGTATCCAACTGGGAGAGAAGGAGGTAAAATTATTGCTATTTGCAGATGACATGATTCTGTACATTGAAAATCCCAAAAGCTCCACAACCTGAGTACTGACAGCGATAGAGGAATATGAAAGATACAAGATCAACAAACAAAAAAGTCAATTGGTTTTCTATATACATCGGACAAGACCATGGAAGAGAAGATTAAAGAAGGCAGTACCCTTCAAAATAGCCAAGAACAAATTGAAATATCTAGAGATTTATTTGACCAAAACAACAGAAGACATATACAGTACAAGGAAAGCTACAAGATCCTACCACAGGAAACCAAAAATGACCCCCACAAATGTAAGAATATCCCATGCTCATGGATTGGAAGACTTAATATAGTAAAGATGTCAATCCTACCCAAGGCACTTTATAAGTTTAATGCTATCCCAATTCAAATACCAACAACCTTCTTCAAAGACTTGGAAAAACTGACCACCAATTTCATATGGGAGGGAAGAAGCCCAGAATTAGCATAGAATGCCTCTAGAAGAAGGACAAAGTCGAAGGGCTCACTTTATCTGACTTTCATACATACTACACAGCCACAGTTGTCAAAACTGTGGTACTGGCATAATGACGTATACACAGGTCAACGGAAAAGAACAGAAAATCCAGAAATAAAACCATCATCATACAACTGATCTTTGACAAGGGCCCCAAAAGCTTCAAGTGGGAGGCAGACACCCTATTTAACAAGTGCTGGAAACAATGGATATCCACATGTAGAAAAATGAAATATGATGTCTACCTCACCCTATGCACAAGAACAAACTGAAGGTGAATCACAGACCTAGAAGTAAATCCCCAAACAATCAGGACCATTAATGAAGAAATTGAGACAAATCTAAGAACCTTGGCCCAGGAAATACAAAGGCTAACTGCAGTAGGGAAGGGTACACACACAGGTGAATATGAACTCTACAAGTGGGATTTACTAAGGATAACATACTTGTGTGCACCAAAAGACTTCAACAAGAGGGTAACAAAGG
>NW_022107431.1:22879312-22881876 GCF_000313985.2 Echinops telfairi | reverse complement strand
GGGAGAGGGGCCAGCATGCCATGCCCACATGGAAGCAGACCAGAAGGAAGAAGAGAAAGGGACAGGCGGTCTGGACCCCGTGCTGCACACCAGGCCCGGAGGATGGCGTCCCTGCAGGGAGTGGCTGGGACACAGAGGAGACTGTGGGGCTGGCAACAGCTAGTATCATGTTATCCCCTTACTGGAGCAGACTGCAATGGAGGACAATTCTGGGGTCACACGGCGGGGAGGTAGTGTGGTCTGAACCCCTCACAAGAAGGGAACCTAACAGATCAGCAACTGGAGCCAAGCCAAGCCACAAAGCCTTTGAAGAGCCCCCCAAATGGACTTCAGGCTGGAAGGGGCAGCTCCTGGAGATCCCCTGTAACCAGTGGGGAGATCGTCATGAAGGTCAGCAAATAGACCTGGAATTATGTATATTTTTTCACCTTAAAAAAAATCATTTTCTTTTTTCTATTTTTTCTCCTTTTCTTCTTTCAATCTTTTTTTGCTCTATATCATAGTTAGTTTGCCTACTTATGTACAATAGACATGGGAAGCAAGCCCAAGGAGAACGGAACGGGACCAATGGTCCTGGTGAGACTTGGGGGTGAGGGCAGTCAGGGAAGGGTATGGGGAGCAGGCAGCACCATAGACAGGGGGACAACTAGGGAATCAGAGTCAACAAGGAGGAGATAGAGATTCTGAGGGTGTTGGAGCAACAGCAAATTAGCCAAGAGGAAGTTCTAAGTGGCGGAAATAGGGGGAAAGTGATGGTGGGGTAGGAGGAAGGTAAAAGGAAACAGAGGAAGGCCCTAGGAAGCAAAGCCATGGATAGAAGTATAAGAATAGGTGTGTACATATGTAAATACATTAATCCACAAAAATAGAGGTAGTGGCCTATGTACATTATTTATATGGCAACACACTGTGGTAGTGGATGGACTTTGGGCCTCTGCTCATTCCCTCCCTCAATACAAAAACATTTTGTTCTAACAAATCGGCATTCTGAGAGGCTCACCCTCCTGAAACAATCGCTGAAGACAAAACGAGTGCATAAGAAAATGTGGTGAAGATAGTGGATGGTGCCCGGCTATTAAAAGATATAGTGTATGGGGTCTTAAAGGTTTGAAGTTAAACAAGCGGCCATTCAGCTAGAGGCAACAAGCCCACATGGAAGAAGCACACTGCCAGTGTGATCACAAGGAGTCATCAGGACGGGGTACTAGGGATCAGCAGACACATAACAAACAAACAAAAACATTTTGTTGAGAACAAGGGAGGGCAAGCAGAGACCCAATGCCCGTCTGTAGACAATGGAACAATCTCCCGACAGAGGGGCCACAGGGAAGGAATGAATCAACCAGAGTGCAGTAAAGCATCAATGAAACAGACTATATTCCTCTGGTTCCTTGAGGTTTCCTCACCCCACACTACCATGACCCCAGTACTGCTTCTCAATTCAGACTAGTCCAGAGCATGTACACAGGTATGGAAAATATATGGGGGCTCACAACACATGGAATCCAGGAACAGGAGTGGGAATAGCAATACCAGAAGGGTAGTGATAAGGCTGGGGGGGGAGGGGAGGGGAGGAGAGGAAGGGAGAAAGGGGAACTGATCGCAATGATCAACACATCACCATACACCCCTCCCAAGGGGGAAGAACAAGAGAAAACATGGGGGAAGGGTGAAGGTGGTTGGTGTAAGATATGATAATAATAATAATTTGTAATCTACCAAGGGGTAACGGAGGGGAGAGGGAAGGGGAAAATGAGCTGATACCAAGGGCTCAATAGAAAGTAAATGTCTAGAAATGAATGAAGGCAACATAGGTACAAACATGCCTGATTCAATTAATGTATGGATTGTAACAAGAATTGTAAGAGTCCCCAATAAAATGATGTGTTAATAAAACAAACAAACAAAAAACCAAAGCAACCATGGTGTAGATGGTCTGTTATAGTGTGGTAGGTGCACCATATACCAAACTACTGTGGACTAGTTGAGTCTGATCCGAATAGACCTTATATAGGGTTTCTGAGACTCATATTGACCTTATATGGGATTTTCGAGGCTTTAACATTTTTTATAAGAGTAGACTTCCTCATTTTTCTCCTGAGGAGTGACTGGTGGTTTTGAACCACTGACCTTGGCCTAATGCTTACCCCACTGCACCACTGGGGCTCCTGATGCACCATATATTACTGTTAAAACAAAAGCAACAACTTAGTTTGTTGTATACATGAACCTATGGAATGATTGAGCCTTTTAAAAATGAAGATTTTAAATGATTCTGAAAATCTAGAGACCTTTCTTACTTAATTGTTCAAAAGTTGGCTGTGAGACTGTGCAAGTAGGTTACAGCCTTTATTAGAACTGTTATAAAAGATGACTATTTTAAGCAAATAGAACAATCACCTGTAATGCCTATGCCCTCAACAGATGAAAGCCTTAAAGGAAAGGAGTTCAAATTATTTTTCTTTACTACTGTCACGTTTTTGTGAGAAGAGATAACCTCATGCAAAACTTAAGGAAAACTCAATCATGTTCATCTCATATTACACTTCGTTTTTGAGTGGGAA
>NW_022107431.1:22864568-22878580 GCF_000313985.2 Echinops telfairi | reverse complement strand
TCAGAAACCACAGGGGGTCACTGTGAGTCAGCACTGACGTGATGATAGGGAGTTTGGAGTCTATCTCCCTCAGAGTCACCGGTGGTTTTGAACTGCTGACCTTGGCTTTGTAGCACCACTCTTCATCTGCTGTACCACCAAGGATCTTCTGAAGAGTGACTGTACATCCTAAATGGTTTGATGCCAATGAAGCTGGTTAGTTGCACTTGAAAAATAGTTGTAAAATAATTACATTAAAAAATTAGAAAGAAAATCTGTAAAATGTTTGAATTTCTTATTTTTAGATAACAGTTTTAACACAAGATGACATTCTTAGTATTCAGGGAATATGTATTCAGAGTCATTTATTTAGCATATATTTGAGCTCCTATCATGTCCTAGACATGATTTTATATAATGAGATACAGCAGGGAATAAAACAGACAATAATTACCAGCCCTTGTTGTGCTTCCAGAATAACTGTGTTTGCCTTCTTCACACCAATTGTGTTTTTAATGTTGTAAAAGTGAGTATTTGAACAGTTGTGGTAGAACAGTATGTGGCCAAATGCATGTTTCTCCAGTCATTGGCATAAGTCTACTGATCCTTTGGTAATTTCTTGCTGCTTTTGGGAGATGATTTCTTTTGGTCCTATCTCTGCATGTATAATCATAGCTTAATTAACCAGATCAACAAAACAGTTGAGTATAAATTAATTCTGGCTTCTTTTGTTCTTTTCTATTAAAATGTTTTATTCTCTCTGATGATTAATAACGTGGATAAACAACTTTTAGTTTCCAAAAGAAACGGGTTTTCTTTGTATTGTCGTTGGTTCTGAGCATATGGGCCAATGTAGATATGACAATTGCCTTCTTGATTTAAATGATGTAGATAGACAAATTGGATAAATACCCTGAAAAAATCTCACTGGAGCTTGAATTATCTTGCTGAACCCATGAATTAAATATAGGAATGCAAGAAATGGCACTCTAGATTAAATCAATTGTCTACAGAGCATGGTATTTTATGGAAAAACATGATATTTATTCTCCATGACATTGATCTACATTGAACATTTATTATATTTCTTAAGTAATGCGGCAATTTTCCATAAATCAATTTTCTACAAAGATCTTCTTTTATCTCATTTCTATTTCAGTTAGCTCTAGCCCTTCAGTAATGAGTTTACTACCTCTTGTGTGTATTTCACTTCCATATTCCAATGACTGTGTAAATTTAATTTTCAAAATACCCACTAGAGTACACTATGATTTGGGGTACATGCTTAACTTATCCATTTCTTCACTCTCTCCTTTATCACTTGAGAAAACTGATTTTATGTGGAAAGCTTTACATTTTCTTACTCATTTCAAGTCTGGACTAGCACCTCTATGACATTTTTTTCCCTAGAGAGGAATGGGAAGCACACATCCCTAAGAAGAGGTTACAGTTTTGTTACTTGTAATATTTGTTTTGGCATCCATATATATGTTTTTAAACAAAATATTGGGTTCTCTTACAGCTCTTATTACAATCCATCCATCCATTCATGGTGTCAAGCACATTTGCACATTTTTTGCCATCATTATTTTCAAAACATTTTCTTTCTACTTGAGCCCTTGGTATCAGCTCATTTCTCCCCCAACTCCCCATGAACCCTTGATAATTTATAAATTATTATTATTTTTCTTTTTTGAATTTTTTAATTTAATCATTTTATTGGGAGCTCATACAACTCTTATCACTATCCATACATACATCCATTGTGTCAAGCAAATTGTACATTTGTTGCCATCATCATTCTCAAAACATTTGCTTTCTACTTGAGCTCTTGGTGAAAGCTCCTCATTTTTCCCCTCCCTCACCACTACCCCCTCCTTCATTAACCTTTGATAATTTATAAATTAGAGATTATTATTATTTTTCATGTCTTACACAGACCCTTCACCCACTTTCTGTTGTCCATCTCCCTGGGGGGGGTTATATATAGATCCTTGTGATCGGTTTTCCCTTTCTCCCCCTACCTTCCCCTTCCTTTCTTGGTATCGCTACTCTCAATATTGGTCCTGAGGGGTTAATCTGTCCTGGATTCCCTGTGTTTCCAGCTCTTATCTGTACCAGTGTACATGCTATGGATTTGTAAGATAGAATTGGGTTTATTATAGTGGGGGTAAGGAAACATTAAAGAAATAGAGGAAAGTTGTATGTTTCATCAGTACTATACTGTACCCTGACTGGCCTGTCTTCTCCCCATGACCCTTATGTAAGGGGATGTCTAATTGTCTACAGATGGGCTTTGGGTCTCCACCCCTCACTCCCCCTCCTTCCCATTGATATAATTTTTTGTCTTGGGTCTTTGATGCCTGATACCATTGACATTTCATGATCAAACAGGTTTGTGTGCTTCATCCATGTGGACTTTGTTGCTTCTCAGCTAGATAGCTGCTTGTTTATCTTCAAGTCTTTAAGACTTTTGATAGCCGGAACCATCAGCTTTCTTCACCACATTTTCTTATGCACCCACTTAACACAGACAGATGGGTTATTAGAACAAATTGTTCTTGCACTGAGGGAGTACTTGAGTAGAGGCCCAATGTCCATCTGCTGCCTTGATACTTAACATATGTACATAGATGTATTTTCCTATCATTATCTATAAATATATTTATATATGTACATGCCTGTATTTAGACTTCTATAAATGTCCTTTGCCTCCTAGTCCTTTCCTCTATTTTCTTTTACTTTCCACTGTCCCACTATCATGTTTGGCCTTCATTCGGGTTTCAGTAATACTTCTTGGCTACATTGCCCTTGATCAAGCCCTACCAGGCATTCTACACCCTCCTCCCCAATGAGTTTAGATCACTTGTTGTTCCCTTGTCTCTGTTTTTGTTTGTTTGTTTGTTTGTTGACATACATATTTCAAATACCAGCAGGGTCACCATTGATAGAAAGGTTTCAGTGACGTTTCCAGATAAGGCCGACTAGGAAAAAAGATGTCCTTCCAACAAGTAATCAAGGATACTCTGATGGATCTCAGCAGAATAGTATCTGATATAGTGCTGGAAGATGAGCCTCTTGAAAGGTACTCAAAATACACACTGACCACAATAGATGGGAGCAGATCAACTATCATAAAGATAGTGCAGGACCAGGCAGTATTTCATCCTGTTGTACATGGAATTGCCATGAGTTGGAATCAACTAACAATGACAACAACACATCTCATACTGAGTGATGAATGAATCATGTACTAGTGATTAATGACTAGCCATACCAGTACTTTTAGACTCTGTACCTTTAACATCTTGCAGCTATTTTGTAAGGCCTTGCATAATAGCTTCAGCAAAGAGTTCATATAAAATAGTATATTAATTTGTAGTTCTTTATATATACTTTATTCTCTTACTTGTTGTCTTCAATCCTATGAGAACCTGTCTTTAGATGTCTGCACATATATCAGAGCCTGCTTCCTTTGTAAAGTCTTCATTTCTAAAGAGAGATACTCTTGCAATAAATGACACCGAGGGCTGAACATATCTGACTTCCTTATTGCCATGAGGCAGGGTCAGACATGTCCTCACACTACATCTTTCTGCATTTATTCTGGCACCAACCATCCTTCTACATGACACTCTACATCTATACTGGGCTTGATAATTCATTGCAATGACCCCCCTAGAATCTGTAGACAATTAAAGAGGCTGTCTCAGAAAGTTAATAGATTACCATAAGTCATGAGCAGTAAGAATACAGTTTTGGTTCACAGCACTACTTCTCAGCTAGCAACCAGCTCTTGCTCTGGTTCTCAGCTTCTCAACCCCGTGGTACCTTGGCTTCTACCTCTGTGGGCCGGAAAGCAGCTCACCTGTCACTCTGTCTCATAGTCTCATAGTTTTGGGGCCAGATGAAGAGAAAGTACTCCTCTGGATCTGTGCCACAGTTGCTGGAGCATCTGATTTGGCAGCTTCTGCCACTTCAGCCAGAGATTGTGGACCTGCTCTTCCCAATGGTCCTGTGGTTTTTCTTTGTGTCTCAGAAGGGTCTTATATATGAAGGAATGGCCTTAATTGTGGTGTGGTTTGTCTTTTAATAGGCAATACCTTGAAGGAAACTGACGAGGGTGTCTTAAAACAACACCACCACCCCCTCCGTAAAGCAGTCTTAAAGACGCCCTCAAGGAAACAAAGGATGTAGTTTTGTCCACAATACCTACTAAGGTCAGGCCTTAACCTTACTTTAATCCCGTAACAGAGAACTCCCTCCAAAGTGGGATCACAGCCACCTATACAGAGTCTATAATGATAATACATCACATAATTATGGCCGGAAGGGCCATGTTCATTGAATATATCTCAGTATATTTGGTTGATCTTATCTTCTTTCTCAACGCTTTTTTGCCCGTGTGCCTTCTAACGGTTGGTCTTATAGAATTATTAATAAATCAAGTTGATACTTTCATATTGATAGATTTGAAATTAGTTTTTATTATGTTGAAAACAATTTATGTATACATGTAAATCTGGCAAATTATAAGCCCCTACTAATATTTTTTGTAATGAATTATTCCAGCTCCCTGAATATGTAGTTATTACTCTAACTGTGAAATGAATTCGTGGTCAAATTAATCTTAGTGTTTATTCCATCTGTAGTGAGTTTTCCTTACATGATATCAATATGATATATTTATTTTTTTCTTTTCTTTTCAGGAACACATATTGAAGCTACATCAGAACCTCAGAGATAGCTAAGCTTTTTAAAAAAATTCTATAAGTCATAACTAATGGTATATATATATATATATATATATAAATAAACCTTTGCACATTTACTTTATCTGTGGAATATTCCACGGAAATCATGTTTAGGGCTCATTGTACTAGCATGCGATTTTATAAGATGTAATGTATTGTTGTATTAGAGGGATATTAGAGGAAATCAGACTATCTGTGGTATGCTCCTTTCACAATAGACATCTTCCTAGGGTGCAGTAAGAGGACCATTTTGCCGATGTGTGGAGACAGAAGCAGAACGCCTTGCTCCATACAGTGCTGGAGGAAGCACCTCGTAGGTTGGAAGGCCGTACACAATAGCTGCGCGGATCAACTGAAGAAGATGGAGGGGGCTGAGCAATGATGACTGTGAGTTTGAAGCTCACCAGTTAGCAACCAAGGGCAACAAAATACAATTACTTCTAGAACTGAGTTCTAACGGGTCTGGAGGGTACGTACCTGTGCATTTGTAGAATTAAAAAAAAATGTATTCTCCTAAGGTTATTCAAGAGGAGTCCAGGAACATCCCATACTTGGGAAAAGGATCAGAACCAGAAGAGAAAGTGTTTGTTTGTTCTTGGCTGGGACATTGCATTCTTTCCTGAACGTCCCAGCACACCAGGTCAAGTCCTTAGAACTATCTTCTCTGCTCTGCCCCCTGACAAGGATCTGTCCAGTGCTGGTGTAATGACATGAGCAAGATGGCCCCAGAGGGACTCACATATGTGAATTCTCCTGCTCTGGGGGTGAGACAAATAAGGAGCAAGAGTGTAACAGCACACTGGCCTTGTCCTTCCTCTCTGGAGATGCTTGGGCATGCTCTGCTCTGCTCAGCCCAGAGTTCCCAGAGGGATGAGATTGAACTTTGACTTTTGCACAGTGAAAAAGCAGCGCCAGGGACCTCTGGGGAGCAGGATGGCAGCTGGGAAGGAATTTGGATGTATGCTTTTCACTCTGGTGTTTTCATGTGACCTGACTCTTATTCTCAATTTAGTTCCATCTTGACCTGGAAAAGGCAGCCCAGGTTTGCCTGTCTTCCTTCAGCTTACCTTGACTCATCAGTGGCCACGTGCCTCCAAGGTGCACTCCCACCCCAGGTGTCCCCTTTGCTGGTCCCTTGGAACCCCCTGGGAGAATCTTTCTCTAGATACCTGCATTTGAATGCACACTCCATCTCCCTCGGGATTTTGTTGGGAGAGAGAGAGAGAGAGAGAGAGAGAGAGAGAGAGAGAGAGAGAGAGAGAGAGAGAGAGAGAGAGAGAGAGGTACTGGGGTCCCTGAAACCCATACAAAGAATAAGAATCCCAAAGCAGCTCAGGCGGTTCCTTCCCTCTCTCCAGCTGTGATTATTTGGACATCCTACTGCTTAAGAATGCTTCAGTTGCAAAAGAATAAAGGCCCCCACCCATGTCTCCTCAGTTTCCCCCCTCCCTCACCCGTTTATCAAACGACTGTTTTTTTTTTTTAATGCATGAGATAATAGACCAGCCTCGAGTGACCTGTTTTCCCCTCCCCCTCCCCACTTTTTTTCCCTTGCGGTAAAATAGGGCTGAAGAAAGAGGGCACTAGTGTGCAGCCTAGACCGTCCTCGCACCGTCTGGATTTGAGCGGAGGCGCCGCTGAAGCGAGCGCGGTCGCGGTCCCCTGGCCCTGGGACCAGAGCGCAGTCTACCCGACTCAGGTAAGTCTCAAATCCACATCCTCCAGACAGATCCCGGTGAGCGGACGCCTACAGCAGGGATCCCAGCCCCCCGCGGCAGCAGCATCCCCAGGCTGTCGGGTTTCCCTCCGGGTCCCGGCGCATCCTCGCTCCCGGCGCATCTCCCGGCGCATCTCTCTTTCAGTCCTGCATCCCGGGAAGAATAGGGACCCACGGGGTCTTGCTGATCTTTCTCCATGTGCCTCCTTGTGGGTCCCTTCTCTCGATTCTGCCTCGTTCCTAGAGCCCCCTTCTCGGCCGACTCTCACCTTGAGGAGAAAGGGACTGGGGAGGGACGGGAGAGGGAGCCAACTTCAGCCCGGCGGGCAGGCGGCGGGGATTTGGCGCCTCTGCCCCCGGAGCGGCAGGGTTTGAACGTACCTGCTGGGGCACAGCCTGGGAGGCTGCGAGAAGACAGGGAGGGTGGAGGATAGGGTAGGTAGGACGTGTGTGTTTGTGTGTGTGTGTGTGTGTGTGTGGTGTAGAAACGCGAGGGTAGGTGGTGACAGAGCAGCCAGGGTCTGGGGAATGCAATGCACGGCACTGGTCCCCGCGTCCCTGGTAGGCGACGTACGGGAACGCCCGGGTTGGGGACCGAGCCCTGTCCAGGGTTCTGAAAGCAGCTACCCAAATGCTGTTGCTGAGAGAGCCGCTCAGAGCTCCGCTGCACGTCTGATCTATCAACTATGCAAAACCTAAAGGTCCCAATTTGAGCGAGGGTGGACTCCCCGCCACGCACATACCTCCCTTCTGTCCCCCTATCACTAGAAGGGCGGGGGGCACCCTTACCTTATCAGCCCCCCTCTCTCTGAACATCTACAGTAAGCCTGACTTCTTAGGGGGGGTAAACAGCCTAACTCCACACTGGAGACTTTACCAGGCGTTGCCTTAGTAACTAGTATGGGTTTTCCTCAAGCTGCCAAATTTATATTTACTACTTGGATTGCATGCCAGGGTCTCGTCAACCCCTCAGAGTCAAAGTCATAGGTACACCTCTCACTCACTGTCACCTTAAAATAGCACTTCCATCTCTATCTTGGAAGTTTCCTTTTTTTTCCCCTGCCAGGAAAAGTTGATCTTTTCCAATCCGGAAAGTTCTCTGAGGTTAACTAGCTAACTCCTCCTCTCTCCCCCGAGTTCCCAGCCTGAGGGGACAGGGAGATAGAGGAGAAAGCGGTCAGGGTGGGCGGCTGCCCGGGACGAGGGAGGGCAGTGCCTTCTTCTGGATCAAAGCGGCCTCCCCTGCTGCTGCTCCGGCCACAACAGGACGTGTCCAGACCCAGAGGAGGGGGAAACGATTCACATCACTGACCTCTGAGTTCTGACTCGGTTCCTCCAGTAATCAGCTTTTTATTGTCTCCCTCTTCTGTTCAGAGTGTCCAGCTCACCGCTGCCCCCCGCGACGCCCTACTCATCTGTCATCAATTTACCTTGATGCATGGGTGCATAAAGGGGGCTGGTATTCCCCTCAAGACACCCCCAGGCATTGGGGGCAATCTCGGAGGACCACAGAAGGAGGAGGAGGCGGCGGTGGAGGCGACCGGCCAGCCGTGTTTGGCCAGGGAGACCAAGCCTGAGGAGGGGAGGCGTCGGGCGTCTGGGAGGCGCGCGCCCACTGCGGGCAGGCGGAAGGCGTCGGGACCAGTGTCCCCGGCACCATGGTCCGGCTCCTCTGGCTCCTCTTGGCCGCGGCGATCTTCTTGGAGACGTCCCTGCTCCCCAGAAGCTCGGGAAGGAGAGCGCTGCTGGCGGGAGCCTCGTCTCAGCGCTCGGTGGCCAGAATGGACGGAGATGTCATCATCGGGGCCCTCTTCTCCGTCCACCACCAGCCTCCGGCCGAGAAGGTGCCCGAGAGGAAGTGTGGGGAGATCAGGGAGCAGTATGGCATCCAGAGGGTGGAGGCCATGTTCCACACGCTGGACAAGATCAACGCCGACCCCGCGCTGCTGCCCAACATCACCTTGGGCAGCGAGATCCGGGACTCCTGCTGGCACTCGTCCGTGGCGCTGGAGCAGAGCATTGAGTTCATCAGGGACTCTCTGATTTCCATTCGGGATGAGAAGGACGGGCTTAACCGGTGCCTGCCAGACGGCCAGCCCCTCCTCCCAGGCAGGACTAAGAAGCCCATTGCGGGTGTGATCGGCCCGGGTTCCAGTTCGGTGGCCATTCAAGTGCAGAACCTGCTTCAGCTGTTCGACATCCCCCAGATCGCTTATTCCGCCACCAGCATCGACCTGAGCGACAAAACTTTGTACAAATACTTCCTGAGGGTTGTCCCTTCTGACACTTTGCAGGCCAGGGCGATGCTTGACATAGTCAAGCGTTACAATTGGACCTATGTCTCCGCAGTCCACACGGAAGGTAGGCATTGCATTTGGGAAGAAAGGTGCTAAGAAAGGCAGAGCATTACAGGATGGGCGCTTGGGATGGTGGTATCGTCTCTATTTATTTCTAGCACAGCGGGGGAACTGACTTTACCCTGCTCAGTACACGCCCACCAGGCTTTGCCTTTGTCTCCTTCCTGTAAATGACAGTGTGGGGACAACTGTATCCCGCGGTGTTTCGGGAGGTAGCATCCTCTTCAAGCAACGTGGCCAAGTGTAGATTTTAGATTTATATGATGGTTTGTCCTCTTGTGCAGAGTTTGTGCTCAGAAGGTTTATTTGCTCCAGGGGTTCTAGTGCCCAAAACTGATAAGCTCTGACTTGTCAAGCTGGAGGGATTGCCCCCAAAGGAGAGGTGAGCACAAAGAAATCGCTATGACATTCTGGCTTGAAAGCTTGGCCTGGTCTTGAATAGCTGAAGGGCTTGTCCTCAAATAGCCCCTCTTACACACCCCAAACTAAGCTGTGTGGATGTAGGTGATGATCTCCCTCAGTCTATCAGAAACTTGCATTTTAAAATTCTGTGGTGTCTTGGGTAGTCAGGAAAAGTGTGTAAGTAAATCACTAGTCTCCCCACCCCATCCCTCTACAGATGCTAAACTCACAATAGCACTTTAACCTCCTGCATTTGCGTTTTGACGTCTGGTCTTTTTCTTCTGACTCAATGACTGTGATCATTAGAATGTATAGTTCAACTGAGTGTCAATTACTTTAAGAGGCTGCCTCAGACATCAGGTTTAAAATGACCTTCTAAGATGGAATGTATTTTTATTTACCTGGGTCTAATAGCTTTCATTTTTTATAGAGACTTGTAGACCTGATTATTCAAAGAATTTCTTACAGGAAGATTTTCACCACTCCCCTCCTACCCTTAGCTCCATAGACTTTTGGACTATGGGAGACTTTTGAGGTCATCTACTCTTACCTCTCACTAGGAAGAAACTGAGGTCTGCCCTCTCAGTTAATGTCTGAGAAAATTCACTTGTTTCTGATGACCTTGTGGATATGGCTTGTGTCATTGATATTTTCAAAATCAAATGATTAAAAGGAAAGCTAAGGGCATGACATTATGTTCTTTTAGCTATTATACAATTTTCAGTTACTAGTGCGAGTTCTAAGTACACAAAGGAAGGCTTGTCCTCCATGAAGTAGTGATATGGTTAATGGTGATGGAAATGAATGTTTAATTTATAAAGGGTGCAGAGATTTCAGATGAAATAAAAGTCACATCGAATGCCACATTAGAATTTTAGACTTTTTGAGAGAAACTTTCCTTGAGATTTGTGAGGGATGTCTAACAACTGACTCATGTGAGTTTTCTAAAATGTGACTTTTAAATGTGAGCTGTACTGCTTTTTCAACAAGAACTCATTTTAGAAAAGTATGCAAATTCATGTTTAGATATTAATTTCTTACCATTTAATATTAACTTCCTACTTTTATGTTTAATACAGCACCTCCCCCCCACCCCCGCCCAGTGCTTAGCTGAAGCATCCTGAAAACACAGGTATGAATGGGCAAAGGTATCAGCACTGTAGAGATCATTCTAAGAGGGAAGGGCGACAGCTAGCATTAATGCAATTTATTTGAATATTTAATCATTCTTCCTCCACTGAGGAAGGTACCTGAATATGGATATTAGAAGTTTAAATCATTTATTCAGGAAGAAATTTGGCTTCCTGGGTAAGCAGTGGCTCCTTTCCTTTGTTTCATGATCAGATTGTTTTATTTGTGGGGGACGATGATGGTAGAAAAACCTCGAATTATCCATCTGTCTTCCAGTTCCATCACTTTGCCCCAAAGAAAAAGCAAATGCCATCAGTGGTATGTCTTTGACAATGAGACTGATGTCTTTGGAAAATTAACGGGATCTGTGTTTGCCAATCCTGTGAGGTCAGCGTCCATATGAAAACTTCACCCTTGCATTCCTTTTGGTTACTTTGCTTCTTTCCTGCCTGCCGGCTGCTGTTGTGGGGCAGAGATTCGTTCTCTGAACTGCTATCCTAACTGATTGCAGACTGGGATGTGTTCATTGAATCACATCCTAGCTAACTTCGGATTTGATTTTATTGCCAAGAGCTTAACAATATTTGTCTCACTATCTACACAGGATACCTTGTTTCTTCTCAAAGCAAACTTGTTTCTTTTCTCATTAGACATAACAGTGGTGGCAATGAAAATGTCTTTTATTTATTTTTTAATTTGCAAAGAAATATAATAGTCTCCTTTCCATGAGCTTCAACTGACAATTAACTTTTCCTAAGGTTCTGCCCTGCTGCTTTTCAAGGACCATGGTGTCCTGGCCTGCAGGCACTTTCTTGGATCATGTAGTCATTTTTCTGCCTTCAGAAAGATGGGGTCACCTACTGGTGACAGTTCCCTGTCAAAAAGCAGTGAAGACCACATTACGGTGTTGCCTCTGCCATCTGGGCACAATTCAGCAAGGAATCCAATTTGTCAGGATATTGGCAATTTGGAGCTAAGTAAATCTGGGACCTTTAAATGACCTTTATCTCTCCATTCCAAATCAGCCATCCCCTACTCAATATATCATCACGAACTTTATTCTCAATGGGAAGTTAATCTAGTGTAGTCAATATCAAATGATATTAGGTCCCTAGAAAAGTGTACCTTGATTTCTGTGTTAAGTTTTGACCGGCTTCTCAAATCATAAATGTGGCATCTTATTTTTGGTTGCATTGCTTTTATTAGTTTGTTTTGTAGTGAAATTAACCTTAGAAGTAAATTTTTATTTCTTCTTCTTCTTTTTAAACCAGTTAGAATTTAGCTGTGCTATCCCTTTCCGTGCTACTCAATTTTCTCCTCTATCATTTGTGCCACCCTTGTCTTCCATCTGTGACAACTGTCAATATCTTTGACAAAATAGAGAATCTTTGCACATATGGTAGGCTCTCCTAGTTTTTAAAATAGTTAGTCCTGGAAGGTCAGTGAAAAAGAGGTAGATGCTCAGCAGGATGTATGGACACAGTGGTTGTCATAATGGACCCAACCATGGAATGAGTAGTGTTTTATTCTGTTGTATATAGGATTACCAGGAGTCAGGACCAGCACAATTGCACCTGACAACGCAACGTGTGGGGAATGTTGAAAAAGCAAGCAGCGGGTAGTGAAGCAATAGAGCGTCATCAACCAAATTCAAATACACTTAGGAGCAAGCTGCTCACCTGGAATGTGTGTCTTTAAATATGCTAAGCATAGAGTACAAAAATAGCCTACTTCTGAGAAGAGTATCTCAGCCAAGGACACTATATTCCATCCTTCTGAAAAAAACAAGCAGGTTCTCCATCAAAAAGCAAATTTACCACTTCAAAAGGTTGTAGAAGATGGTATCAAAAACAATTTCTAGTTGTTAGAATCAAAGCCTTGAGTAAATTAATAAAGAATTCTCTTTAAGTTTGTAGCTTACATATTTTTGTGTTACATTCTTGTTTTGCTTTTGGATTGGACACATTTTAATTTATTTTAAGGCCTTCTCTTAGTGTTTTGTCTTGAGTAGCCAGATAATAATTGTTATAAGGGTGATACTGATTTCCTTTTGAAAATAGTCATAGAAAGTTGACTTTTTTGCAGTTAGGTTTGTTTGCAATTAGCTTTCCGTTGACAGGGTAGCTTTTTTTTTCCTTTTTCTTTTTTACATTTGCTTACATTTGACAAGAACTTGGCTTTTTTGAGTTTCTTTTACAAGTTTGTTCTGTTACCTTTCAGAAGATATTTCTTTCTATTTGAAATGAAATTCCGTAAATATCTAAAAACCTTCAAAGGCAAAAGCCCTGAAACAGAAATACCTAAGTTAAATAGTACTTTAACTAATGCAGTTATGAATAAAAATTCTATTTCTGGTAGATATATCTACCTTTATAAACTTGGTCTGTTTGTATATTTATGAATATATCTATGATATATTTATTCTATGCATCAATAATTACTGTGTATCTTCTTTGCTTTGATTCCAGCTTATTTAATGTTAAATCACATAAACAATCTTTTTTATCTTATCATAAAATAAGGGCTTCAAGTGTCTTGCGAGGATATCTAGGCTACACAATTACAGATGCATAACCCGCGTCTGTTATATGCTTGCCAAGAAGTGGCTTGCATATGCTCTAACTTTTCTAATGTTAGATGAGGGTTTTTAATGGGAGTGGATGAAGATAGGAGTCAGAAGCAGTGGCAGAATTCCACCTAAGGATTAGTTAGTTCTTCTGTATTGTGACTTGAAACTGACTAGCTGAAAGTTTCCATGAATCCTGCACTGGTCAGGAGCCATCCCAAATAATTGAAACTCCTCCTCTTCCATAGGCCATTTTCCTTCAGCAAATCTTCTCTTCTTGCCATACTTTACTAGTTCATCATCTATACAGTCTAGTTTTATTTCATTCCCTCACAAGGGTGACTCAAATAGATCAATTAGCACCCCCAAATCTTATATCAATAGATGCTTCTGTTCAGCAATATCTCTCTTACTTTAACAGGTTTGCTTTACCAGTTGTTATTATCATCATATGGAGAGTAGGACTTTGTTTTTCTAAGCATAAAATTATTACCTTAAGCTTGCATGCTAACTTGGTAGTGAGTTCTGGGATTTCAATGATTAAACTCATTTTAGCATTCCAGTATTTTGTCCTAGGATTTGATTATATACATTACAATGGTGTCAGAGAGACTTAGGTATGAAATCTGATTGCCTTTCACCAGCAAACTACTCCCTGGCTGACATTGATGATCATTCATCCTGTAAGGAATTCTTCTGAAATTTCTCCCCTGCCCCCCCCTCGCATACTGTATCATTTTGTAGATATATAAACTGATAGTAAAGAATTACATCTAAGTAGTATAACGAAAAAGCTGTCACAACAGATATTGAGTTCTAATGGAAGATTGAATACATTAAAGTCTATATAAGAAATTGAAACCTTTAGTCTCAGCTATTAAGTTCTGTAGACTCTAAAACAGAGTGTAGTTTGAATACAGGATTAAAATAAGTAAAAACCAATTACCACAATATAGGCATTTAGAAACACAAGTTTAAAAAAACACATTTAGGAAATACTAAAGAGAACATTGGCGAGGTGCAATTAAATAGATGATAGCTGATATGAAAAAGGAATTTTGACTAATATCTCTTTTGTGGGGAGAGAACATTGGCAAAACTTAGTG
>NW_022107431.1:22860124-22863971 GCF_000313985.2 Echinops telfairi | reverse complement strand
GATGCTAGGAATTAGGTTGTTAAAAAATTAGCTGGGAGGCACTAAAGCTTCTCCCAGGAATACTTTACAGGAGAATTAAATGTAGGCCAAAGGTAGGTACAAATAAAAGCTTTGCAATCCTAGAGTTTCAAGTCAATCAGTAGTTTGCTAATGTGTAGATTTCAAAACCATCTACCTGCCTTGTGTCTAGAACAGAGTCTGGCAATAAATGAATATGAAATGCATTAGTGAAGAGAGAATGGGGTTTCAGCTATCTACTGGGAGTCAGTTGGAGCCATTCAGATAAGTGAGCTCTTCCAAGAACAAATTTAGAAGACAAAAAACTAGATCTCCAGGCATATATACATTATTGTTAAGACTGGGTGAATCATCAAAAGAAAAGCCATGGTAATTATGAGGTGTTTGGTGATTAAAAAAAAAAAACCCAACCGAACATGTTCACATTTAAATACAACCTAAACTACCCAGAACTTTTATACCTGTGTGACCTGGGAGTCTGAGAGTTCGCCCTTTTAAACCATTACTTTTTACATCTTAAATATTTTACAAGGTGATCTTTGCAAAAATATATTTCATGGTTCCCTGACTGAAAAATGATTTCACGGATGCTTTTCTTGAACCATTGTGAATGTCAATTGTTACTTATAATGATGTTCAATCCTACCCAGAGTGGTGCCCGATGGCCACACTTTCGAGCTTCAACTCTTTGGTATCCACTCCACCACCCCCTCTCCCGCAAAATGGGCTAGACTTACTGAAGGAATGATGGGGACCACGTGTCACCTCCTCTGACTTCAGTAAAGAGAAGACAAATTACATCTCCACACCAGCCAGAGCAAAGATGCCTCCACTCTCCATTCTTTACCCTGTTCAGACCCCAGCCATTTCTCTCATAGCACTCAACTTCTCTCCTGGCTTTGATAACTCATTTCAACGGCCACACAGAACTCACAAGCAATACTTATGGTTGTAGTGTTTATTAGGGAAGCTAATAGGTTACAGAATGGTAAGGATACAGTTCTTTGGTCCAAAATGCCTTTTCTCAGCTGTGCTGGCAGATACATCTCCTCAGTCATGTGCTACATTGGTATTTGCTTCCATGGGCCAGGAAGTGTGTCCATTGCTTTGCCTCAGGACCTTGGTGTCCCTCCTCTGGACAGTCTCATGGTCTCAGTATTGCAGCCTCAGCTACTTCTGCCATTCCGACAGGGATCTCACACATGGCCACTGGTGACTTCTCTTTCTTGATAGTCATGCAATTCTCTTTCTGCTTCTGAGATGGCTCTCTTATACCCAGAGGAATGGTAAAGCTGATCAATCTTCTCTATTAGCGTTTCACACACCTATGTGAAAAGAGACCTGGTGGCGCAGTTGGTTACACAACTAACTGCTAATGACAAGGTCAATGGCTTGAATCTCTTGTCTGGACCAAGGGAGATAGTTGAGGCTGTTTGCTCTGGCAAAGATTTAAAGTCTCAGAGACCCAAAGGGGCAGTTCTACCCTGTCCTATAGGGTCATTATGAGTTAGAATAGACTCGTGGCAGTGCCTTATTTTTTTTTGGAGGGGGGCATGGTCTCATTCAATTATTTGATTGGAATTATGATCTCTACATTTAAGCAATTTCACTTTTCCACACTTAACAAACCCATTTTCTAAGTTATTTACCTAGTATTTAATGGACACCCACAATGTGCAAAGGGCCAAGGTAAATACCAAGATTAAAAAAAGAGAGAGACACTTTTATTATCTTGAGAAGGCTCCCGATTGTCCTGCTTTAATCACTCTGTGACTACCTTTACATCGGGGAAAACAGTTTTTTATAAGGAGTTTACCCTGAAAAGCCAGGTGGCGAGGCAAGTTATGTTTTATGTTTGTGGCTTGGCAGTTTCCATTACTCTGCAGATATGAATAGTTTTCTCCTAGTGATCTATGAGGCTAGCGCAGGAGACGATGTTATGGGTCCTTAGTAACTTGCTGGGCAATGGTTAGAGTGTTGCCATGGGAAAGGGATTTGTCAGAAGTCATCGTTTCAGCAAGTCCTCCAGTAAGACCAGAGACGATGAAGAAACCTCAGTCAGAGGCATGACAGTTTAGCGAGCACTTACAGAATCAGAAAACAGCTCCCAGGTGTACTACCCTGGTGTTAGGTTGGATGCACCATCTCAGTTGCAGAGCGCTGTCCATTTTCAGAGAAGATATAGCCGAGAATGCACAACCAGAGTCAGGCTTTTCTAGAGATATATAAAGCCTTGTCAAAATGATAGGTGAGCTATCACTCGATTCTAAATTTATGTAGAAATATGTGTGCAAGCTCTGTGCACAAGTTCTAGTTCTTTATCATACTAATTGCTCTCAACGAATGTCTACAGTATCTAAAATTTTAAATTGCATGAAAAATTATAATTTAAATTTTCTTAAGACTTAAGTAAATATTTTATTTACTTAAATTCAAGACATTTGTGGTACCAAATATAGCATGGTTTTTATGAAGATAATTTTTTGGCTCAAGCAGAAATTTGGTGTTCATAAATCTTGACTTGTCAATTTTAAAATGATCTATTTTAGTCATTTCAAGGCTAACACATAGAAGACTCAAGGCAATTATCTAACTGATTCAGATAAAAGCTTTAATTGGCAATTGGAGCACAAGATTTTGGGAGGCAGAAGTTCTTTGATTATCAAGTAACTTATTTTGATTGCCAATAAAGAAATGACCATTTATTCACTAATAAATGTGACAGTCAGACACTGGTCTTGGGGTTAGAATCCCAGAAATTAAAATAACAGCAATAATATGAGAGAATTATTAATATTATTGACTTTAAGGTTCCTATAATCTTACAGAAGAAGAGATTGAGAAATATGTAAGTAGTGATTGCTATTGAATGCCACCTAGTTGATTCCAACTCACAGCTACCCCGCAGGGCAGAGCAGAATCTCCCATTGAGTTCCCTTTAGTCTTTAAAGAAGCAGACAGCCACAGCCTCCCCTCCCCCCACCAAAGTGACTGATGAATTTGAACCACTACCCTTTCGGGTTAAGTAGGTTAAGTGCTTAACCATTGTGCTACCAGAGCTCCTTTAGAATGATAAATAAGCAAATTTAATCACCTCATGGTCTCTTTTGACAGCTGCACTAAAAACTACGGGGCACGATTCATACCTCACAGTTTCGTTTGTAAAATGAGAATGACAACCACTACCATATACTTACCTCACAGCAGTGTTTTAGAGAACAAAGAGATCGAGCACATAACTAGCTTTTTATTTGCCTTTGATCAACTGCCACTAGAAACAGATTCCTAAGACATCAGTCCTTAGCTGATGAATATTGAGCCAAGAGAAAAAACATCAGTCAATCGGGTGTAGGTTTTAACTCTGGAATCTAGTAATATAACATGAAAATGAATTTTCTGATTATGGTAAAGTTCAGTGTTTGATATGGATTTTTAGGAAGCCTTCTCATGATAAAAATGAAGAGGGGAGGTGCGGGGAAATTCATAAAAGCCAAATGACTTGCCTAAGATCTAAAAAGGCAGCTTGTGGAGACAAAGTCAAGTATTAATAATGAAATGTCCCAACACTTGGAGTTAGAAAACCCAAAGGCAAGAACACACTTGGGATTTCTCAAGCTGAAATAACAAACAAACAAACAAAAAATCAAGCCTTGAGTTGAAATCATAATGAGTTCTATGGACAAAATGCTGAACGATGCAGGATGTGTCAAAAAAGATGGAAGGAATACACAGAGCCATTGTGGCAAGAAGAACAGGTTGGCATTTAATCATCTCAGGGAATAGCACATGGCCAAAGGACTGATAGCATGGAAGGAAGAAGCCCAGGCTG